>NC_136655.1:3411956-3918892 GCF_949748355.1 Melanostigma gelatinosum
TTCTTTCCAGGCTGTCAAATCCACAACATAATGGCTCCTTAAAGCTTCTCGTCACATTTCCCTCAGCCGAACCCTCAGTCTGCCTAATCTATCCTGTGAAATTGGACAGCATCTACAACTGAATTGATCCTTTCTTTTGCGCAAGAGCAAAAAGTAAATCTGGCGTCTCAAGTGCATACACGTTAAGTCATTTCTGTTCATTTCAAAGAAGAATGAAATTATACTAAAGCAGCAGTAAGATACAATCACTGATGAAATGTTTCTCCAAAGAAATGGACCTTGAAGTAAATAAACACCAGCAAAAAATGATCATTTTCTAATTCATGAGTTAAAACGCCTGTAATGTACGCAGCTTTAAACTGCGCGTTAACTGTTCCTATAAACAAATACAAACTCGATTTAACGGGATTCACTATCTACAACAAACGTTGTGAAACGGAAGAGAGAGAGAGAGAACACCAAAGTTGGACCTTTCGCATTATTTTTATTTTCATCCAAACAAACATGAAAACATTTCTTTGCCAGCGTCTTTTTGAATGAGCAGACGGAGAGAATGTCGGTGTGATGGGGACCACCAGTAGATTTTGAGGTAGAGCTCGTGTTTAACTGCAAAACGAAGTTTGACAGGTAGGGCGGAGGCTGCAGCCGGACGCGTGTCTGCTTTAATGAGTGAATGGGGTTTGTGTGGTGGTCGAGTGGAGACACGGAGCTGAATTGGCTGATGGCGTGTGCCTCCTGACAGCAGCATGCCGCTGAACACACAACAATCACCACCTGGGAAGGAGGGAACAAGCCCAGTGTGTGCGTGTGTTTTTGGAGTATGTGAGTGCGTGTGTGTGTGTGATACTTTGGCTAGTCTTTACTATATTTGTTAAAGCTGTTTTCGACAATAAACTCAAAGAAAACAAATCAAAACACTCACATTTAACGAAAGAATGAAATATTTTATCCACAAAAAGAAAGTAGGTGCACAACCACGTGGGTTGTGAACAGGGTCATTGTGCAAGATGCGCGTGCGCTGCATCAGTTGTTCTCAATGGTGGGTTCATGGACCACCAGGGGGCCCTGTGAGGGAGCAAGAGGGCCCCTCGAAAAATGAACATGGCTCCAAGAAAGTAGGAAGAAGACACTGTTGTAAATACTTGCAAATTTATAATAATTATTTAATTCAGGTTTGAGCAACAAACATCATTACAGGGATTACATGTTTTTCTGATATTGTTATTTGACAGCAGTTTATTATCTTTAAGTATTAACATTTATCACTCTGAAAAACAGTCAACTCATTTATCAAAGGTACAATCTGCTCATCCCAACACAAAAAAAACCCCAAAGAGTTGAAACCTGTAATTCCCAAATCTTATTTTTCAAATGCAACACAATTATGACAAATTTCCAAACACAAAATGTGAACTTTACAACTCGAAATGTGAAAATACCTCAAACATATGTATCACTAGTCCGGCTTTTACACCCTGGAAAGCTGTGAGACACATCAGCATGTTTCGTTTTTCATCCTCGGAGAATTACAAATAAGTTCTTCACCCGACAGCGACTATTGGAGGATACTGAAGACAAACTCTTTATTTGAGGTCCAAAGTGTTGAATAGAATATCAATAGAATAGAATAGAGTATCTGAAAGCTTTACAATCACAGTTTTCTCTCGTTTTTTTTCATGAAGACATATGCTGGTTCCAGGACGTCCCTGATATCCAACAATCCTGGTTTGTTGCCCTGTCAGAGTCCATTACGTTTCCCTCTGTGGCGGTCTGTCAAGCGTGTGTGAGCCGCAGGAGAGCACGGCCATATCTAATTGGCAAAGCTGAGGCAAAACAATGGCTCAAAGTGTGTTGGTTGAATATCTCATTCAATATCATTCATCAGTGTTGATTAAATCGGACAGAAGAGAACGACAGTCTGAGCGGCTCAAATGTTGTTTTTCTTTCTCCAGAACAATACAAAGATGTTCATCAGGATATTTTTAGGTGAGCCCCGCCCCCCGAAGCAGAGAGAGTCCGGGCCAGTTTGTAGAAGGAGTTTTTATGCAATGCAACCAGAATAATAGCACTGAAGATGCATTTAAAGCTTTGTCAAACTGTGCAAGACTTTGTCCAGTGAGAACCGTTCACCATCCACTGCTGCAGAACATTTCAGGACCATAGACAGCACTTCACAGCTCGATGAAATGTCAAGTATGTCACAGCAACAAAGGAAGACCATTTGATACATTGCATACAAGACATCTCTTATTGTCCCATCAATTATCCAAACATCAAGGATTCTGAAGAAGTCATAAGTGACTGTAAAAATAAGTTGTAAAAGTTCATTTTACAGATGCTCACTCGTGATTTTAGAGCAGAAGGATTGCCTCTACACGGCTCTCAACATGGTGACTGCTGAGCAGGCGGTTAGCAGCTAACGGTGCTAACAACGGCAGAAGTGTTTACCTGAGCGGGAGCCGTACATAGCAAATAGTTGCTTGCTGCTATATCAATGCTCTGAATGTGGAATTTAGCATCTTTAAGTCCCTAGCTGGAGCACAAAATGTCACCTTTTCACTTACGTCATTAGTCAACGTATCTCCGACTCGGAGAGGCTGATGTGAACAGTTTTCCCACTCTGCTGCTCGTCATTACGGTTCAAACAATATGATGTGACCGCAGCGTTGATTGTGACGATCCCATCGGAATGAATCGAACTTTCCGCGAAATTTTGCCTTTGAAATGGTGGTGTGACAGGGCTTAAAAGATCATGGGAGATGAATAACTTTGTGAACAATTACTACGGTGCTAAATTCACTCCCTTTAATCGAAGAGTCTCTTGTTTCTTGTGTGTTCTTTTCACAGTCCTGGTAGTTTCAGTGGCAGTGCTGCTGGTGCCTGAGCCACACAGGGCTGACGGTGCAGCGGCTGAGGTCAGAGGTCGCTGGAGTCATCGAGAGGGTTGGCGATGACCGACTTGTGAATGAGCATGAAGAGCGGCAGGTAGGCCAGGAAGTCCAGCAGGTCCAGGGGGGGGATGTGCTGCAGCTCCAGCCTGACGGCCGCCTCCTGCTCCAGGTGGATTCCCCCGACCTTCAGCTCCAGAAGCAGCTGCTCCGCGCTGATGAAGCCCCGCTGAGCTCCGGCGTCTCCTTGCTGCTCCTCCAGGAGGAACAGGAACAGTTGCTACACAATAATAATAATATA
Organism: Melanostigma gelatinosum; assembly: GCF_949748355.1. Taxonomy (NCBI): domain Eukaryota; kingdom Metazoa; phylum Chordata; class Actinopteri; order Perciformes; family Zoarcidae; genus Melanostigma; species Melanostigma gelatinosum. Next base: position 3,415,146 of record NC_136655.1, read on the forward strand.
TTTGACATAAATAAGAAGGCCAACTGGCTTTGAACTCTCTCTGAGCACTGTTGTGAGCGTGTGGGTGTATGCCCACATTGTTGTGTGCGATTCTCAGCCTCAGATTACCTCGACCTGTTTCAGCTCTTGTTTGAGTGCACCTGTTTGCACAGTTAATGCAGTCAAGGTGATAATTGCTGTGGTCGGGGGAATAATCCCTCTGGCAATCAGCCCATTCTCAGGTTCCTCCTGTCTTTCAGTTGCTCAGCACTTCCTTGTATGAATGAGGGCCGGGCCTGCTTGCGAGCGGCCAGCTGGTAGGCTCGTCCCGGTCCATCTGAGATGAGCCGTGTGTCCCGGGCTGATTACAGGGCTGGGCGGAGTGGACGGCATGTTCACTGCTGGGCACTTTAATGAGATTAGGGCTTTGCTAATCTATGAAAAGGGAAAAGCACCCCTCTCTTTCTTCCTCTGGCTTGCTTCCCTCATTTCTATGCATGCGGGCTGAGTGTCTTTCATTTAAAAAAAGAAGGGAAAAAAAGGGCTAGCCTTACAAAGCATGCTTTGGAATTGCTCTTCAAAGTGTTTACCAGTATTTATTTCATTATAATTATTCCCGCAGAGCCATGAAAGAGGGGCGGCGATGGAGTTTGTGGCATGAATGTGACTCATGTGAGAGTTAATCTGATGTTGCGTGGAGGCAAGTGCACCTTGTGAATACAAATTCAAGAGTATAGACATGTGTGTGTGGGGGGGGGGGGACCATTAGCCAGCAGACGCTGAAGAGAATTTGGGGAAACGCAAGACAAACTTTTATATTACCTTCGCTTTGAAGAGCCTCACTTCTAACGAGCGGAAGTCCATGTCGGTGATGAGTGATCGCATAAACTCACTGGAAGAAAACAGCATAATGAACGCATTAGTTGGTGACAGTTGCTTCTGCAAAAGAACACGTGAGCATAGTTTAAAAAAAAGTACATTTATAATCAAGGGAGATTAAATCAAGAATGAGTTCTCAGCTCCTAGCACGGTTCAAGATGGATCCTACACTTCCCATAAAGCAACTCAAAAGTGTTTTGTGTTTCACCTTTCCTTCCTGGTGAAGGCCAACAGCCTCAGCTTGTAATGTAGGTATTCTGTTATGAATTAAAAGATAACCCCGACGACTTCTGTGAGCCTTGTTTTAAAGTGTCAATGAATCTTTGACGAGCCGACATTCGTCCAAACAGGGCCGTTGTGAATCGCAATGACAACTTTGTCATCCATCTTCAATCCAATCAGTGTAAAAGTGTTGTGAAATACTTCAGTGGCCGCTGCAGACACATTCGGGACAAATGTGTCGGCGGCGGCGGGTGATTTCTGGCGGGTCAGTCCAGTGCGATGTCGCGTGCAGAGACGTGATGGTAAAGTGTTCTGAGCCCATTGTGGTTGCTCACAGTGGTCTGGCTGCCAAACAATACGTGGGCACACGTGGACATGCCGCCACAGTAACGGATAAAAAAACGCTCTGGCTTTGGGGACAGTGTGTGTGTGTGTGTGTGTGGTGGGGGAGCTGGAGCAGAGTGAGCGGGGGTTAACGGGGGTTCGTGTGGAGGTTAATGGAGGGAAATAAGCGACCGGGGGCACGCTCTGGTGCAATGTGACCACTGGCAGACCAACAAAATCTGGGTCCACACGGATAATTAGAGGGAGACACGAGCGATTGTGTTGGGACAGACCTCTCCTGTCCAGCGTGTGGCACAGCGACGGTCGCCTCTTCTCTAACGAGCGCCCGGCGTTAATGAGCCCCTCCTCGCCGCGCGCTCAATGGCCCGCTAGAGCGAAGAATGGCCGAGCGCTAGGCCAACGAGTGCAACGCACGCCTGAGTGCTCCCTGCGCTGCGATTGGCCCTGGTCCTCTAACCGCAGTGCAGGCAGTGGCTTGATGGGGATGAAGCGAGACAGGGCAGCTAATGATCATTAATTGCACTTGGTTTGCAGTAAAAGAGTCCAAAATGCTGGTGCGCCAAGGACACTGGCGTGATAATGGCCAGCGTGAACGAGGGTCCAGGGGACCGGTGATGGGGAAGATAATAGCAGCCGAACCCGTTTTCTTTTGTCGGCGCTCCTCCGGCACCCCGCTGTGGTCAACACAGAAGACTTCTCGCTTACGTAATGCCCAACATTTTGGCGGTCTCCTCATTGGGGAGCCGGTATGTAGTCCGGCGGGGGGGTGAAGGGACGCAAACATAATCTGACCTAGTTTTATTTGACAGAATTGAGAGTTGTCTAGGATACTTTTGAGCGGTATGCAGGGGCGCAGCGCTGACTGGGGAGGAGGGAAACCCACGTTGGTGGTCTCGGTTCTGCTGTCTCATGGTTTCACCAACATCCTCCGCTCCTCGACCCATTTAGTCCAGTGAATTTCCCCGGAGCGAGGACACTTCCAGTAACTGTCAGTGCACGCTCACAGATCCAACGCGAGCAACAAGGCATGCGAGTGACAAAAACAATGGCCGCGACGGCTCCACCGATGCCGTTTGGGAATCCTGTATGGCAATGTGCTTCTTGGCAGACCATGTGACTTGCCCTGAGGGAATGTGGCACCGTGTGAGGTGGACTTGTTGGGGACAGATGGGCTGAGTCAAGGGCCAAAACAGCACGGCACAGAGGGTGAGAGGCCGGCAACAAGAGAGCCGGAGAGACTGGAGACACGAGAGGGACGGACATGGGGTGGGGGGGGGGGGGTGCAATTAGTGCAAAGTAAAATCAGAAGAAAAATAGTTATATAAAAAAATCACCTCCTCCGATTTCAAAGCCTGACATGATCAGAGAGGCTGATTGTGTAACTACTGATGCAGCTTATTATGAAATAGGATTAGAGACAACAGGATTAACTGAAACAGGTAAGAGGATCAACTGAGTTCAGTCGGGATGAGACGACAGAAGGATGCTATTGTTTCCTCCTTGTTTAGGAGCCGGCATTATGAACGCCGATCTCCTCTCTTATTATTCAAATTGCAAAAAAGGAGTTTAGTGAAAAGAGGTTTAATATGGTCGTTCATTATCATTACTATAATTGCCTCCATACAGAGGAGACACCCTGGTCTCTCTGTGCCAGTGGAGCAGGCAGTCTACAGGCCTCCTCGAATACACGACACAAAGGGCCGGCCGTAAATCAGAGGACCCCGTGACCCCGACCCTGTCCTCGCTGAGAGGGAGCTCTCACTCCGGGGTGAGGGCTTTGGGAGCAGGCCTTGACCCTCGGAGACCTCCAGAGTAGGCTTGGCTCCACACACTCCTGTCTGTAGGAAGCTTTACACCCCAGGGCAGAAGAAAAACAGCGATGTGTGTGGGACTCTGCGACATATGGGTCATAACGTAGAGACACAAGGACGCTAAGGACAAGTTCAAATCAGAGCGATGCCTTCTGTCTGCACAGGGTCCAATGAAGGAATGCAAGTAACTGTTGTTATTGATTACCCTGCAGATGAACGCCTGTTCACACGTTAACACCCTCAAACGTCTTGTTTTGAACATTCAAGTCAAAGTTACATGAATCAGAAATAAAGCTGCAGATCCCCACATTTGAGAATCTGGAAGCAGAGAAGGTTCAGCATTTTAGCTCAACTTGATGCCAACATCGCCGTTTGACGTGATGAGGCCGTTATCACGTCTACACTAAAGTCAAAAAACGTTTGAAGACGCGAGAAGAAGAGGATCAAAGGGAGCCCCACACACGACGACAAATTAACTGGAACAAATTTGCGTACACACTCTTATTCTTATTTATGGCGGGTCAGGGACTCCTCTTCCGGCCTCATTGAGGAGTTCAGAGCGTGTCTGCCGAAGGTCACTTACTCCACGGCGGCTACTTTCTGTGCCAGGCTTGCAATCACAGCAAAGAGCCTCAGGTCCACCAGCCCATCTGCCACTCTGAAGTCCACCATCTCGAGGATCTAAGAAGAAGCAGAGACATAAAGACATACATTTAGCTCAAAGTGCTGCAGTGTGTATTGCCACATGTCCACTGGATGGTACATCACCACACGGCTCTACTCAACTCGCTGATTGGTTGATTGGTTGTGTTGTAATCTCAGATTGTGCTGTTTTTATGTCAGTAAAACGCAGTGTGTGTGTGTGTGTGTTTAATGAAATGGTTGTGTATCTGCATGTGTACAGATACAAGCCGACCCTGTAGACGTAGATTTCTTCATCGTCAGACAGCAGCTCTGGAGGGATGATGTTTTTAAGAGCAAGCAGAGCCTGAAGGCAGGAGATGTAGCCGTCATCATCACCGTCCTCCTGCAAAGAAAGATCATCATCATCATCACCGAGATCGGCGGTTCACCTGAGAGGATTTTTAAGGGTCTAAGAGGCAAAAGTATCCCGCAGACAATTCAGAAAAATCTCTATAATTCTGAGCATGGAAGCTCATTCTTGACCTCAGATTGACAAAATAAAAAAAATCTTAATTCAAGATATAAAATGCTGTTTTTCTACAATGAATCTATTTATTGACAAAATAATGAAAACAGTTGTTAGTTGAAGCTCTGTTTTCATCCTCATTGTTGGAAAATCACCTTGTTCTGAATAGGGAGCGCAACATATTACAGTGAGTGAGAGAATATCCCAAATATAAAGGCTTTGAATGCCTTTTCACTTACTGCTTCAAAAGCTCTTTTGTACTCAGCCAGCTTCTCCTGACTGAAAATGCAATACTTTGCCAAAAAGTCGACTGCAAAGAGAAGAGAAGACAAAGACAAACCTTTAGAGCTCGTGGAATGAATGCGAGCCGGACTTTCCGACAGCATTTCGTTCACTTGTGCATCACATGTCACACCATTTCATAAGAGTGATTTCCAGCTCGAGGAACAGAATTAGGTTCTCTCTGTGTGTGCAGACTGGATTAGAGCAATATTTCTCTCCTCCGGTCGCACTAGGGTCATGGAGGACGGACAATACAGGGCGAGTGGTTCACAGGGCGTCCAGTTGGCCATGATTGAGAAGGGGGGGGGGGGGGGGGGGCAGAGTGGCACTTGGCTGCAGAGTCTCTTTTTATAAAGACAGAAAGTGAGATGAATAGATGCTGGAAATGAAGCAGCCAAGAGCTAAAGGGGCCGTTATCATTACGTCTTATTAGAGCTGGAAAATAAATGAATTAGTCGATCGGAAAAATTTATCTGAAACTGTTTTGATAATAATTTTGATCATTTTCACGAGCAAAAATGGCAAAAAAAAGTTCTGCACATCAGCTCCTCAAATGAGATCATCTTTGTGTTTTTCTTTGTTGGAAAGCTGGTTGGACATCTCTCTCTGTTTTTATGTTCTTATATCGAACAAACAATTCATCAAGAAAATAATGAATTGGGATTAATTCATTCAATTCACATTAGAGCCACAGAAATAAGCAACAAAATATGCGTAAAAAATCTCCAAAAGTAAAAACCTTTTATGATTTTTGAATGCTCAGAATGGTCAAAGCTGCACCGTATTTGACTCAAATGTAATGATGAATGTCTCCAATATAAAAACAATGATTACTCGAGGGGGGACAAACCGAGGCTAACCCCACCATGAATATTTCAGGAGGCAAATTTGTGAGGGAGAGTGACTTTGGAGAAAAGAGGTGTAGAAAACGGGGGCTTTTAAGCTGCTGCCACTTCAATTTAGGAGATGAGAATGAGTCTACTGAATAATGAATCTATTCATTGGTTTGGAGAAGAAAGAGGAGCAACAGAGTTGATATCAGTCTGGACTTAAACCCCTGGACCTCTGGGGTTTCTCCGCAATAGCAGGAGGGCTGTTTGAATCCGCCATTTATCAGCTTAGGCCTAATGGAAACCAGGCCTTCTCCGGCCTCGTCCTTTCACATGCAAAATGTTACATTCGCTTCTAGTCAACTTGACTTGTTAAGGCTTGATTGATCAAAGGAAGAACCTACGGGCCGGCTTCGCGCATCTGTTTGCAAATATCTGTGATGAGAAAAAGGGTCTGCAGGACGAGGAGGATCTGGAGTCACACATGCAGCCTCCGCTCAGCCCGCACGGGACCCGATTTAAAAGTCCTCTTCCTTCTAAAGACACCAACATTCACACGGCGGCTGGATCAGAGGGCCGCTCAATTTGATAAAGTGAAACGGCAGCTTATGCCAGCGAGTGAATGGATCCACCGTCTCTCTTCTACAGCGAGGCAGGCTGAGGGTCACTGGCCGTCTGGAGGAGAGTTAGCCGTGATGACCTGTGGTGGTTTATTATCATCATCGCACTCTCTACTAGAACATGCAGGTGATAGATGAGTGACTATCTATGAGTCCACAGGTGGAAGAGCATCTATGCACTCGGGTCTGTTTTCCTGTCTTTGTTGTGGGTTGTGTACTTACACCACAGCGGAGACTTTCTTTGTTCCTTTCTTGTTTCAAAATCCCTTTAAAAGATGCAACATGGAATAAATAATAAAAAAAGGATTTCTCTCAAACAGTTTATGACCATTTGTCAAGATCTAATTATCGGGGCCATCTGCAATTACACTGGAAAGCACTCACCACAAAGAGGTGAAAGATATCACGTCGTCCATTAGATCATAAAACCAGCTGTGATAAACTTCACTGTGATATAAACTGTCACTCTGAACGAAGCAGAGTTTGAGGAAGTTCAACCTCAACACCAGCCCTGACCACAGCCTCGCCTGGTCTTGTCTGCACTACAACACACACACACACACACACACACACACAGTGGTGCTGGAGGAGGTCGGGGGTCCCTGTCTGAGGGAGCACTCCGTCAGGGAGTCAGCCGGACAAAAGGTGCAGTGGAGTGAGAGATCGAGGGAGGAAGCGAGGGCGGGTGGAGGAGCGGGACAAAGCCGAGGCAGCAAAGCCTCCTGCCTGATAGCCTTATCTGATTCCACTCCAGCGCTTGACGGCTTTTTTTTCGCCCTGCCTTTAAAGCGCACAGGTTGTGCCTTTGGTGTGAAGCCTAGCAGAAAATGTTAATCAAGAGAGGGACTGTGTGGAGAAAGGCGAGAGAAAGGGGAGAGTCACTCTGTTGAGGCCATAATCTGTAATGAGACCGAGGCGATTCAGTTGCAATTGAGAGAGGAAGAATGGGGCCATGATGATGATGATGAGCAGGGAGGTTCGCTCTTTCACTGGCGTTTGTTTTTCTGTTTTGTTCCTTTTCTCTGGCAGAGTCACTGCTCGTGCACCGGTCCACGGGCTGCAAACAGCCGCGGGTCACAACTCATTTAACGCACACGTGGGCGCCATTTTCAACGTCTGCAGCTGACAGATGAAAAACACTGGCGACTGCTCGTCTGACAACTATTGCTGCTCGTCTGTGTATGATTTATAGTTCCCTTTGTGACCTCCACGCTTTTTGTTGTTTTTGGCTCTGCCTGAAAGCACTTATATAGCTGGCATCAAATGTCCCGTTAAGATTCATAACTGCCATTTTAGACTTGCGTTTTGAAAAGTTTGGCTTCTTTTGTTAAATAAAAAAGGGTTTTGTAGAAAAATAACAGCATTTTTCTGCAGTGACATGAGTAAAACGTCCTAAAAAACAACGTATAGACTGATACAAATCATCACTTATGATCCACTGGAAGCGTGTGGTGGTGTCTGTATCTGCAGAGACTCTGCCCTCTGCCTGTATCTTTTATTTCCTTCTTCTTTTGCCGTGTTCGAGACTCTTCTAGGCGTCTGCAAAGAGCATTCGGACCCCACACGGGGGTGTAAAACTCAGCCATTAAGCAGAGTGGGCAGCCCGTTCTCATTCCCAGGTCAAACACCGTCGCTTTGTCCCGCCCCTCGGCGTACCGAGGCACAAAGTGCGTGGCCCACTTTAGCCTCCGACACAAAACGGCTGAGTTGTTAAATCACTGTGTTTTTTTTATGTGCGTCTGTGTGTTTCCACTGTCAGTGTCTTTGCTACGTGATGCTGTATCGAACAGTGACAGACCGTAACAGACCTCACAGGCAGGCCACAGCGCGACGAAGCGTGCTTTTGGCTGCATTCATTCAAAATCCGGCACCTTCCCGCAGGTTTTGTGGGGGAGGTGTGGACGTATTTATTTGTGCTTTAGAATGTAAACGCCATGAAACAATCAGAAAACATTGTTTTATTCCACTAATCACAGCTTTGTTCTCACTGACATCGGCCCTTCTGGAGAGAGAGAAACCAGCAAGTGTAAAATAGATTTTAAAAGTATCCCAGCTGTTATTATTCCTCAAGATATCAGCTAAATATTGTCTTAATAGAACCAAATCTCAAGTACAGGACTTTGTATAGAAAAACTTCTAAATCATACCCAGGTCTACTGCTATAGTTCAGAAACACACACACACACACACACACACACACACACACACACACACACACACACACACACACACACACACACACACGCACACACACACACACACACACACACACACACACACACACACACACACACAGGTCTATTGTGTTTTTTAACGAGTTCCCTTGTTTGTTGCTCTTTCCCGCTTAATCCCAGACTTTTGTTTCTGCTCCTCATCACACTGTATAAAATGTCCCATAAGTCCTTTAACAAAGGTCACATTGAGCAGTGGAGAGGAGGTGACCCCCTTTCTTTAATATCAGGAGAATGTCAGAGTGCAACATGCCCCACATACACAGCCATAAAATATGTGATTAGGAGTGCGAATTTAGAGAGAACAGCATTCACACACACAGAGATGAACAGAGTCTGAACCGATCTTTGACTGCAGCAAATGAGAAATAGGTTTACGGGATGTTTTGGGTCCGTAAACATGTGATGATGCTGTAAATCTACTGCCCCAACGCGACGAGACAAAGGCATCAAATATGAAGTGTGGTGCTGCAAGATAAGGAGGTAAGAGGACTAGAGCGCCAAAAACCTGTGAACCAGGCCAAGCGTATCATTGCACAACGTAGAATGAGCTGCTGTTTTTAAACGGGCTCCGCATCAAACGTAAAGATGGAAATCTTATCTGAACGAGTGTTGCAGGAAAAGCCCAGCGAACCAGCAGGAGGTGCAGGAGAAGTGACTGAGCCGGTCGACTGATGAAGCTCGTTTCAGGATCATTTGTAGCTTTTAAATATGTGATGTATTCAATCAAGCTCTCCTCACTTCATCAGGGAGTAACGTTGATTTACTGTCTATTCTTACGTGAGTTTGATGCTGTGATACAGTTGAGATGTTTGTCATACGGATGAGCCGATGAAGACTAAAGGATTAAGACTAAAGGATCAGTAAACTGAGTCGGTTTGAAGGAAACTTAAATTATTCCATATTTACGCAATAGAGAGCCATCAATCTCAACCATTGTTGGCCTGAATTTAATGTAGCTTCAAAACCTCCAGCAGGGAAGTAAACACCCGTCAGCTGACAATTTATTTTCTTTCCAGTAAGCACAATAAAAAATGAGGCTATTAAATAACATGTCAATCACTCGTCATTCATCTGGTGTAGCTCAGAGACGGTTAGCAATGCTTGTTTGGTGGGAACACTTTTATTTTGTAGCGAGCAAGGCAATAAAAAACAAGCATCCAAGCTGGTGGTAAGAAGATAAAATATTGTTTCTGTCCGTTAAAGTGCAGTCATAGTAAAAGGGGAAATGAGTCATTTTTGTATCGGTCAAAGCTTCTTTTAAAAGACGCGTCCAAGACAATAAAGACCCACAATTATAGAAATAGAGTACCGACTGGTACATTAATATTCAGAGCGCCTCCCCGGTGTTGTATAAAACAACACCGCTCTCTTCAGAGCAGAATCTGGCAACGTGTGCTGGTGTCTCTGGAGTGGGTAAAAGAGGGTGACAGTATTTGGCAGCATTCTCCCGCAGGCGCCGTTGTTGCTCCATGAACGCTCGGCTCCTCCCCCTCACTTTCTCCCAAAACACTGAGCAGTGTGTGTGTGCGTGTGTGTGTGTGCGCGCGCGCGTGTGTGTGTTTGTGTAGAAGGGGGCGGTTATAGCGCTGGCAGAACAACAAACAAAGACAAACGTAGCGGCCACACTCCCGTCTCTGGCTGCACGCCATCGGCCTCACCACAAACCACAACTTATTACACACACACACACACACACACACACACACACCCACGCCTACGCCCCAATCAGCTCCTGCCGCAGATCCACACTGATATGCCCGCCGAGGGTCCAAGTCATCTGTCGTATTGCAATACCAGATCTCCAGAGATTACCTCACAAAGCAAAATCATCTGCTCTTATTGCCCTGCCGCTCCTTGACATTGTGCCATTAATAAGGCCATTGTGGAGGGTGCTCCCTGTTTGGACGCCGTATAATAGACTCTTTGACAGATTGACTCTCTCTCCCTCTCGGCCCTATGAATACAGCGGGCATATTCCACGCTGCCGCTCATCAATAGGCGAGCTGTTTGTTTGCCCAGTCATTCTGGACTGATGGTAAATACATAGAGGTATTCCCGAGCAAAGGCTGAGCAAACAGGGGTTACATAAAGGCACTGTACCCCCCCCCCCCCCCACACACACACACACACACCTCACACTAACGCCCGTAACCTCCCTTCATCTCTCTTTTAAGCGACTGGTCTTTCTTGTTCATTCGGTCGACCGTACGTGTCTTTTTAGGCTCATTCACTGTTTGAAAACAACAATTAGGGCCTGAACTCCGCCCACAGGTAGAAGACAGGAGTAAAGGCGGCGGCTGCTGCTGCTGCTGCTGCTGCTGCTGCTGCTGCTGCTGCTGCTGCTGCTGCTGCTGCTGCTGCTGCTGCTGCTGGTGGTGCTGGTGGTGGGTGGGGTCAACGTGCGGCTGGCTTCAAGGCCGCCAGGTGTTCCCCATCAACATTGACATTCATCAGAGACCTCAGCCCACAGAGTCCCTCACACAACACACGCTGTCGCTGGTTTAGAGGCGCGAGCTGCTGCGGCGTGGCAACACAAAGGAGACCACAGCTACTTGACATCAGTGTCACCCCGTCCTCCACGCACTCACAGTCTGCTCCGCCTGGGTTCTTCACCACACTCACATATTACGGGGCCATGAGGCAGGACTGGCCTCCAACGTCCAGAAACAAAAGAGAAATTGCCAAATTTCAAATGATATCCACCCGTCTAACCCGTCACCTACACCTAATTATCATCGGATCACCAAAGTCATTACGATTAATCCTCTTGGGAACATGAATATCTTTTGCAAATTCCATGCAATGGTTGTCGAGATATTACAGTCTGAAGTGACGGATACACTGCTGCTACACTCCAACCCTAAAGCAAAGCTGTAGCCTGACATCGCTCTGAAAAGCTGTCATATATGCATGAATACAAGGACACACACACACACACATTCCCCTGTAACACAACAAAAGCTTTCCATTAGTAATAACCTTGCTGCAGGACAGTGAAGCCAGCTGCAGGCTTCTTCATCCTGCTTGATTATCGTCTGAACAAGCCCGTCCAATCAGTCCCTTTCATGGGTGCCAGCCCTCACGGGAGAACTCTGGCCTGACTAACCTCCGCAGAGGGCCGGCCCCTCAGCCTTGACCTTAGCTGTGGATGCTTATTGTCGGACCCGCCAGCCCCAGCACACTCATAAAGGCTTGAATGCCAGAAATTAGGCACTAGAGGAGGGAAACTGGAGAACTCCTGGCTAAACTCCTGTTTGCAAAAACTAAAAAAAAGGTACTTCTAAAAAAAAATCAAGTGCTGTAATTGAGGGGACATTTTGAGAGTCGAGAGGAGTGTTGGTAAACGCGTTGGGTGTTTGTGTTTTTCCACGCATCGTCTACTAACAGGAGGCAAAGAAGAGTGTTGGCAAGCTGAGATAGATTACACCTTCAAACATGGCCGAGTTGGAAAGCCCTTGATTATAATTTCACACAAAGCATTTTCAACCAGGACACGCGTCTTCTTCATCTATCCATTGAAATGATTCATTCTGACCCAAATCTCCTCGCCTGCGTCAGTACAGCCTCCAGTGGACTCTAAGCCGACAGATAGCAATCAAATGAATGACCCTCCGTATACAGTTTCATTCAAACAGCCTCTGAGGCATCCACAGTGTTTCCCTTTAATTACCCAGACTCCGGCGCCCGCCAAAGTCTCGGTAATTAACCGTTTCATAGTTTCATAACGAACCGAAAATATCTTTACGCCTGTGTGAAAGGAAAACGATGTCCAGAGTTCAAATAATAAAAGATGTGTTCAGGGTAATAGGTTTAGTTTGGTTCAGTCTGCCTGCATTTTAAGATTTAGTTTAAAGGGATGGAATAATCTCATTTTCATTCGATTGAAACTCACAGTCCTCGAAGTTGGAGCAACCTTTGTTGCTATTTGGCTGCCGAGGCGTGTCATCTTGCAGTTTGGAAAGCAACTTCAGCACCTTTGTTTTTCTCTCCTCCATCCGTCCGTCCTTCTCTTCAGTTCTGTCGTCAACACTCCCGGGCCTCCTTCCTTCAGCCGACGACTCGCCTCGGTCCCCCCATCCCGGATAATCGGCCTCCTCCTCCTCCCCGGTGGGGCCCCCTTCCACTCTGCTGGAACCTGGAGCAGAGAGATACAATATAAAAACACATAAAAAAATATCTGGTTGTATTTTACTTATTGCTCAGCACATTGATTAACTTTTTAAATACAAACAATGTAATCGCCACAGTCCTGAACCAGAAAAAACACATATGTATTCATGGTCAACTACGAGGAAGTAGCTACTCGGTAAAAAAGCACTCAAACCATTTCAGCTCCTTTAATAAACATCACATTGTTCTCCTAAATGCCACAGTCACATCTCCCTTCGGTCCTTTCAGAGTCTCACTCAGGAGCGGACGCTCTCCCTGAAACTTAAGCAGCCGTCCATTTTGTCACTGACCAGCCAATTAAGAGCCCCATTATCTCTGAATACGAAGTCCACAGAATACACTCCTCGGTGTGGCAGAGCAGAGACAAAGAGCCTCGTCAATGCAGACTCCAGCTTAAGGAGGGCTCCGATTGTCTTTCGCAACAGTTTCCATCAAAAGTTTTGGACTCTTTTCTTCACGCTGTACTTTTGCAAACGTGACGCTCGCGTTAGTGCATGAGCGATAATTCAAATGGGATACATTTGGAGATGGTTCTATTCATTGGGAGGAGACAGCTCGACCAGTCGAGCAGCCGACAGGCAGCAGATTCATCAAGCCGTCCAGACGCGGCGGGGCGGATTCATTCATCCCGTCGGCGAGCGCTCAGAGGTCAGCGGCGCAGATTGATGGAGCCGTGTCTCATTTGACAGGCCGTCTTCCGCCACACTGCACACAATCACACGCTCCCGTCGGCCTCCACGTCCCGCTGAAGTCTCAATGTCACCAAAGCAGACGACGGGAGGAGAAACGTATTCATCTCTGGAGCGCAGGATTCATCATTCCTTCAGGGTTTGTTTCATAATGCAGCATAAAGCAGATCCAGTGACGTCATGATGGATGTGATGAGAGGATAATCGTTTTCAAAAGTCTCAAACTTTTCCTTGAATGCCTCATACATAACACCAGTAGAAATCTCTGTATTTGGTTGTGCTTTCCGTTATGCTGTCAAATCAGCGAAAACGTTTTCTTTATTTGTTTATTTTCTTAAGTTGTCGTGTTGAGCTCTCAGGGCCACGTACCAAGGTGACGCCTTAAAATTGCTTGTTTTGTCTGATCAAAAGAATCAAAATCCAAAGATATTAATTTTCCAGAGATATTGAACAGAGAAAAGCAAAGCTTGTTACCAGATGTTTGAGGTTTTTCCTTTATAAATGCTCCTAATGATTAATCAAGCAAAGGATTTGTTGATAACCATTTTTCTGATGATGAACTAATTATTTCACGATTGGTTAAAAGTCCAAACTGGTCCAGGAGTGTACACTCTCTAAAGTAGGTTGAACAACTCAAATTATTCAGGATTTGGTTTCCTCCCGTCCAAACCCTGCGATCCTAACCTCCAACACGGCCTAATCCGTGAATGCACAGCAGTGATTACTGGTCAGTTCAAGCTGGAAACAAGAGCCCATCTAAAAACACACAGAGCAGGTTACCATACCAACTGCAGCATCTGAACACTGCTGATAGCTGGATTTGGCTGCGAGCGAGCGGCCGAGTCAAATCCCCCTGGAAAAGGCTGCCGAAGACAATAAACACACACACACACACGCCGCCCACCCTTCGTCCGACTCTCTCCAACACACACACACAGCGCCTGCCCTGTACCATCCAGCGCACCAGGCCGAGGCAAGAAGGGTGGACTTGTATCTCTTTCTTTGCGTGTTTGAGAAAGGGATGAGCATCAGCGAGACAATCAGCGTGCCGAGGCTATTCACTGATGCCACCCATAGCTTTCACTCCTCTATCTGCTGACAGAGAATGGCAGAACTTATTATTCATGGGGAGGGGATTTTCCTTTCAGGGCTCTTTTATCGAAGCCTTTCCCAACACGTCAGCCTCTCTATCAGCCCTGACAAGTGCCAATCAAAGAGCTGGAGTCCAGGTTTTTTTTGGGGGGGAAACGCTGGAGGATTTCGGAGACAATAGCCAATGAGTCCACAGTGGCGGTGGCTTAGAGACAATGGTGACATGGCTACACTGTCAGTGTGTGGTCCTCTGGGGGGGAAACGATCCTGACACGACTAATCTCTGCTTGCACCATCTCTGTCTTTCTGGAGGCTAATCTGGCCCGTAGCTTCCTCAGCTTTCTGGAACAATTCACCAGGGTCAGTTCAGATTAGTGCTCTTTGTCGCCCCGCAAATCGCTACATTCATTTGGACGCTAACATCTTTAGTAGCAGCTGAATGCTAAACTCTGGAGTGAGCGCGGAGTGACCGGGGCACGGTCATGAAACAATTACGAGGGGAGGGATTATTCTACCTATGAATTCCTGATGAGCAGCAAACGGACAAAGGTCCTAACATGAGCCTCACCGGGGAGCATCATATCGCTGCTTCACTTTAATCTCACAATCGGTCAACTGCTGTCGGTCGATGCAGAGACAGGAGGGCAACTCACTGAGATGGAACGGCCATCAGAGATTTTACTCATCATTCCATTTAAAGATGTAAAAGTGTTGAGGGTTACTGAAACCATCACATAATGTCGTCTATGTGGCTCTGCTAAAGCTTTACAAAGTTTTAAAAAATGACATTACTCAGGTGCATTGTGGGAAATGTAGGATGCAGTGGTTTTGGAGCTTGCCAGGATACCTTTGAGTCGGCTCTTTCCACGTCGACGTTCTTATTTTGACAGCAGTCTCTTGTGAGTTCCCCAAATGTATGGACGTGTCATTCTAAATTGCTTTTATTGTTTTAGCGCAGACACGGAGCAAAGCTTGCATTCACTTTGAGTCGTGTTTCCGTCCACCTGATCACGGTTAAGTCCCTCATTCACTCTACTTTGGCTTTGTTTTAGAACACAGCGGCCCCGCTGCTGGAAACGTGCTTGTTGAGAGTATTGAGACGGAGTTGTGCGTTAAGTTGCAGGCCAGAAAGATTTTGATTGGAGCAGCTTTAAATTCACAATTATATCATGCAAAGAAAATGAAAAGTTTGTATTGACATATAAATACGTTCGATTTTCAACCCATCTTCCCTGAATCTAAATGCTAATCAGCAGTTAGTCATGTGAACTAATCAACTATTCCAGATCCAAATGGTGTCTCCAGCCCATTTCCCCCACTGTCTCATATACATTGAGTCATAATGGGGTCATTCCCTCCATTACTCTGGAGCCCCATTCAAAGGGTTTAACTGCTCGCACCTCCAGGGTAACCAAATCTCACCTATCCAGACAAAGACATGCCACACACTGGGCATCTCATAGAGACGGTGTGACCTCAGGAGTGACCCCTCCACGCCCTGCTGATGACCCCCCCCCCCCTTCCTCCTCCCCCAGAGTGTGGCCATGCCTTTGGCCTCCAAAAGGTCCAATCACACAAGCCATCACCAAGATCCTCTGGGTGACGTCTTCCTTCACGAGTCCAGTTTGCCTCATTCTTACAGGGTAGTTAAACAGTGACGGCTGACATTGTATTCTATGACAATTGATGCACATTGTATTCCTTTAACAAGCCAATAAATCAATCACTCTTTGAAAAGAAAAGGCTGGTAAATGATATAAAACTCATTCCTAGTTCCAGAGATGACGGGTGTGATCACACAAGAAACCCAGTAACACGTTGCACAGCAGAGTCAACAAGTGTCTGTACATGTGCCGATACGTTACAGGGCCCTAGACCAACTCGGGGGCCCCTGGATCAGTCTTTCATTCACCATTGAGTTCTCCTTTCCATTATAAGAGTGCTTTTG
This sequence comes from Melanostigma gelatinosum, assembly GCF_949748355.1. Lineage (NCBI taxonomy): Eukaryota > Metazoa > Chordata > Actinopteri > Perciformes > Zoarcidae > Melanostigma > Melanostigma gelatinosum. The sequence goes on from NC_136655.1 coordinate 3,431,397, forward strand.
CACCTCCATGAAGTCGGGGGAGTTTAGCGATATGGTGGAAAGTGGCAGCGCGTGCATGACTCCAAATCTTGACCACAGTATCGGGTGCACAGTAGTGGCAATGAGAACAAAGAATCCATAGGTCCACCTTCCTCCGTCAAAACCAGCACAACCACTGAGTGGTAAAATAATTAAGCTGAGCAGCCATGTTGAATTAGAAAGACATATCACTGTGTCCTTGGCCTTAACGGTTGGCTGCAGCTTGGCCCTCAGACATATCAATCACTGATATGATGGATGCATTTGTAACATTGTCGAGGAACACTGAATACCACGGACCGTTAGCGCGATAGAACAATGACTGATACCGGACGAGGGAGTCACCGGCGAGAGAAAAGAAGCAGCGCGACAGATGTGGTCAGATGAAAAGAGGTGAAGAAAAGGGGTGGCCCTCCATTGTTTATGTCGTGGCGGTGCCCCAGTCGACCTTTTCCCTGTCTTGCGCTGCCAGCTTTCCAGCGTTTGTGGTCCGTACAGTAAGCACTTCCTCTGAACCGTCCCCTCATGAATGTACACAAGCCGGCCACACAGGTGAAGGTGATCCTGCCAGCCAGCTGGCCCGAGCGAGGATTAGCGGGCTTAAGTGTACCGGAGGCAAGGGAACGCCAAACACAGCGCTGACAGTGAGGAGACAATGGATCCTCGTAAAGCAGAGCTGACGGGGACTGAGTGGGCTTTTACCGGATCAGACGCTAATGGCGAAGACGGGCTCTTGTATTGATTGACTATTGTTGTTATAGGCTCTTAAGAGAGAGCGCCAGTTTTAACAGAGAGGAGATATGCCAGACAGATAAAGAGAAATAATTATTTTCTGGGTAGGTTTAAGGGATACAGTACCGGCGGATCTGAGCGTGTTGAGCGATGGACTCGGGTCTATGATCCATGAAGACGGAGACCCAGAACCTCCTTCAGACTGATCCTGCAGGGACACAGAGGACAGAATCAACAAACTTGGCCTGTTATTAGTTGCAAAGCCAAGACATCATCCTGTGTGTGCAGGGCTCTAGAGTGCACGTTTATTTTTTCAAATATAATTTTTAGTCCTGTTCGCCACAGCTCTGATTGACTCTCGATAGCAACGGTGCCTAACGCTCATGGGGGGAGGGTCTGTGTGTCGGACTGTTTCTTGACTGTGATGACAACACTCCAGGAGTTTGATTGGACTTCTATCAAACTTCTCATCCGACTCTCTGCAAGAAAGAATAAGCACATTTCTCAAAATGTCTGTTCCTCTAAAACTCCAGACACTCCCGAGTCTCATGTTGCAGAACATTGGAGGATTCACGAAACGAAAGCAGCATCTCCTTCTTCCCGACTCCAAACCCTCCCCTGGTTTATCACTTTCTCTGCTTTATAAATAATCCAGTGTGGATATGTGGTTCGGGTGAGGTGCATTATGCAAATGCTCGTATGAATCCGGCTCTGAGCACTCCAGCTCGTCATTGTGGTTTGGCATAATTGCAGGGGGCTAATGAGTCTCATTCATGCTTTTCAGGGGCCCTCTCTCATTCGTCATAAAGGGGAGATTAATCGTAGATCACGTGGAGCACCTGCGTCCATTCCGCTGCAGCCCAGCATGCACAAGCCCTGTTTACCCCCCCTGACCCGTCTGATCCTGGTGGTGGTGCATCCTCTGAAAGAATCCCACCGTGTCGGGCGTTTAGCCAAGCGTACCCCCCTGCGACAGAGCAATGAGCTGGTGTAAAAGCCCGCCTGCTCCGGTACAGTCAGACCCCCCCCCCCCCCCCCTCCTGCAGCCCGTGACTGATTCACCACACACCTGCTGCACGCCGCGTGCCCTCTGTTATATTGTGTCTCAATTATCAACAACAATCCGGCCCTTCTAACTGGAATGACAGTTATAAATGCATGCCAGTTCAAGTCTGTAAAAAGGGGTCTTTGTGTAGCCAGGTTTGGGGTTTTTGTCTGATGGGAGTTGATTGTCGAAGGTCTAGTGTTTGCTCACGACAAGGCGCAAGCCTGCTTTTTGGAGTAAAATCTGATAGATGAACGGAGGAGGGGGGTAGAGAGTGAAAGGTGGCGCACCAAAGGGGCAGCGGCACTCACCGATTTGTTTTCCTGGACTTTCCCTGCAGAGTCGCACCTTTCAGAGATGCTGCCAGCTGTGAGGGGCCTCAAACCACCTGACAAAACCACACAGGACACAGCGTCAAGCTAAAAGGAGAGGAAGCGATTGTGTGTTTGCAGTCGGCAGGCGTGTGCGCCCGAGCATGTGTGTGCATAAGTGTTGGCCTCCGGCACACTTACCTGCACTTGTCTTTTGTACTTGAGTGTGTGTGTGTGTGTGTGTGTGCACAGATATGAGTAATGTCGTGTATTAGTTCCAATTATGTCTCTTAACCTCTGAGCAAATAATAGCAAAAAAATAGAGCAACAAAACCCTGGTGGAGCACCTGTCTACAGGAGCGTGCCAGGTGCAAACATTGTTCTGGAGACACAGAAAGGAAAGACAAGCTTTCAGCTCACTCAGACAGATTTTATCCTGTAAACATTGGTGGCACAGAAGCAAGGAAAACAAAAGCACATATTTCTCTTTTTTTTCTCGCAATTGCATCTGGTGATATCTACGCAGCCGTGCTGATAGATTTGGTTTTATTTGTTCAGGTTTTGAGATATCTGCAGCTATGTCAAAAACAATGGAGCTCAATGGAATTTCAATGGTGCTGCTAACTCAGACTCGTTCAGGAGGAAGTGGTGACAATGAAAATTGTTCACAGTTGAGGTCTGTGTATTATCCTGAGTGAAGGTACGGTCACATGTACTTGAAAGAAATTGCACTGAGTGTCATCCGATCAAGTCTAAAGACGATAGTGTGCATCTGCTGTGAATGACCACACAACAGAAGGCAGAGCAAAGAGCTGCCGACATAGAGCGGGAAGAGACACGATAACTGGGGAGAGGGTGCATCAGACGCTGTTCCTTCAAAGCATGCCGACCTTTTGCCTTCAGTGCAACAAACGTGTCACTGCAAGAGAAAGGGGTATCAACTGTTGATGGCACACCACTCTAACAAGCCGAGCCGATATTTGCAGAGATTGTTGCTTAAAAGTGTCAGAATGCCTCAACCTGTCAAACAGCATCTGACCCCCCCCCCTCCCCCCACCTCCCCCTGCACACCTTTCCGATGACAGAATCGTGGGGGCATTGGGGTGTGTCGTATTGGGATAGAGACAACAATCTCAGCGACATATATCTCCATACCTGGACAAATAAACCCTAAACTATCTGCCACTAAAGTTAAGTGAAAGATGTTCTTTTATAATTAGCTTGAACTGAACCTTTACACGTCTGCAGTGTTTACCTCTCTCCCCGAAGCGTTATCAGACTATAAACAACAGGCGCTAGACTGAATGGCTTCTCTGCACACCCTCGTCTCAGTTTCTTATCCATTGCTGTGCGTGCAGTGCTTGGTGTCTCCAGCTATCTTAGTCGGACTTTCCCGGTTAATGATCCACTCTAGCGGTTTGATCTTTATTAATATGGCACGTCCTGATACCCCTATAAACGGCCACACCTTCGGGGGGGGAAGCAGTTAAGCACTCGCAGCGGCATGCCTGGGAGCAGATGAGAGGCGGTATCACAGCACGTTAAAAGAAAAGCCGCTCGAGCGCCATAAAGGCATCGCTGACTCTCAAGGCCGACCACGGACGGAGAAAACACACCTACAGCGATGTGTTTCCCCCGCTGATTGGTCATGTGTGTGTTAACCTCACACGCACACGCACACGCACACGCACACACCTGTTTGACTGCTCCCTGTTAGTGACGGTTTTTGCTTATCTAACGATCTCATTCAAACTGTCAGAAAGATTTAGTCAGAGCAGGAGGCTTATACTTACACTGAGATTGCTTGTCAGCCACAATGGACATTAAAAATACACTCACAATAATCAACAACAATCACAAGCAATGATTTCACATGCCCACAAATCACAGATACTTAATAACAGATCATTTTTGATCATTATATATATATATATTAATAATTAAGAGGTTTCAAAAGTTAGAAAGGGAACTTGATGTTGACTAATTGGAGCGTGAACTTCCTCTTTTGGCTGCTGGCATTAATAAGCTGCGTCTGGATGCTTTGGCTGGATTATGTTTGATCCTGGTATTAAACTGTGTTTATGTGGCCTTCCCTCAATATTTCTATCGACATCACTTTCTCTCAATTTATTTTAAGTCTTCAAATTTGACAGCAAACACTTCGTCTTACTGAGGAAATGGATATTGGTTTGCAGGGAGAAGTTTTATTATCAGAGTTGTTAAATGTGTTGATTTTATTTTGACAAAAATATATTTCTGGTTTTCCGCAGGTCGAATGCGCCTAAAAAATTGAGTTAGTGGACGTAGAATTCGGTTTCAAATGAATTTTCACGGTCAAAATTGTGGCTTTTATTGTTATATTGTATTTCTTTTATTGTGTTTTGGTGGAATTTATTGCTCGATTTGATACTTTATCACTTTTCAGAGAAAATGGGCTTTCATTCAAACATTATTACTGCTCTAAATATATCTACGTATACCTCCTGGATCGTACTGCATCATGAAATCAGACCAGTCCGGCACCGGTGAGAGCTCCTCTTCCGGACCGAATAGACTCGGCATGGTCTCGGGCTGCGATCGGTCCAGGAGGAGCAGCTGGACCCGGGACAGGGAGCCCAGATTCCCGGAGTCACAGCCCACCGTCAGCGCCGCCAGGCCGGGAGACAGCTCTGCAGGGGGAGACAACGAAGTCTGGAATGAGGAAAACATCCCGCGGCGCTGCAGCACATAAAGAATAACGATGTGACTTCTGTCGGGTTTGCTTTTGTGTAGGTGAATCATTGGAGTATCTAAAGTTTAGATTCTAAACAGACCACGGATGGTCTGCAAAGCAGCTGCTAACAACAAGCAACTTATTGCATCTTATAGTCAGACATAAAATCCATCCATCCAGATTCCCAGCAACATTTTCCAGCTCCTGCTGGAGGAGACGGAGGAGATATAGAGCGTCTTCTGGGTCTACACAAGTGTCTCCTGCCAGTTGGATGCACCGGAAGGCATCCTGATCACCTCAACTGGTTTCTTCTCTCTTTTCTTCTACTCCGAACTAACTCCACATGTCTTCCACCCTGCAGAGGAAACTCATTTTGCACGAAATAAAAAGTTTAGGGATCACCAAATTGAATGCAATTTATCCAGAGAGCGAACATGGATGTGTGTACCAAATCCCATGGCAAGCCATCTGAAACCACAAATATCAACCTTATGGAGGAGAATTCAGAGGATCACCAAAGTCAAAGGATTCAGCCTCTTGGAATCATAAATGTCTGTCCAAAAATCCATTTAAAAGATATTTCAGTTCAGACTGACCGACCAAATGACAAACACATATTTCCATCCCCAGAGAAATTGCATGGCTAAAAAGGTGAAAGAAAACACTTGAAGCAATTGTGAAAATGTAAACGTGTTTTTCAACGTACAACAAGTCCCGTGTTAAAATGAAGTACAGCATCAACCGTTGACCTTTGAAGATAATTACACCCAATGACTTGTTGAACTGGATTATGAATATACTATAAAACTACACTGCCTTCTTTACACGGAGCCCAAAAACACCCCCCCCCCCCTTCCTCCTCCCTCAGGCTGCAAAGTTCTCATCGTCACACCCAATTAAAAGCGGATCAGTGACAGTGTGGCTCGGGGCCCATGCAAATCCCCACGCTGGCTGGGTGATGAGCTGCCATTCCTCTCCGAGGGGATTTCACACAACACGCTCTGCTTCAGGTACCCCACTAAACACACACACACTCTCTCTCTCTCCCCCTCCCCCTCTCTCTCTCTCTCTCTCTCCCTCTCTCTGTCTCTCTCTCTCTCTCTCTCTCTCTCCCTCTCCCCCTCTCTCTCTCCCTCTCCCTCTCCCTCTCTCTCTCTCTCCTGTAAGTGTTTTCCGTTGGGACGTCTCACACGTGTCCGTCTGCGTGCTGACGTTTGGTAAATTAATCCCCTCGGGTACGAAAAAAAGGAACTGTTGCCTCGGCTGATAAATGAAGGAGTCGTTGAGAGGAAATCCCTGGGATAACCGTGAGCGTGACATAACGTGGCGGGACACACTTTCAGTTAGGCCGGGGTATTAGTCCATCATTAGCCGCGAGATTGAAAGACACTCGGCAAACACAGTGGCAGATAACAAATGAGTAATTAAGGTGTTTAAGGTGTTGGACGCACTGGTTACCACCCAGTCAGAGTGAGAAAGACAGCAGACACACTTCTTATTTCAATGCTTTGTACTTTGACCAGATTAAGTTTGGGGAAAAAAGGAAACGCATTGAGTTAAATACCTGCAGTCTCATTGTAGGAAGAAATCCTGACTACTTGTCCGATCTTAACTTGAGTTTCAAATGTAAGAAAAATAGGATCTTCCTATTGCAGAAGCAATTCCTAAACTCATGGCTGAGAATAGGAAATATGTTTCTGTAATACAACAAATCTAAATGTCATCCTAAACGGAGATAAGATCTCAGACTCATGACCTTTCTGTAATGAGGCCTCCGAGCTGTGAAATACAAGTCACACATCCTCAAAATCAAATTGTTTAAAAGTCAAATCTTTCAGGGTTCTGAAAGCTTAACTTTGGACGCAGCTGTGTTCATTTGGGCTGCACATACAAATGATTTCGTGCCTATTCCTTTCTGTAAGCACAAGCTGGGCCTGGGTCCCCACATGTATTAGCCCCTGTGTGATTGATTTGTACAATAAAAACCCTGCTCAGTGGAGCTTTACATCTGCCCCATTCTATACAAATGGTGCTTCATGTCAGTCTCTGATCAAAATCAGTCTGGAGCATGAGCTCACGTTGGGCTTGAGCCCCGAGCTGATTCTTATCACGCTGCGGTCACTATGGCAGCGGTCGCCCTGATCCTTCCACACCCTCGGGGCAAAGGCCGTCGGGGTCAGATGGAGGTTCGGGTCAAACAAGCAGGTTAAACACCTTGCCGGGGATTAGAGGGCTACGAGGGAGGTGGAGGAAGTCTTCATTGGCTAATGTCTCTCTCTCAGCAGCTCACTGAACCACCTCCAGGACACACACACACACACATTTACACATGGTATCTATCACACACACACACACACACACACACACACTCTGCTTTTGTTGGGCAACATTTGCTGACACAAAGACCTGACACAGTGAGCGCTCATAAGCCCATCCCCGTCTGTAACAAGGCCGAAGTCACACAGGAAGGAGAGCATGTCTAATTCAGACGTTACTGGGACTCACGGAGAGATGGAAACAAACAAACAAACAAACATTGAGCACAACATGATGGTGGCAGTTACAGCTTCTGGTTCCCTCGTCTCGAAATCAATGGGTCATGACCGTTTCTTCATTTTGTGACATTTATGTGACACGTTTCTAGGTATTCGGTTATAAACCAAAGTATTGGACACATTAAAATGTTGTGTGTGTGTGTGTGTGTGTGTGTGTGTAGGGTACCTCTGTCGGGTGAAGGGCGACCGGATGAGTCCGACAGCCGGTCCAGAGACGGACAGGAAGGGGACCGAGGGGCGATGGCATCCAGTTCATCAAACACGTGGGACTGATTGCAGCTGAGCTCTGAGTAGCGTGATGCTGCGGTGCCACAGCGTCCTGCAAGCAGCACAGAGTGGGCGTGTTGGGTTGTGATGAAGAGGATTAGATGTTACTTTAATGACACACGTGGGCACAGTGGGTTGGTTCATTAGGAAATAATAGGAAACAGATGAAAGGTGTATAAACAATAAACAACTCCATGAGCCTGCTGCGAAAGGGTCAATTAAGGAACGTCAGATCGTCATTTAGGATGATTAAATCGCGATTAAAAATGTTAAATATTCCTGTAAGAGAAAAGGAGATGGCTTTGTTTAATTTCAAAGACTTTTGCTTATGCCATTGGCAGATTTGTTTTGGTTTATTAATGGAAGAATTCGTTGAGCAACACACTTAAAGCAAAAGAACATAAGAACAATAATAAGTTTCTTAATATTTTTTTTGAAAAGAATGCATCAAATGGCATTTCATCCGCTTGTTTTGATATCAGTAAATCTCGGGTGTGGATTGGATTGATAACTGTTGAGATGAAAATAAATAAAGAACACCAGAGGAGCCGGCGGCTGAAGGAAAGCTCCCGGAGGACATTTTCTTGTGCAGCTATCGGACCATGAATCTTGGCTGGATGTTGTTGTGGGTTTAGTTAGAGCTTCCAGGTTTTACACTCTGACAGGTGGAAAACTCCCAACACGAGCCGGGACCTCCATGAGTGAAGCCCCTCGGGCCGAGTACGGCGTTACAGTTAGACCTCTGGGGCGAAAGTGTTCTCATCTCACCTTCAACAAACAAACACGGGGCAAAAAACGCTTCCTTTAAGATTTAACCACCAAAGACCTCACTCAAAGGAACGGTGAAGAAAAAATCACTAATTACTTATCTCCTCTCAAACCATCAAAACAAAAGTGTTTCGCTCTGGTTCAGGAATCAGAGGATTAGCGGGAGAAACAGTTTCACCAGGTGGTGTGTTTTGTCGTCGTCCTGAAAGAGGCTTGTCGAGGCTTTTCTCACATTAGAAATGCAGAACAGCTTGGCCCCGGACAAAAGGATAATATATACGGAGGCTCTAAAAGGAAAAAGGCTAACTCAGCTCCTTGGTGTCTGCCCACATGGACAAGTTTAAATGTACACATGGAGCCACACTCACACAGTCAAGTATGTGAACAACGACACTCACACATCGCTGCACTGTTGTGCACTTGAGCGGCCCGGCGCTCCGCTCGGAGAGACAATGGAGGGACTTGACTTGACACTTCAAAGCATATTGCTGCTGTCAACTCAGCTGTCATTCTCAGCAGACGCGGAGGGCTGCACTGAGTCAGGGTGAGTTTTTTCGGGGAGGTTAAAGGTGGCGGTGTGAGGGGGTGAGGGGGGGGGGGGGGGGTCAGTGAGTTTGATAAGAGTAAGAGGCAGACAAGGCCTTTCTCTGTGTGCCTGTGGCCCTCTTTTCCCGGTCACAGTGCCGGTGGTATAAGAGCCCAGAGTGGAGAGGCCAGGCCAGGACAGGACAGTGCCCCGCTTCATTGTCAAGGACAGTTACACTCTGGAGATGGTGCTCAAAACGGGTCAGCTCAGGGTCACGCTGTGGATGGTAGGGGGTCAGAAAGGGCTGACGGAGATGAGAAGTCTCCCATCAGTTAGATACACTATGTGTACCTCACATGGTTGAATGTAATCTGCTGCTGCAGAAACTCCTCTACCACTAAAAACCACCACATTTGTCTCCCACATACTTTTCCAAGGAAGCACTTATAACCCTCTACAGAACGTCTTAAAGATGATCTCATCATTTCGGACAAGAAAAAACAAGACCAAAACAAGGCCAGCAGGAAAGAAAACTTTTGGTTCAACCTCCAAATAAAGTGATTTAGATGATCTGGATAAACTGTCCTGTGGTTGCTGTGTTTCTTTCCCTGTCAGACTTCACAGTAGCAGCATTGTCATCTCAATAATTAGAAGTGACGGACAAAACTATGAAAGTAGACCCACGTTGCAATAAAGCCGAATTATCCTTTGCGCTTTACACGCTGCCACATTGAAGCCGCATTGAGCTTGAGTTGCCTCCATCTGCAGTGAAATAAATGAACCAGTGACACTCGCTCTGTGTCTGCCGTGAAGAGAACAGCGTGCTCCGACACAGCATGGGCCCCCCCGCAGTACAGCACCACACAGGGAACAGTAGATGTCTCTGATAGAAAAGAGAAAATCCCTACACAATTTCCACATTGTTTGCTTTCTTTCATAAAGTTCCAGGAGGAGTCAGATGTCAGTGGCCCCGTCCTTTATCCCCATTGGGAACGGTAAATTAGCATCCGCAGGAAAGCTGCGGAGGTGTTCTATTGTGGCGTGCCTCCTCAGTGTTCTGCCGTCAGCGAGCGGTGGTCAGTGTGGATTTATGACCATCGGCCTCACGTCTCTCTCTCAGAGCCCAGAGAATAGTGGAGGCGGGGGGGAGCCGAGGCTGAGAGGCACGGCACACGAGGTAGGCACCCCGACTTCTATTGTTGGGGCCTCGCGCCTTTCAAGAGGGAATCAAACGGTACCAGCTTTTCATCAAAAGCCCTCCTTTCTATTGCTGATTGAGAAGAAAAAGAAAAGCTTTCTGCGTTATTTATTACGGGGCGGGAGGAGGTGGGAAAAACAGGCTGACAGCAATGCTTTCACAATGTGTCGGTGGGGGCAGCAGCATCATAACGCCTCACTATGGAAGCAGGCTTTGAATTCTCTGTCTGGCCCAGTCTCTTTGTCTACGGGTGGATGTCCAGCCATGTTCAGGACAATCGGGCCCCTAAGAACCCGGGCAGGAGCGTAGCGCCGGGCAGGGAGGAGGCTGTGAACGAGACATGTGCGGCCGGCAGAGCTCATTTCTCACCTCTGACAGGGGAGATGGGAGGCAGGACAGACCAGCGGTGAGACTTCAGCCGAGTCACTGACGCAGAAGGGGTCAGCTTTGGCCCTGACCCTGAGGAATGGGGAGTGGTCCTCTGTGGACTCGGGCAGGAAGAGCAAGTGGCGGAGGGGAAGGCGAGGGCACCAAGGCCATGACCGGAGGCCAAGGATGGGTGGAGACCAGGATCGACAGATGCATCCAGCTGGAGATTCTTTGATATTTTAGCGCGTTCACTCCTGCTCAGAGGTTTATCTGATTGAGGAAGGACAGCTGACTTTAAGGGAGGGGAGAGGGGTTTGGTTTGGCCAAATAGCGGTTCATAGAGTGGAGGGGTGGCCGTAGCATCGGTGGGTGATTGGCGAGGGTTGGATCCCGCCGGAGGGCAAGAAGCCGAAGGTGACTTCATCACTGGACAAGGCTGGAGCGGCGAGAAACAACCGCTGCCTTCTGGGTCCGAGTCTCTGATATCTGCTTCAAAACCACAGAGGAAAATTAGACTGTAGCCTCATTCAACACAATCATTACGTTTTAAAAGCACACATGAAAGAGGCCGCAGGTAATCTCGAACTTTTACCACCAGACAGGACACTGCTCCTGCCACTGGAGAGGTCAGTGCTGCGGCTGAACAGGCTTGACGGTGGACGGCTAAAATCGGAGAGAGACCCGTGGGAGATTGTGGAGGCCGGCGGCGGTGAGAGTTCTGGTCCAGCCGGTTCCGGATGCAGCTTCCAGTCTGACTCCGGGATGGACACCACAGCAGGTTGTGTTGCTCTCTCCGTCTCCTGAACTTCAGCCGCTCCCTCCGGAGCAGGCTGCTCGCAGGAGGGAGATGCCGGCGCTGTGTCCGACTTGCTTTGTCTCTCAGAGGCGCTGTGACGGGTGCTTTGGCGGGGAGGTGCTGGATTCACGGTGGACGGTGGTGGAGCAGCAGCAGGGAGCGGAGGACAGGGAACAACAACAGCAGAGCGCCTTCCTGCCATCTGCACACCATTTCCTCTTCTGTCTGCGTTGAGATGGAAGTAACCTTCAAGAAAGACAAGAAGAAAAACCACATTTCATTCAGAGAGTCGTTAAATATTGGTTCGGCAAAATGCATCCAAGAAACGATTTTGGTGTTAAGAGTAAGATTCTTATCAAAGTCACTTTTCACTCGCCAACATGCTGAAGGTTTTTTTAACTTCCAGTGTCTGCTTGTGACACTCTCATTGCCCTCTCGTTAGGTTTCCCTGCTGAGTTTGTCGGCCTGCTGACAAAAGCAGCGAGAAATCGCCCGGCCGGAGCAGCTGCTTGTTTCCAAACTCAATATGCACAACAGCGATCAGACCCGAGGACAGAATGTCTCAGTTACAGGTGTCGTGAAACAAGTGTTTGAGGAATATCAGTGGCAGCTTTTACGTTCGTTCGGCCATATTCAAATAAACTTAATGTTCATATTACGTTTTGTGAAACTGTATTGATTCTCAAACTCACTGTATTGCTACTTTTACGCTTTTTCGTCGCTACAGAGAGTGCGCAGCCCAACTCATTTCTACAGCGTGTTTTATACATCCATCTCTCTTCCTACAACACCCATTATCTCCCTTTCTCCAAATCCTCTTTCTTCTTCCGAACATTTCCTTTCATCACTCTGAGATTCTCTTCCACAAACATCAACTCCATCCAGCACCGCCCATTTCCCTTTCACCTCCTCCATTCTTCCCCCTTTGCCTCAGCACACCCCTTCCTTTCTCTCTTCTCCGATTTTTTTGTTGACCGCTGAGAGTGAATGTGTGTGTGTGTGTGTGTGTGTGAGAGATGGGGGGAGGGGGGGGGGTGGAGGGTGTCAGACAATCTGCTCTTGTTTCCTGGGGGTCTGCCGCCAAGAGGAGTCAGCACAGGGGGATAAAGAGAACGCATTGGAGAGCACATTTCTGCACTGCCTCCTCTTACAATGCCCTGCCATTCCCATCTGTTACACACACACACACCAGCGTACGTGAACTGGTGCATGTGTATGCTTTGTGCGTGCCGATGTGCATGTGAATGACGTGTCAGAGTGCAAAGCCACGGCGCAGGGCGCAGCACGTTTCTTCAGGGAGCAGGGTTAAGGGCGATTGTGAGGGAGCCAACCACCATATGGCAGAATAATTAGTATTAGACCCCGGTGCTGAGAAATGCCCCCCTCCTCTGCTATCTGCACACACACACACACACACCCACACACACACACGCATACACCGCCAGCATGGTGAAAGCAGTGCCCTGCTGTGGCGCTGAGGTGTGTGCTGGGAAAAAAATGCCTTCACATCAGAGGCCGGGCTCTGAAAGGAGCGGCAGGTCTCCCGGCCCCGGGCCTTTCACTCCCATCAGAAGACCACCAGGAGGGCGGCGCTGTGGGCACTTCCTCGCCAGAGAGGAGATTTGCACTTAACCAAACAACCACAGAGAGAGATTAAGAGCTAACGACGAGTTTGGTGGCCTCTACACCTCCACTGCTCCAGGAGGGGAAGAAAAGGCGAGAAAAAGTGTTAATGAGCAGAGCTGTGGAGTGAAAGGAGGCAGTGCCCTCCTCCTGTTTGGGCTGCGATGGTGTGAAAGCACCAGGTGTTTTGTTGATAAGCCTCACCGTCCAGCGTTTGCGTCTTTGGGGCAGCGAGAGTGTGCGTTTCCGCCGTCTTCTCCTGAGATGGAGGCAGCGGTCTGGACTTGGAGCTCAGAAAGCAAGGAGGTCTGAGGTCCTCAGGACGAGCCTTCATGTGAGACAAGAACCGTGGACACAATAAGGGACGATGATGTGGAGCAGTGTGGGCCTGGAAGAGAAGAAATAGAGAAAAACTCAGTAAAGTGCAGAATAAAAGTTGGAGAAATAAACTGTTTTCAATATGTTACATAAAACCACCTGAGAAGGTTTCGTTATAAACGGTTTGCACTTGATTGGATGAACCATCTGTCAATCAAACTCTTGACAAAGCGAGTCGGTAGAGGAGCGAGAAGCTTCAGTGTTGATCTCTGCTCTTCTTTCAATGAAGAAATACTTTCCACTTCTGATATAACTGATGCTGTCGCAGCATCAATGCTCACTTCTTTAGGAGCCGCCGTTGTTGTTTAGAACAAACTTTCGTCTCTCTTTACAAAACCCAAACAAACAATGAAGCAAATTAAATTATAATGCATATAAAAAACTAACAAAGATGCAAAGAACAAATAAGTCAATAAATAATGAAAAACTAAATCATTATTCGAGGAAAAGAACACTGCATTATTGTTTAAAAAATGAATACACTTTTGAAAAAATGAAAATCCATTGTTGTTCTTCTTTTTAACACTTTGTGGTTATTGACATTTATTTCTAAGAAAACATGTCCTGTGTGTCAATTGATATACAAAATAAAAGTCACTCTGTGAAACGTCTGTGTCCCATGCTACTACAAAATAAAAGCCTGAATGAGAATCCCATGCTGTGCGGTTGGTGGAGCAGAATTCAAATGATACATGGTGCCACCACTGCCCCCTTGTGTTGTTGAAACAGATCACACACCTCTTGACTCCAGCGGTCTCTCCTTCCTCCCAAAAACCTTCCTCCTCCTTAATATAAAGGAGGCAGAGCATTATCTCAAGGGTGATAAAACTCTTTAGAGTACACGGTCGGGACACGCGAGATAAAAGCAGGCGGGTCGGTCAATATTGGAAATGTGGAGGGACGGACGACTGCCGGCAGCAAGCCAAGCAGTGAAAGCCAGCCCAGCGTAGAGCCCCGGTGCCAGTGACTCATCCAGACCCTCTCTGGCCTTTAGAGAGCAAACAGCTGCAATAAATAACACACAGACGCAGGGCTCTATTTGACTTGGATTTCATCTAAAACAAAGTTCAGCTCCTCACCCTTTTAACACACAATAAAAACAAACAGAAAATGCACAGATACATCTGTCTGAATACAAGAATGAACCAGGAGAGCTTCAGACAGAGAGAGAAAGGGGGGAGAGAGAGGGAGGGAGGATGGCGGGGGTCACTGTCTGTGACTCACACAGGGAGGATCAGCTTTTAAATCCCTGCACCATCTCCACTGATTCCCTTTTCTCAGATGTGGAGGCTTTAAAGATTTGCACTCTTGTGATGTAAAGAGGGAGAAGTGAGGTAGAAACAGCCGAACAAGAGCCGGTGACGGGGGAGCCTTCCTCGCTCGTCTTCCTCCCCTACGGCCTCCTCATTACCTGTCACTCAGGCCCGTCAAAAGGCTGAGGAGGGCTTTGTGAGGCTAGACTCGGGCCGGTGTCATCAAGCTCCTGAACTTCTGGAGAACAGGTCCGGGCACGAATGTTTTCACATCGGATGTGTCATTACAACCTACGATGAAGCTCTTTTAATGCACCCACAACACGCACACACGACCACATACAGTAGGACAAAGCCGCGTGTCCTGGTTCTGATCTCACGTGGTCACACTGATGGGTTTTCTGTGTATGGTGCAACCTTAAAGAGCAGTTTACACTTTCACACAGCACCCAAAAAATATGAATCATTGTTTAGTACTTGCTTTTTCTTCATCAACTCAATGCTATCAAAATTGGTGATTGTGTTCCTTTGTTTCGGCACTAAAAGTGTATTTCTGGTCCATTATGTTTTCATCTTAATCTCTTGTAATTTATGATTTTAACTTCAAAAATAAGACCAGCGATGTGTTGAACTGGAATTATCCAGTGATTACTTTCAATCATATTCTTTTTCTTTGAATGATCAGAAAAACGTATTATTGATGTCCAATCCTTGAAATACTGAAATCCAAAGAAAGAAAAAGAAAATAAAACGGAGTGCCTTATTGTGAAATTTAATCACAACTCAAAATACCGCTGAATAGTGCATCGTAATATTTTTATTTGAATACCATCAACCTAACATCTGAAGTCAATATGAAGTTGTGCAATTTTAATATAACATGCATCTTCATAATGAGAGAAACCAAATTCAGATATTTGTGCCCCGCTGAAGAAAATGACTAAACACTAAAGATGGATCAAATGTTGAGAGCTGCATAAAGTTTGTCGTACAATAAAAAAATATAACTTTGCAGCACTAGAAAAGGGGACAGTTGGTAATCGTGTAGTTTCTGTACACACCCAGAACACGCGTGTGGGCTCCTTCGTGGGCCCCTGCAGGCCTCCAGGAAACAGGCTGACCTCCTGGCGTCAGGCAACCCACACGCTGTCCTCACACAGCCAGAACCGGCTAATGTCATTACGGGCCTGTTTGTGGTCAACAGCTCCCTGATTGAGACGTACAAGTAGCGCTGCTCGATGAATGTAGGAAGTCTATTCGTCAGTCAGAGTCCCAGATGGCCGACAGAGGACAGACTTGCGTGTGCTCCTTCACCCCCCCCCCCACCTCTAAACACTCAAGCATAACACACATGCACACTCTCACACACACACACACACACACACGCACACTTAATTACACTGCCTCCGAGTGAACCCTCTGACAGGCGGACGACTACGAGCAAAGACAGAAGTGTGTCTATGTCCCAGTGTCTGCAGGAACAGAGAATTCTTCACAGAGCTGATGCACAAGAAGGCCAGGCTTAGGCCCTAACAAGGTTAAACCCCTGAAAAAGAGTGACTTTTTAAATCATGGAGATTTGTGTTTCTGCGGGGTGTAATTAGCTTTGCTGCGGGGGGAGGGGAGGGGAGGTGGACGAAGGGTCGGGGATGCTGGCGAGGGGCGAAGCGGGGGACGACGACAGTGGGGCACATTGTGGAGTCCGGCGGATTCAGGGGAGTAAATCTGATTATCAGCTCGTGTCAGAAGCCAGGCTCAGATACAGCTTAGCATTCAGAGCAACTTTCTACTTTCGATGGTTAGACAATGACACCCCCCCCCCCCCCCTCATTGCAGCCACAGAGGGCCCGGCAACCCTTCCCCTGAAGCCCCAACTGAAACAACACAACACAGGCTGACAGAACTCAGATACATCCAGCGCTGGAAGAGGTATTCAGACTCTGTACCTAAAGGGGAACTGGACCCATTTTACACATCAAAGTAGTGGTACTGCATATATGCATAAGCATATTGTGGCTCCAGAGGGAGCTGTTTGAGGGAAATCACTTGAGTCAGCGTCGGTTGGGTCTGAAGAGCTTTTTTCAAAAATCTGGGGGTGTGGAGATAAAAAAAGAAGTGAGCTTACCGGAGCTCTGCTTGAGGCTAGCTGCTATTAGAATAACACACCCAAACACACTCTGACTGGACTGTCGGGCAATCGTGTTGTATTGTGGGTAACGTAGGCACCAGGTCAAGGAAGACAGAATAAACAAAGACGATATCTCTGGTACGGGCGGTATATTGTAATGAAGGGGAGCGAAACCTGAATGGCTTGTTGAATCGCATGTTTTATGATCCCACAATGAAACTGACTGGGTTGTTGTGTGGGTTGGTATGCGCTCCAGACACCCAAATGTATCTACCAGCACTGAAAAGGTGAGTTTTTCATGATATGTGACCTTTAAAGGGACAAAACATGTGGCGTCGCAAGATCAACCTGTGTTAAAAAAGTCTGATTAACACTATTTCTGCCGCAAAGGTTTTCAGACGTCACTCACAATTGAACAGAAAACACATATGTGAAGTGTTGAATTGGAGCTCTGAAGCTCTGCAGCCTTGTTTGGGCACCTGTGCATTCTGACCGGGACCGTCCCATTGCAGCTCGTGTCCCGGGTGACAGTACGGGAGCTTTGACGCCTTCATAAAGCACGCCGCTGGGTCAACAGCCTCTCGTCGGCCGCCCGTCTGTTTAGACAGGGACACACTTGTTGTGAACGTTGTGTCGCTGTATGACGGGAGCAGTTTCTCCGTCACAATGCCCTCGTGATTTATTAGATATGAGCAGGAGCGGCGGAGCGGTGGAGGACGGCACAGATTGATGCCGGGCCTGATGAACTTGCTGAATGCAGACGTGCTGAAGGCCGTTGAGGATGTAAATGAGGCTGTAAGGACCAGCGAGCGTCTTTGTCTGCCCGACTTTACTTGTTTGTTTAACCAGAGGCCGAGACAGGAAGCCAGCCCACACAAGCCCACACAACTCTGCTGTCCCTATGGCAACCCCACTGTTAATTGCGGCACATCCACTCCCGGGACTCCTTTCAGCAAAGGGGAGAGGTGGGGACTTTTGAGTGTTGGACGAGAGAAAGAAGAAGAAGAGGAGGAGTGTGTGTGTGTGTGTGTGTGTGTGTGTGTGTGTGTGTGTGTGTGTGTGTGTGTGTGTGTGTGTGTGTGTGTTATTTTCCCTTGTTAGAGGAAATGATTTGGTTTTATCATTTCTGGTTAAAAAACAAGTACTTTCAACCTTGAGCTCCTTATACCATTTTTGACTAATTGTCCGAAATTTCTAATTATGAATTTAAAAGTATCAGACAGATTTATCAACAATGAACTGAATCTTCAGGTAAAACAAAGCCTCCAGGAAGAGCGTCGGGTTTTGAGGCATATTTGACATATAGTGGCCAAACGCTGGAATTACAATTTCTGTCCCACGGACGCGGAAGACGGACAATCCGGGTAATTTCATACTCGGAAGTCAAACTTTTTTTGACTTCATGCGCCACTTAGCAACTTTCACGGGGCATCGCCTCCAACACTGTATCCAGGTCTCTTTATACACTCATGGTTACAAACCTACAACAGCTCTTTCTTAACGGATATTGTGTTTAGTCCACCACTTTCTGTTTACTACAATATGTTTTACTGCTTATTTTACTTTTGTGTACAACAATAACCCAGGCACACATGAAAAAGCCTTGGAAAAAAGTAAGAGATATTCATGGATTTTAAAAAAGGCCTTCTTGTATTTAAGTTCAAATAGTATTCGGGCACTCACAGTGTGGTGGCAGAGTCCTCTTTCCCACAAGATGGCCTTGCTGACAAAAGACACATAAATGGGGCTCTGCGAGGAAAGAAGAGAGGGAAAACAAGCCGAATAAATATTTAAAAAGTATCACAGGTACATGTTCAAACTTAAAAACTGATATATCAGTCAGATTGAGATTGATCAATCAAGGGCTCAGCAATGAACTGCTTTCAGTGGCTCAATCTCCTGCTCCGCGGGCCCCCGGGGAGAGCACAATGACTGAAGCCTGGCAAAACAAATGTAAAGCCACACAGTGAGAGGGCTCTCCAGAGACCTCCAACCCACCAGTGCATTAATAACCCGTCTGTCTTGCTCATCGAGCTGCTGTGAAACTCTTCCAGTGGTTTGAGCCACTGCAGCAGAAGACTCAATGATGGAGTCTGCTCTCCCACGCAGCCACTCGCCCAACATCTGCTCAGTTTACCAAACGTCTGCTCCTCGTCTCTTTGCCCCTTTTCTCTTTTTTAAACACGTAGCTGCCTCAGGACAGCATGGTGGTTTTATGGTTAGGGTGCATCAGTTTGACCCTGAGGAGCAGGGGCCGATGTGTTAACTCATCAATCACCGGAGACACATCACAAGCCGATGCCCAGCAGTCAGCGGAGGGCCTCATCCATCTCTCTCTCTGCGGCTCCCAGAAGCACAGAGTCAGCTCCAGAGTCGGTCCACTCCAGGGAGCAAGAGAGCAGATCCTCCCAGGACTCTCCCTCCATTCATGGGCTGTAACCCCAGACCAGAGTGGGTGACAGGGGGCAAGAGGGACTCGCATGGTGGGAGGACAAAGGAGCTTGATGTGTGTATACATGTGTGTGTGTGTGTTTCCCTTTTCTTTGGGAGTGCACTGGTGTGGAGCTCTCTGCCAGCTTGTGGCAGACTCTCAAAACCCATTCAGTGCCACCATGAGAGGCTAGAGGGCAGCGTCAGGTCTGGCCATCCCCCCCCGCCTTTGTGTATTGGCTTCACTTAGACCGTACCTGTTGTATTCAACAAAGCACGCTACATGTGATTACGCACATTGTGCCAGAAATATCTCACCAGCTCTCCAGCCTTAATTGCAGCGAAATAATGAATATCAACCAATTTCCCCAGTGAATCACGGGGCGCTCGCTGCCCGATGACGTTGTTGTTACTAATTATGTGCTGAATGTGAAATCAAGTACATTTTGAGACAGTAGATGAAGTGGCTGGAGAGTTGGGTTGACAACAATGTGGAGTAATTATTTGAACTGAAACAGAAAATAAGGCAAAGGATAAAAGCCATAATTTAAATGAATAAGAATAAAAGAATAAATTCTACATTTTCAAAAATCTGTGAGGGAAAGAAAATGCAAAATTAACACTTAATTAGTTTAATGCTTTGTATTATGTTTTCACCATTAAGACTGTTTGCTAAACCCCTTTGGATTTGTCATATTTCAACATAAAGTGTAGAACGCATTTTAATGAATTTGCAGAAATTTTAACTCGCTACAATTCCGTGACAAACGCAATCAAAAAACGCAATCAAAAGATCCAGAACAGCTACTAAATGGAACTTAATCTTAATAACTATTTGATTTATAAACTGCTTTAATGTCAATAAAGAATAAAATTACATCCAAAAAGAAGCAAAATAACACACATTTGTAAAACCGTGCCAAAAAACCCCAAAGCTGAAGTTCTTTTCGCTCAAACCACAATGCATCACTCAATGGCCTCTTTCTGCCTTTGATGTCATCGTTTGACCCATCATCACAAATACAACACATAATCCCATACAGGGTTTGTCTAAAGTGATTGCTGCTCCTCTTTTCCTTGTTCAATTAAGATGATGAGATTAGGGAGATTCTGAGCAGATGGGATCTCCACTGTGCTCGTGTAGACGCCGTGCATCTCGCCCCTTTTTCCACGCAAACCCCACCTCGAGGTACTTCCTGTCAGAGCCGCTGAGCGCCAGAGCGGCGTGGGCCGGCAGGACCCAGACAGACGGGAAGTGCTGTGGTGCCGATGCGAGCCAGCAGGGGGACAATATGGTCGAATGTGGTCGGTCTTATCAATAATGAGTAGGTGGAACGGGCCGGATCAAATTACCAATTTAGAACTAATCACCAAAATGGTGACTGGTCTTTGCTTTATCCCCTCTCCCACTCTGCTTTCTCCTCTCCCGGGTGACTCCTGCCGCCATCTGTCCGTCTTTCTCAGGGGAGCCCTTCCTCCTCTCCTGAGCACCGCGCTGGATGTTTTATTAATTCTGTTTCACCTGATTACACCCTGTCTGTGAGTCAGGGCACATAAATAGGCATTTAATCAACGTTTAATTCAGGGGAGCAGGCATTGAACACAGAGCCACAGAGCAGAGCTGCATCCTGGTGAGGTCAGCAGCAAGGACACACTAACACACAGTATATGAAGAAATAAACAAGCACGTAAACCTGTGCACCACTCTAATGTAGAGCGTTTCATTACATTACTGTGACGGCCTGCACCGGAAGAATCCTGGCTGCATTCAAGACACCACGGCATTGCGAGGACACAACATTGTTTAAGGTAACGTTAACTAATGTTACAGTATCCACCACAGTTATAGTCCAAACTCAATTTTATCATCATCAATGCACAACAGCAAACAGGTGGCGTCACTGCAGGAGCTACCATTGATCATTAATGCTGATCTAATATTTGCGAAGTTGGGTAATGTTAACCATCAGTCTCCTCGTTTATGTCGACTCACGTGTCATCATGGCGATTGCTGAAAAACAATGTAGACGATAACTTATGTAAAGATGTATCTAGCTAGCTCACATTAGCTAATTATCTTACGGAAATGTCCAATTACCAACTGCAGTCTCCAGGGAGAAACACTATGTAAAGATGATTTCACTTTTAAGGCTCTTAAATGTTGAAATATAGTCATGAATTTAATGTAAATACGGCTATAATCTTTTCAACTCATTGTAGTCCAGTTTGTAGTTACTTTTCTGTTTTGTGCTGTTATCCATCTTCAGTCTTTATTCTGTCGACCTGGAAAATGTAAATCCAATATTCTCGCTTTCAGACTCTTCAGTGCTTCGAGGCTGAATAAGTGAGACGGTGACAACTCAAAACACGTCTGCTTTCATTCTCAGTGTAGATGCGGTCAGTTCAACTCTACGGTAAGGTCAATACACGTATATCAGCTGCGGGATTTGTCGATAAACCAACTAACTTCGAGACAAAAGAGCTGCACAGTTTCTAAAGCACGGACAAAAACTTTAAAAGCACACCGCAGGAACTCGACGACGCAGCGCAACACAGCTGATGAGGAGATCCAGTTCAGAAAACAATCAAGCAAACGGCCGAGCAATCAATGGCAAACAAAGGGCGAGTGTGACCACCTCAGCATGGCTTGGGCCAGGTTAGAGGCAGGGATAGAATAGACCAGCACCCAGATTGAGCGAGAGAAAGCCCGGGGTCAGCTATAATGAGCCGTGAATGTGAGCATCCGACCAATCCTGTTTAATGGGCTTCATCCCTGGAAAGGTTTCGGTCCTGCCTCGCACCGGTGTTTGTGTGTGCTCACGTTGGGGTTCGGGTCAGGGGGCTGCAAGGACTCTGTGACCCTGAAATGAGCTCTGGGAGTCAGCGGGGACCCCCGCTGGCAGGACAGAGCTCCTTTATGCTTTAATCTGCAAGCAAGGGGGATCAATATGGCGACTATTGGTGCTGGGATTGTGTGCAGAGGTAAGCGGTCCAGCCATTTTAGATGTCTCACAGGGGGTTGGCGCACCCTGACAAAAGCACAGCCCCGCTGCCACCACCGGCCAACAATGACCAGTGGGACAGTGGCACACCAGCAGCTAACCTACTTAACATTCATCAGTGTCAGAGAGGTGGACAGATGCTCCGGGTCTTACAGATCTTCTCTCTCATGTTCCCTACATGGGGCTCATTCAGCAGCGTTTGACGTGTCTTTCATTCGGGATATTGGAGTTGTGGGCGGCGGCGGCAGCAGGCCGCTCGGCTGTGGGTTTTAGGAAGAGCTGGGTGGGCATGGATGGACTCACCCTGCGAGCGCGGTGCGCGGAGCGGGACCCGTCAGGCCGCCAGCTGCTCGTGCCGACTGGATGCCGGGGCCGAGCCAGAAGCCTCCGGGGATACCTGAAGTCCTGGTTTCTGGAAGCTCCGTTTTCCCAGTGAGGCTCTGGGGCTCCTCTTCTCTCGACAGCAGACATGTCCAATGAGCGCTCGTCTTTCACTTGACATTTCAACAAAAGAAACGTTGAATAATACGCCTTCGCGCTCTGTAGCCGACTGGTTTAAGGGGAGAGGATCGGCGCAATGCCTCTCTGTGGGAGGCTAAAAAATGTTCTCTATTTAAAAAGCTGATGATTACAATCCTGCTAAACTGGTGCAACTCTCTCATGCATATCGTTTCCTTGGCCACCAAAGAAAAAGCACACAAGACAATATTCCCATGCATGTTATGAATTTGCAGGGAAATAATAAAGTTAAACCCTGCGCTCCCTCCACATGCAACACAAAAACATGGACTACAACAAACCAAAGCTTTCAATTAGGACGTGAACAGCACTGTAGCCCCACACAGTGACAGAGGCCAGAGCAGAGATCAGGAGCAGCTGGACAGAGAGAGGGCTTTTCAGCCCGACTCCAGACACAACATGGATCAGGTTCTGGGCTGCATACAGCAGCATAAATCTCCTGGGCTTAATTACATTACAGGGCAAAGAGTGGCAAGCACTGGGGAAACAATGGACCCTATCAATTGCACAAATCAGAGCTCAGTCGAGTGCGTATGTGCTTGTGTGTGTGTGTGTGTGTGTGCAGGTTCTGAACAGCCCTCTATCTGCATCTCCAGCCAAAGCTTATTGTCTAGAGTGTGACTTATGTTTGAGGTTCTTCAGTTTAAGATTCGTAGTGCAGGAAAAACCAAGTAAATACGCTCTTGGTGTAATATTAACAGGGCTTGTGGACCAGTGGGAGGAGCAGTCCGTGTTTTCCATGGTGACCGGACCAAACACTGACAGACACAAGCAGCCAACCCCCTTACAACTCATGTTCAGCTACAAAAATAAATCTTAAAGACGCATGTTCTCTGCAGAAGCTTCTGAAGCTGCGAAAAACAAATCTGCTTCATTTCATTTCTCCAAAACTGACAAAGAAATTTAAAAAAAGAGGAAACATGAAAGTACTCTGATTTTATCAGCCCAACTTGTGACATGTAGTAAAGCTTCTTGGGACAATCTGAGACCAACCTCTCCCCGACGTCTCCCTTCCTCAAGCACACTCTCTCCGAGGTCTCCCTCTGTTCAGCCCGACGGGGGCTCTGCCGGGCTTTTTGGGTAATCCAGACGCCACAATACCAGTTGCTAAGACACTGCCAGAAAATGCATTGTGTGAGGGGACGTACGGTTGGAAATCACACGGATGAGAATGTTCTTTTTTTAATGACAAGAATGTCTGTGACGAAGCTTGTGCATCTTTTCAAGTTATATTACCGGTAATACAGTTTTTATTGCATTGAATCATCACTGCAGTGCAAACTGGTTGTGTTATATATGGTTGACTATATGTACAGTTTGACTTCCTCTCTTCTTTCTCTTTTAATCCTCACCGTCTCCTGTTTTGGTTTAGCTTGAAATGTGTTGTGTTGTCATTTTAAAGGCTGAACAAATATTTTTCTCACATCTTGTGAAAAGTTATTCCTCATTTGTCGTGCGTTCTCCTTCGAATGTCGAGCAACAAGTGGCAATTTCCACTCGTTACATGCATACAAATTAAAGTTCGGTCTTCACAGAAAACAACGTGGTTCGGTTGATGAAAAGATTGCGGTTTGAGTTAAGAATAACTGCAGAAGCGGCGTTACGTAAGTAATATTACGTGACAAATAAATCAAGGTTGACTTCTGGTTTCACAAGGGACACGAACAGCGGCCTTCTGGGTAAAGGTCTGTTGTTTTTGGACCTGATCCACCTTAACCGTCCTTTAAACCATCTGGTTCACAATTCCGTGGATGACATAACAATTGATTTTGTGGGAAGTATAAAAATGACAGTGCATTACTTTGTGTTGGTAGGTTACAGCAGGTAAAAACAGCAGCCGACTGGATCCGAAAACGGCTCTCGCTGTGCGAGTGAATCAAAACAGTGAAGTTGTGGCTGCAAAACCAAGACGTGACAGATGCTAAAAGCTGTAGCGTCGGATGATTCTCTGTGTGGTCAACTATGAGCAACTCCTTTTGCATACAGTCATATCAATATTGATTAAAGCTGTTCAAGCGTGTCTCTCTATTCATCTTCAAATACTTCAGAGTACTGAACTGGTAAATGAATATCTAATTCAACATCTGGCTGAGGGACAACAGTTGGAACTTGCTGGCACATTTACAGGGACTGTCCCTGTTAAGACTAAATAAAAGTGATGTGCTTTTAAGATGAAAATGTAATTCATTTTCAATCTTTTTTTCTCAATTAGATAAAATAATTGACAAAAAAGCTCCCTCACACACAGACAAATAAATAAACACATACGTCAGCACACAAAAGCTGACAAAGCCTCTCACCAAACACATAAAAATACAATTACAAGGGCTTTCATGCTGTTCTAAGGAAAGCAGCCCGGCCCTCTGCGTGCTGCTCTTTGTCGGCAGCGGGACCCAGAATCAAAGAGCGTTGACCTGCGCCAGCTCTGCCCGGCAGGCCTGCGGGAATTCCTGCTCCGACTCCAAACCCTGCCTGCCATGCCCCCCCCCCACACCTCGACTCCCTCCTGCTGCCCCCCGGTTCGCTCCGTTATTTCCTCATCTCATCAATCTGTCAGCTAAGCCCTTTGACACGCAGCACAATATGGTCCCAGTATTTCTCAGTTCATTCCCCCTCTTTTCAATATGGTTCCAGCATTTCAAGATTAGTCAGCTCACCCACGAGGTCTGCTCCCCTGGTGCCGTTAGGACCAAAGGAGGGGTGTGGGGGGGGGGGGGGGGGGTCAACACAAATATAGTTGCTAGAAGCAAAGCAATGGCAGCTTTCAGGCCTGAACAACAGCCAGAAGATGTATTTTAAATCTCTCCACATTTAAATGAAATGATAACAAACATTGACCAGAACTGAAATTTCAAACGCGACAAACAACTTCAATTACAAACCGGTTGTAATTTCATCAGCAATCACTAAATCCTACTCTCTTTCTTTGGATAGCGTGGACCCAAGATCATATTCATCTCATTTCATCCCATTATCCATTATAAGTCAGGACAGTTTTGGTTATTCGCAAGTTGCACACTCCCACTCTTCAGGGCTTACGGCCAGCGTTTGTACAGTTTGGGATGAGTTGTAGAGAAAACCCTAAGATTCGAAAAAACATTTTTATGGGCTTTGAATACAGTTTGACCAAAATGACCAAACAGTCTGAAGATACAACAATTTAACTTCCAGGGGACAAGTCCTTGTTCAAGCTGGAGATAATTCCAAATTCATTTAATGTCGATTGATTCAAAATGTGAGTAAGTGAGGTGGGAAATCTTCAGGGATGTATTTTTTGAAGATCTGTGAGTGATACATACTGAATGTACGTCCCAAAAACGTTTCAGACTTGCAGCTGTTTCAGCCTTTGTTGTTTTGAAGTAGCATCCTACAGTATTGGGAATACATTAGTGCTATTTGTGCACGTAAACTAAGATGTAATCTTCTTCTGTGTGAAGAACCCTTGCCAAGCGTGCTCATTAACTCTGACCCTCTTTCCTCACATCTGCTCACCACTCACCTACTACACATCAGTACCCAACTTGAGCGACGAATACTGACAAAGATCTGATAAAATCCAGTCGCTAAGATACTTTAAGTAAAAGTTGGCCACCTGTGGTTAACAGTTTTATGGAGAGAGGGAGGTGAAAGAGAGAGTATATTCCTGCCGCTGGACTGGACTCACTCGAGAACAGACCATTCAATTTATTTTCAAGTAAGGATGAAAGGAAGACTCCAAACTATGCATGTCGTCTATTCACGGGTGACGCTCTTTAAAGAAAGAAAAAAAAGACAGCAAAAAGAGTTGGGCGAGGGTGGAGGGGTGGAGCGCTGCATAAATTTTACATACACAAGGCAGCAGACAAAGTGATTGTTGCTTCCCCAAAACTTTTCTCCCTCCTCCAGAAAACACTTTCCTTGCTGAATAGGCACCTATTAGTGACTCCTTTATGGGCACAGGGCTCTTGAATGGCTCCTCACTGTGCGTCTTTATCATAGTCAGGCCGTGAATACAGGCAGCCCCCTCCTCGCATAGCCCAACCAAAATCCTTACAGCTTGTATTGATAGGTGCTGCGGTGCTGGTGATGATGGGTGAGGAAGGTCGGGGGGGGGGGGGGGGGGCGCCACTCTCACCCCCTGTTGTGTGCTCCAGGTGTGGTGGGTCCGTAGCCTCTATTGTGCCGCAGACTTTTTCTTTACCACAAAAATAATAAAAATGGATGCAGTGTTTTACATGCATTAGCTGATCTCCATAATGCCATCCCCCCCCCCCCCCCCCCCCGCTGCACCCCAAAACAAGTCAGGCCTCCGGCGAATCGCTGCACACCGCCTCAGAGCCCTGTATTGTTGCTGGATTATTCAGGAGTTAGCTGAATGAAAGAGACAGGGCGAGTGGGGTGTCTGTACTTTATCTCCAGGGGAGACGGGGGCTAAAGACGGAGCTTCTTTAGAGGAGTGAGTTACTGCGACGAAAAGCCCGAAAACACCTGCAGAAGACGAGCGCGGGGAGGCCGAGGCAAGGCAACCCTGTTGTTTGTCTTTACTTTACACGTCTACCCACCGAGGTGCCGTCAGTCAGCGTCTTCTGAATGCAGCAGACTTTATTCATCACGAGTGCCGTCTCATAACCTGTCACAATATTATCACCTGCAAATAAAACGCCGCTGGATGGACAGACCCATCAGAATGTGGTCGGCTTCAATCAGCAAGACCTGAACAAACATCAGTGTGTGTGTGTGTGTGTGTGCGTGTGTGTGTCTCAGTGAAAGCATGATTCATTCAACTTTGAAGTTATGTGTGTACTCGCAGTTGAAGGAGGGAGAAACGGAGAGTAAGCGAGACTTTATGATGAATATGGAAGCATTGTTCAACCATGCTTACCTCCACAGGGAACCATCTGCTCCCTGTCAATGCATCACCTGCTCGTCTGAGCCGTCTCCAGGGCGACAAGGGGTGGGGGGGGGATTAGGAGAGGCTACGGCATTGATGGTAGGGGCGGTCGCTGGGGACAGAGAGGAGGTCGACTGGAGGAGGAAGAGGAAGAGGAGGAGGGGGCTGATGGGTGGGAGGTTGCCGGCCGAATGTCGTCCTCTGCTGGAGAGTTTGACAGACAGAGTCAATATTTGGACACCTGTGGAACATGTTTTTGGTGTTGAAGAAAGACTTTAGTATGATTTAAAGCGTCAATTCACCCAAATTACAAAAACACATGTGCTCTCTTACGTCTATGGTGTCGAACAACGCAGATATCTTTGGTTTTATTTGCCAATGTTTTCAGTTATCTGTCTCAGAGATTTCTGCCTCCTCCCCAGAAAAATAGTTCTCAAAATGGATTTCATCAGCTGAATGCATCATCAATAGGCTTGTATTCTAGCTGTCTTGACATTAAACTTGAATGATTTTCTAAATATTAAGACATTTAGTATGAACGAAAAAAAAGAGATCCATCCATCACCACTCATTTCTAGAATGCAAAGAGAATCTATCCCCCCCTTTTTGTGAAATTCATGGAGAAATACGTGTGGCACTGACAGTGAAGGTGAACTGCACTACGCATCTAGAGAGAGGAAATGACTCGTCAAACATGAATGTGATGAGCTGCTGCAGAGCGACAGTCCCTCTGTGTTTGGTGAAGGCAGTCATCAGGTATTGTCAGGTATCGTGTGACAAGCAGGATGCATGTCAGTCACTCACAGAGTTCTCATTAAGTCTTCGTGTTCCGCACACTGTACGTTCTGCCAGTGACGGCTGGGTAAACACAGACCTGAGGACAGCTTAAAAGGCAAACACGCACCTGATGACTGAGGCCGATGTTTGGGACACCACCGAACTACAACACCCAGTGCAGTAGATTTTCCGGAGTTTTTTAGTTTTAGGAGTAGTTCTACATGTTGGGTAAAAATGCATACTCGCTTTCTTGCAGAGTCAAACTAAATATGTACATCTCCTATAAGCCAATACTTTAGTATCTGACACAGAGCACAAGACGGCCCTTCAGGGGGAGCCGTTAGCCAACGCTCACCTGGACCCTTTCACAGACTCTGGGGGACACAGAGAAAGTCTGACTGACAGGTGAAAGTGACCACGGCTGCAGGGAGGAAACACCTTTTGTGTTTGGTTAGAGAGCCGGTGAGGGCGGTGAACCAGGTCCCCCTGCCGTCGAGATCATCAGCCTGAGGGGGCGAGGAGGGGAGGATCTGCATCACTCTCTCCTCACATCAACAATACAGCACGACCTTAGCATGTCATCCCCCTCAGTTAGGGACCTCAGCTCTCTCCCCCTTGAAACACACTCAATCTAATCTCCATCTTTACCACATGTGTAGGAAACAAGAAGGCAACACAAAACATCGTCCACCTGCTGGTAACACTGTGCCTCTCTGTTATCTGTTGCACATTCGGCCAATAAAAGCCTTTATAGCATGCAATCAGTGTTTCTAACCAAATTGGAGGCATTGATTAGCCCAACTTGTCCAGTTTTAAATGTTCAGAAACAAACACTAAGTGCACACAACATTAACTACTATTGTATTTTCCTGAGGGACACATCCAGCCTGTTTCCCTTATTGATTTCTCTTCTTAAATTTACATCCTAAACAAAGCAGAAGACGTCAATAAAGAGAACCAGACGAACACGAGGGGGGATTCTTTAGCTTTAACACGAGGGACATGCAATGGACGCTACAAGTCAATATCAGGAGGAAGTCCCTCATGTTTCTTGTTGATTCAGTGTGTTTTTGAGTGAGCCTACAATCATGCTAGCAGCTCTGAGAGGCTGCAGCGGGGCTAAATGCTAATTTCAGCATGCTAACACGCTCATAGCAGGTACAGTAAACACAAAGTACAGCTGAGGCTGGTGGGAATGTCATAAAGTACAGGATGAAGTCATAAATCAAAGTATAAAAGGAGATTCAGCTTGCTGGGGCTCTAAATGAAAAGTGAAGGGATCACCAACGTTATTACAATTCAACAGCGGGGGGACGGGAGTGTTGGCACCAAAATCCAAGTCAATTCTTCCAACAGTGGTTGAGATGTTCTATAAATGTCAAACTCATGGCTGTGCAAGAGGGAAGATGAGCAGATCACCAAAGTCATGAAGATTCATCCTCTGGCGACCATGAATGTACATGCAAAATGTCATAGCAATCCATCCAACAGGTGTTAAGATGTTTAAGTTTGGACCACAGTGACAGACCGGCCGACTAACAACAAGTGTCTGCTTCACATCATAGCACCACTTCCCTGTTTCTTTTTTAAACAACCACTGGGCCCAAATCAGACTCTTTGCCTGGGTGAGATGTTGATCCTGAGAGAGTTCCTGTCAGGGCCACGTGTAGTGAAGGGACCCGGCCAGGGAAGGGGGTGACTTTCCTGGGTGTAAAATTCAATTATCCAGCGGGTGAGCGTGTCTGAGCGTGTCTGTTGTGAGCGGTGGGCGGACGGCTGCCCGTTCCCAGCATGCGACAAGGGGGTTAAGAACCACAGAAAGACCTCCATTATCCCGAGTGAGAACGGCCCATGTGGCTGGCTGCACGGCCCCCGCTCTCATTCACTCCCCTTTACAACAGCACTGCCGAAAGCCTCAAAGTTTAATTCTCTTTTCTCTGCCCCCCCCCCCCTTCCCCTCTTGCTCTGCTACTCTCAGAAAAGAGCCTCCACAATGCTGCTGGAAGGCTGGAGTGGATTCTTCAGCACCCCTGTGGACAGTGCACATGTGGACAACATTCACAGGATGTCTGTCAACTAGTCCATTAATCAACGGCGTCTCATGAAAGCACAATTAGGAACCTCACAACTCTATAACAGATAATCATCTCTAAGCACCCCCTGCTACTCGTCCTGCACAGCAACGCTCTGTGCCCAAGTTGGTTTTCCTCGTCCAACTGCACTTTTTCCCGACAATTATTATGAAAAAAACTGAAGTTGCATAATCGTGACAAAACTTCTTTTTTTTTTTTCCTTTAAGTGAGGACAGCTGCAGAGTGTAAAAGAGCTCATTCCTCGCAGTCTGAACCCATCGGGCAGTAAAACCGCCGCATCTGGCTAATCATCAGAGTGAGAATGGATCTTCAGTGTGTGAATCAGACTGAGGCCCTATGGAGAAGGGCCATTGTAGACGCACACTGCACCACTTCTCGTGATAAATGAGCAATTGTCTCATTCACCATTAAAGACAGTAAATGACGCAGTGGGGAGCTCTCCATCCACTGTTCAAAATGAGGACACTGAGGAACAAACTACTGACCGCTGGACACAAGCAGACGACACAGACAGTGGCCCATTATGAGTCCCTCTCTGCAAGAAATGGGGGACACATAAAAGGAAATAGAGCGCCTGCTGGTAACGTTGGGCAGCTAAACAAGCTGTAAACACAATATTGTCATAGCATAACCTTAGCATAGCATAAAGTTGAAATGTCAATTCTCTGTGGGTTTTCGGAGCCGATCCCAGCTGACATTGGGCGAAGGCAGGTACAACCTGGACAGGTCGCCGGACTATCGCAGGGCTGACACCCAGAGACAGACAACCATTCACACTTAATTTAGAGTCATGTACAAATACAAAACAGTTTTTAAAAAAAAACACCAGGAGTTAAACGAACAAAACTAACACATCATCAAATTCCTACATGTCTTCATGACTATTTACGTAACCTAAAACATCACACTGAATAATCATCGGATGTTAAATGTGCTGCTCTGAGTGCTGCACTGGTGGCCTGCTCTCAACATTACCAAACCTACACTGCCCTCATGTGGCACCTGTGGACCTCCTCACTGTCAGGTGTGATAGTTGGAGCTGATTTGTTTGAACAGACACCAATTTGTTCTCTGTTATTTGTAGGAGTTTTTATACGGCTTCAATATTATTACGGCTGCAGTTTAACTTTTTCACTGGCTTTGAATTTGTGGTTGTTTAAGTTGGCCTTGGTTTTTAAAAAACAGTGCTAGTTGATGATTTATCACTAAGTCCTGCGCAATTCCCAACCTGAGAAGGTTATACAAGTGAGTTGCTCTAGGAAGGTGCGTTTTGAGTTATTGCAGGCTTACAATTACTTAATAAAGGAGAGACAAAATTCAAATAAATAGGGAAATAAGTCAAACTTAACAAGCATGACACCTGTTGTCACATACCGGGCTTCAAAAGTCTAGAAGAAGTGGCCGAAATGGTCATACAAAACTGTTACAAAACTTCACCAGCTGTTACCTGTAAAGCAGGACTGCAGGCTTGTTATACTTCATGACAGCACAGACGGGTGGTGTATTCCTTACAGCATCCAATGAGCCATGTTTGCCTTCTCTCCGCCAGTCGTCCAGGCTTCTCCTGATGAAGGAAATAAATAGATGCTTAGCTTTCAGTTAAAAGGATTTCACGTAAATTGAATACAGAATGAATGTAATTTAGTTTGCATCAATTGTGTTCTTTACTGTTTAAAAGCTCTTGTTGAAAAGCTGAAGTTCCACTGACTTTGGATGCTTTTAACAACTATTCCTTAAATATGTATTAAAACTCTTTAATTTCCCTTCAAACTGACATGTGTTCATTAAACGGATACAAATAAAGATAAAGAAAACATGTCTCACTATGGGAAGGTATATTTTGTATACAAGCAGCCCAAGAAAACTAGGTTACCCTGAGAAAAAACATGAGAAACACATTCAAGAGTATGATGCACACTGCTGTCTGCTTAGTGGGAGACAAACCTCTGCAACCACCTTGACCATAGTGGACTATTTGTCACACTTGTGGACACACTGGTAATTTCAGTCCAGAGGTAGTTTCCAGAACCTTCTGAAGTATATGCAGACATGTGCACAACTGCACACATGTAGTGGCCCAAGCAGCTTTCTCTTATTAGCTATACAGTATATATAATTATATATAATTTTATATATATATATAAACATAAACATGCTATTACTGTCATTGTGACTGTACGTTAGCATGCTGGCGTTGTCATTTAGCTCAAAGCACTGTAGAGATTTAGTAGTCTGTAGAGCAGTCTTGTGTTTTTATTTGCCTTGTTCATCGAAATGTACCCAGTTAACGTACGAGTTGAGTAAGGTTAAATATCCAGTTTTAAACAACCGTTAACGTTACTCAGAAGAAATCAATGTAGCAACAAGCTAACGTAAATGTACGTTAGTGTTACACACTGAGCCGGGGGATAATTATGACATAACTTAAAATACAATTCAGTGGACAAGATTAAAAGCGGTGTAATGTTAGCTTAGTGCAACGTTAGCTTGGTGCTCGAGAAGGTCGAGGCTAACGTTAGCATGGCTGCAAGCTACTCTACTTCTGATTGGCTACTTCCTGCTAAATGCTAACGTTAGCCTAGCTATGATGTGCGGTCTTTTTAATTGCAATTTCCACTTTCTCCGAGCTAGCTGCTAGCTCCTCTATCTTTAGCATATCTGCTAATGCCATAGATGCAAAGGTTTGAATCTCCGGGTGAGGCCCTCACGCGCTTCCCGTACAAAGAAGAAGCTCTAACACTGTGGGCAGCAGCAACATTTAAATAAAAAAAGTTAAAGCTGAAACTCAGCAGTGCATATCCCGGGGCCAACTTCAACCCAGCGCTGGACAACCATAACCAGATGTTCCGTTGTGAACAACCGTCCCGTGACATACCGATGCAGAGGGTGGTGTGGTGTCACGTGGACCGCCGTTGCAAACGCGGAGAGCAGAGAGGTTTTATAGACAGGAGCTGCACACAGACACTTTATCACAGCTCCACAGCAGCACACACACAGGTCGTTCACCTGAAGAGCAAGAGGATGGACGCTGCATACAAGATCGTGAATGGAGACCAGGAGCCAGAGGCAGAGCCAGAGGAACCAAACACAGGGGTAAATCTGATTTACCACCCGTTATGATACCTGCTATATAACATTTAACGTCCTTTGCATTTGTCTGGGGCACCACTTTATGTCCAAAAACCCATCAGCTTATTTGTTCTCTTCTTCTGTGATGAAATGGTCATTTTAAGATTTAAAAAAAGAGGTATTATATTGAACCTTCCACCTGCTAATTCAAATCAGCAACAACAGTGATAGAGCGAGTCATAGCTGGAATGTTCCCGGTACAGCAGACAAAGGAGGGAGAGTTGAAGTGAACAGAGGGCAAATACAAGCAAAACAAAAAGCAGCTGTTACTGAAAAAATGAAAACTATGTGATGACAAGGTCTTGCAAAAAAAAATCAAAATGATCGATGTATAAAGGTATTTGGGAACCTGGATTAAAAAAAAAAAATATATATATATATATATATATATATATATATATATATATATATATATATATATATATATATCCTGTCTGTTATGTTACAAAAGCTAGAGCTTTAGTCGCTCAACAAGAAAAATAATATGCAACTATTTAAAAGTTTTTTAAATAGTGTCAAAAATGTCAAACTCGTTCCAGCTTATCTAATATGATAATAATAATAATATTCTTTCTCATGTCAAATATAAATATGAATTTAGTAATGTGTAGATTAATCAAATGTAAAAATAATCGTTAGTTGCAGCACCAATATATGGCCTCTGTTTTAAAGATGCAGTCAAGACTATCTTTAACTAACTGTTAAATGTAACACTTCATTTAAAATGTACCATTTTGGTTCCTGAATAATCTGAAGTAAAGACTGCGTGCTGAAGCTCCATATGAAATGTTAGATTTAATAATTAACTATCTGGACTGTGCATGAATTTCTACATCTGAGATATTGTGATCCGCTGTGTGCTCTCGTTTGTTTAAAATCCTCTCATGTGTGGAGCATATGGTCAATCTCATGCAGTGGTGTAGAGTAGTTATGATGGGCCCTAGTGCACCCTATGAAACGCACACACACGCCACGTACACCAGTGCAACCACACTGCCTGCACTGCTTACATCTACGCCCCGCATCCCATGTGTCAAGACACCTTGACTGCAGACTTGTCACGACCTTCCACTTTCATGCACTTCCTCCTACACACGGGTGTGCTTAAACATATCGGCGCAGAATGAGGTCACAACGCAGATGAATCAGCAAAATAGTGACAAGAATATCTCTGAAAATCTGGGATTTACACATCCTCCTGATTTATAAAGTGCTGTGGTGTTGTGAATTTGTTATTAAGGTCAATTAGACAATCAAGCCCATTCAGCTGCCAGATTTAGATAGATCATAAGATCGAGATAAAACATACTCCAATGAGTCCTCCTCTTTCATTGACTGCTGCAGTTAAAGTTGTTTTGGCTGCTCCCCCCGTGATTCTGCTTGTGTAAAGAAAAGTGCCTAAAGCACATTCAAAAAACCTGTAAACCCCACATCAACGCCATGTGTCCTGCTGTGTCTTTCTCAGCAAAGGAGAAGGGGATCCATGTACCTGGAGGAGGAGACCAACAAGAAGTCCGAAGTGATCACCTGCATTTTCTCCCTGAAGGAGGAGGTCGGAGCTTTAGCCAGGGGCCTGCGACTCTTTGAGGTAAACGCCACCTCTCGACTGTTGACCCTCACGCTTCCCCAGCGCCGATATACAATAAAAGATCCATCCTTTCTCTCAGATCATGACATAAGTTACAAGCACCGAAGGGAACCTGGTCTGCATGGCCAGAGGTCTGAACTGCATTTGTTCAGGAGGCAAATTTGCATTCTGCAGTTTAACACCAACCGGAGCATGCAGGAATGTTGATTTACTACTGGGACCATACTTTGGGTGAAACGAACCCCTCCATGGTGTGGTTAAAAACAAGTCGCTGAGATGGACTTCTAATCATCTCTTTGTTTTAAAGGGCCAGTGTGTAGCGTTTAGGGGGATCTATTGGCATAAATGCAATATAATAAGTATAAGTCTGTCGCCATCTTCACAGTGACGACACCTTTATCTAACTTTATGCCTTAATATAATTTAAACAAATGAGTTTTATGGAAATTCAACCTCAGTCGTCATGAACGGGGACATTAGACATTCATATTTCAGCTGTAGAGTTGGGTATTTTTACATGGGGGTCTATGGGGATTGACCAACTTAAGCCGACTGCAGTTTTGGCACTTCTGCCAAAAAGTTCAGCTTCGGTGGTTTCCGATACAGCTTCCCAAGTGCAATTCCCAAATGTCAAACTACTCCTTTGTACCAATGACGGTCTGATCAGATGGACACGATGAGCTGATGACGAAGGTTCTTCAGGTCTTTTATCTTCATAAAGTTATTGATCAACATGAACAAAACATGCTGCGTGAACAGTTCGGTTCTTTCAAAATTGAGCCACTGATATATTACTTAATCTAGTTGACCAGTTCATGCAGTTACAACATTGAACAGTTTTGTGGGCAGAAGGAAGTAGCTTTTACATGTTATCTGTAGCTGCTGGTGTAGCTGAACCTTTAAAGAAGGGAACGAAACAAGCTGCGCTTATCTCACAGTTTGTGTATCAGTCGTGTGCAAACATGACGGGCAGCTCTTTGTTCCACTAACCAACCTCCTCCAGGCTTTCTCTATGCAACAGTCAAACATTGAACTGCTCAGAAATCTATGAACCAATCGTCTACTTGTAGTTGGCAGTGAAAGTGCATTCACTTATGGAGTCCACTTCGTCCAATTCTGAAAGATTTGTCATTTTTATTTACCACTGAATACTTCTACAGTTGAACACATTTTACTTCCCAACAATTATTAGCTACCTTTTAAATTTCGCTTTAACATACAAAATATATGACAACGGTATAAACCGACAGATTGTTACAGATTAAAGTTGGGACAGCTCCCTCCAGAGCAACATGGGACATTATACACCTGTTTTCAGGCTTGTGATGAACACACAGAACTTTATGTGTAAAATCATCAGTAATAATGCAATATAATAGTATCAACAACATAAAAAATAAGTATTTCCCAAAATATTTATGGTCTGATCCGGGATGATGAAATTTGATTTAGTTCATTCATAATCACAAAGTTACTAATTAACAGTAAACAAAACAAAAACATGTATTTGCGTGTGTGTACGTGACTGTGTGAGGCTCGAAGTAAACACAGACGGGCGGCGTCTTCGTTGTTTACTCTTCAACGCGGACGTCATTTCAAGGTTTTAGTTTACTCTGCTTGCAAACAAAACATTCAGCAGGAAAACAGTTCACATACGTGCTGATATCCCTCGACCCCGGGAGTATTTGTCATACGTCAAACACAAACGTAATCAGGGAGAAAATACGTTTTTGGTCAAATTTAATTGAGAATGCATTTTAGTTTTGGGGGAACGTCATTTTTAGGAGACAGTCGGTGCAGTGAGGTTCTGGCTGTCTGGGTCTACAAAACACGTTTGTTGTTCATCTACAGCTTGTTGCATGATTTCATGCATTGATATTATCAATAAGACATAATCTCTAAGCATTTACAATGTAGACTTGACTGGCACATCTTTTAAATCAAGTAAGTAGTCAGGTGTCCTAGGGGGTTGTGTGTGTGTGTGTGTGTGTGTGAGGGGATGGGGGCGGAAAGCTTCAGGGGCCTATAGATCATCACTTAATATGGTACCTGGAAAATCAGGAGGGAGCATGGAAATTTTTTTCAAGGCAAGCGTGGGAACCCTGCTCGAGAAAAATCTGTTTTATTTTGGAGAAAAACATTATTGGGGATATTCTTTTTCTTGTGGGGGTGGAGATTTGGTTTGATTGTTTAATATCAAGTATCTGCCAAATGCTGCTCTCCAAATGCAGCAGTAAACACATCAGGATCCTTTCTGGACCTATGAGCTCCCACTTTCCCGATCCTCCCCCTGCTCCACCCCCCTCCTCCCCCAGATCTCTTCTTCTTTCCAAACTTTTTCCAGGCCAACACATGTTGATTCCCCTAAAATGTTGAAGAGCACACGCTGCACGTCTTCCTTGCTTTGCTCTGACAAATTGAAAGCAACTGCCCTGTGCGAGCATTCAGCCGAGCAGCGGTGGCATCTCATCATGTGTTCGTTTCATTCTATCAACGTGTGAATGTTTAATCTGCATATTTCTGTGGCTACATGAAAACTGTCACACTGTTTATCCGCCTGGGACTCAAGCGCATGTGACACGGCAACGTGGCTTTGATGTGGCGAGCCGGAGCCTCGGGTCGGCCTTGAACTCAGCGAGGCTGACAGGAGGGTAAATGTCACCGGCGGAGGGACGGCCCGGAGGGGTACAGCAATCTGACGACCGCTGCATCGTGCTGGGTTTAGGATTTAGGGTGGACGATGTTAAACTGGACCAGCCCACCGACAGCACTGAAGTATTTCCCCTTTATGCACAGAAACAGCAATAGCGTAGGGCAGGGACAAATGAAACATATAAATGAAACAGACTTGACTTCAGAAATGTTTTTGAATCTAAGTGTTGTAATCCCAAAGCTTCACTCTTCTGTTCATTGCTGCTAAATGCAATGCATGAACAAATGGGCACATCTTCCAAATATTTAGATGCAGCCACGTTTGCACAATCCATATCTTATTTTTTTCAAAATCTGATTATTTGTCAGACTAGATGTCTTCTTTTATATCTATAATAGATTTAAAAGGGAAATCAATCATGTATAATAAGAGTTACTTGTACTCGCATCGGTTTTTCGAGATGAAGTATTCATAGTATATTCAGTTTATGCCATACAAACGGTTTTATATGTCATATTATTTCATAGGGATGATTGCGGTAATTATTGAATTGATAATTTGAATTGTTTTTCTTATCTGATGTGCTTAGAAGTGAATCTACAGTGAATCTGCTGACAGCGAACAGATAATCAAAACAGAGAGCTGGACTTAGTCTTTGGTCATTCCAGGGGGACGCAGGACCACATGCTCTTTAAAATAAGCAGTTGAGAGTAGAATAGGATCCAGATGGGATCTGCTGCGCCCGCCCTCCTCTTTACTTGGCCTATAGTCGACAGAGAACAACATACTCCCTCTCCCTCCCCAAACTTACATGAACCAAAATCCAACTTTGATGGTAATTACCACTTAGAGATAGTTACGCTCTCCGGCACGAGCTAGAGCCTCATTTTGGGCATGAAGAACTTTCATTCAAAAGACTTTGGAAACATCTCAATGGTTTTGTGTTCATGCTGCAGAGTGAGAAAAATCAAATATTGTTTATTCCACTAAACCACCACAACATGTGCTGAATGACTTCGCTGTGCAAGTCTAGTCTGTGTGGCTCTCTGTCAGTTTGCAGAGAGAGTTGATCTGAGGTCATGGTGAACGCCACGTCTGATCAATAGCTATCAATTTAATACCAACACACCGCCATCTAGTGGTGGAATAAAGGCAGTGCTGCTGCACCACAACTTTATCTTACATGCATTTTATAATTTTCCACTTTGTTTTCATGATGCAACTTTTGTCTTCAACAAATTGAAATGTACATTAAATGTAAAATAAACTAACAGGATCTTCAAAACAAAAACAAATCAGGTCTCACCTCTTTCTTCTCCTGCAAACCTCAGGAGAAGGGCATCAACCTGACGCACATCGAGTCCCGTCCGTCGCGGATGAACAAAGAACATTTCGAGTTCTTCATCAGCGTGGACGCCAGCTGCTCCCAGGCCCTGGACGAGGTCATCGACAGCCTGCGTACACAAATCAGCGGCCCCGTGTACGAGCTGTCCCGCAACAAACAGAAGGACACAGGTGAGTGAGTTCCTGCAACTGGAGAGAGCGGATGAGCACGCATCCTCAACATGATCGTGTGTGTTTTAACAACGTGCTCCACAAGTTGTGAGAGGAGAGCTTACGAATGAGTTCATCCACACTTCACGATAACAATAACATCTTCTCAATAAACAACTATTTTAGTCTAAATTGTTCTTTAACTCAAAGGAGTGTTTACTTTTGTGTGTCACATCTTATTAGATCCACAGAAGGGGCCATCAGTTTATTGAATTTTGCTAACATCCTGTGTTTTGTTGTCTTTTAATCATGCATTGTTGACTAAATTCTCCATATTACATAATGTTTTAGCATGCTAACATTTGCTTAGCACTAAACAAGAAGCACAGCTGAGGCTGTTTTTAGTTTAGCATGTTTTTGGTTTATGATTGATATTAGAAAACCTCATGGTGGTGCTAGAGAAAATATCAGGGCACTACCAAAGTCATTACGGTTCATCCCCTGGGGATCATGAATGTCTTTATTCGATTTTGTGCTCATCCATAGATGTAGAGATATTTTGCTACACAGGTGACTCTTTTGATCTTGAGTTGGTGCTTGACTTCCAAACCAAACCTCATGACGATCCATCCAATCGTTAGTGAGGCATTTTACTGAAAAACCAAAATGTCAATCTCATGGAGATAATTCAGGGAATGACTAAAGTGAGTAGGATTCATCCTTTGTGGACCATGAATAGATATCAGTCTGGGCCGATGTGGCCATCCCTGAGCCACACAGCTAGCGTGGCTAAAACAAATCTAATTCCACGGAGATCAAAACAACGGTCCATTTATCTGGTGTTGTTGTGCTGTTGGGTGGTGCCTCATGACCCTCCAGTCAGACGGGGTAATGGAGAGCCAGCGTCGCCGATGAGACTGATGGCCCATCGCCCACATCTAGACCTTCTTTATTAGTTGTTTCCAGAATGACATTAGTTTAGCTACTGAGGACCAACAGGCTCAGCAGGAACAAAGGGCTCTGTGTCCTGGTCCCGGACTAACACGGGGCAGCCAGAGACAGACGGGGCCACCACGGATCCTCCTTTGACCTCGGTGAAGACACTGTGGTCTGCTGGTCAGGGTCAAGTGGACGAGGGGATATTTATGGCCTGTTTTGGAGACTGCCTGTTTATAGAGGAGCCTAGCAGGGACATTGTCTTCTTGGGGCCTCAGGCTGGACCACACTGCACAAATGCAGATTAATGATTGGGCCCCCAGTGTCTTTGAGTGTCATAAATCCATATGAAGAAGCAGATGACCCTTGATTACTGTTCTGCTGAGTGTCAAAATGCCATGGCACTGAAAAAAAATGCTCTTTACTCATTCACATCAGTCAAGAATCACACGATTCTCAGGCTGCAACAAA
Organism: Melanostigma gelatinosum; assembly: GCF_949748355.1. Taxonomy (NCBI): domain Eukaryota; kingdom Metazoa; phylum Chordata; class Actinopteri; order Perciformes; family Zoarcidae; genus Melanostigma; species Melanostigma gelatinosum. The sequence continues at coordinate 3,472,039 of NC_136655.1, forward strand.
CAATCCAAGATGACGTCTTCAAATGTCTCGTTTTGTCCCTCCAACAGTCTCAAAGCCAAAAGCTCAGTTTAAAATCATATAAAACAAGAGATTACTTCTCATTGGGATTACACATTTGAATGATTCAGCATAAAAATTAAAATATACTGCGTCAAAATATCCAGAATATTAAAATGTTCTCCGCCTTGCGCAGTTTGTGGCATTAAATCTGAATTGATTTGACGTGTTGAATACAAACACAAACTATCAATGTTTAATAACTAATTATTCTCCAGTGCCGTGGTTCCCTAATGACATCCAGGACTTGGACCGCTTTGCCAACCAGATCCTCAGTTATGGCTCCGAGCTGGATTCTGATCACCCGGTACGGACTGACTCATCCATCACTGTCTGTGTGCCGCATCCTGCCTCCGCATGTGTGTGTGTGTGTGAATACGTGTCCACTCCCACCCACGCGTCTTATGAAAGACGGGGCTGTGGAGATGACAGGCTGCACTCTGCCGTCTATTCTAATGGAAACTACCTCGACACACAAATTGATGTCATTGCTTTAATTGAGCCCCTATAATTATAGATAATTGCTCCCTTTTGCCACCGCCATTAAAGCAAAATGTATTCATCATAAGCTGAAAAACCCTCTACAAAGGCTTGATTTGAATATGTATTTGCATGCTCTTATTAGAGACGGAGGGCATAATGCTGTCAAAGGCCACAGGGTTTAGCCTTAGCAGAGGATTTCCACTCTTTGATTTAGCTGTGAGTGGCCAGGCTGCGATCATGAGATCTAACATGGCTTTCCTTTGTGTGTGTGTGTGTGTGTGTGTGTGTGTGTGTGTGTGTGTGTGTGTGTAGGGCTTCACAGATTCAGTGTACAGAACCCGCAGGAAGGAGTTTGCTGACATCGCCTTCAACTACAGACAGTAACTACTCCTTTATTTTGAAAGTCCACCTCTTATTTTGTGTGTGTTTTGAAAAAGGGCCTTGGTGTTTGTGTGTATAATTGAAATGTGTTACACACAGGCACTACAAAGAGCTCCAAACCCCAGTGATATACCCACTGAGGTGGCTCGCATTTACATCCGTAATACTGTGATCATAATGAAGCGCTGCTGTGCTCACGTAGTCGATCGTCATGGGGATATTTGGGGAAACCTACAAATAAATAAAACTTACAAAACAGTATCTTTAGAAATGAATTCAGCTCATAGTGCAGTGATGAAGCAGGAGGATGTATTGACTGATAAAGGACAGAAACACTGATCATGTAACTTCCTTTGTAGTCGTAGGAGGGTCCTTACGAATGACGGCACTTTCAACTAAATGTCGTACAATTCAGCAAAAACAGAGAATACATTCATCATAAAAGATAATAAGTGAATATTTACGTGGATCTGTTCGTTTGCTTGCATACTGTCCTTATGCAACAAGTCTATCTGCAGTTAAACTGTAGACGTACCCTTTATTACTGCTTTACTGCAATGTTTGTTCCTAAATTGGACAAAACTCGACAAGAAACGGCACAAAGTGCATAAATGAACCTCACGTCTTCGTCCCAGTGGCCAAATGGTCCCTCGAGTGGAGTACACGGAGGAGGAAAAGGTCACATGGGGGACGGTGTTCAAGGAGCTGAAGACTCTGTACCCGACTCACGCCTGCCACGAACACAACCGGGTCTTCCCCCTGCTGGAGAAATACTGCGGCTACAGGCAGGACAACATCCCACAGATGGAGGACGTGTCCCGCTTCCTGCAGTGTAAGTCCTTCATTTCATCTTGGAAAGCCCGGGGTGTTTGGATGTGGGAGGCAGGACCTGTTCAAACGCCCTCCTTCCTGTCCCTCCCTCACTAACTGCTCTTATTCAACACACCCAAAGGCTCACCTCTCTCATGTCTCCGGCTCTGTCCTGCAGCGTGCACAGGCTTCCGGCTTCGCCCGGTGGCCGGCCTGCTCTCGTCCCGGGACTTCCTGGCCGGACTCGCCTTCCGCGTCTTTCATTCCACGCAGTACATTCGCCACAGCTCCAAGCCCACATACACACCTGAGCCGTGAGTGTTCCAAACGCTATTCATAAAAAGGAGGAAAGAAATACATGTTTTATGTGATTTTAAGGCGTGATTTTGGTTTCTAATGCAGGGATATCTGCCACGAGCTCCTGGGACACGTTCCTCTGTTCGCCAACTCCAGTTTCGCCCAATTCTCACAGGTAACCAAGTGTCCTGTCAGAGAAGAAATGATGAAAAGATACACCATAGGATCAATGCAGTTTTATTTGAACACACAAATCTCTGGAACATTTGTGATTCTGTAACTTTTTATCTTCAAATCTTTCTCTATTTTATTCTGTGCAGGAAATCGGTCTTGCCTCCCTCGGTGCCCCTGACGAGTTCATTGAGAAACTTGCTACTGTGAGTACTGTGTACATGAGCCCAACATATACATCGTCTATTGTATAATAATATACATGAACTGAACAAGAAACTAATTCTGGTAGGCTTCAGAACAGGTACTCCTGCACTTCTTCATGTCAATGAAACATTGCTCAAGGGAAACTATTTATCGTATTTCTACGTTTGTTCAACAGGGATAAGCAATGCAACAGATTGTGACTCTGTCAATCTTCTCTGAGTTCTGTGGGTTTGTGGAAAGACGTCGTCCTTCTTTGGTGAATTCCTGTCTGAGTTTGGAGTACAGATGATGTGTTTTTTGATGAATCGTGTGTCTTCAGGTCTACTGGTTCACCGTGGAGTTTGGCCTGTGTAAGCAGGGCTCGGAGATCAAAGCTTACGGAGCTGGCTTGCTTTCATCGTTTGGCGAGCTGCAGGTAAGAGAGGGGGAGGGGAGGGGAGGGTGCACGTGTTTGAGTCACATCACTTTTAGCAAACATGGAGGCAGCAGCACGACAAACACATGCACACCCAACCTTGTTGCAGTGGGTAAGTGGTCCACTCAGATTGCGGTTCTGTGTGTCACTACTCCCCCAGTGGGTAAAGTGATGCAGTGGGTAAATGGGGGGGGGGGGGGGGGGGGGGGGACGATCTAGGCCACCAGTGTCATAAGCTGCTGTCAGCAGAGGATGTGCACTCTGCCAAGTCACATCAACGGACAAAGCAGAGCCCGAATCATGCTGCACTTCCTGTTTACTGGAGTAGTGATGGGAGCAGACACACATATTGACAAACTGAAATACATACGGTAAAAAAACACAAAATAACATATTTTGTGACACTGTTTTCTTTCAGTACTGCCTGTCAGACGAGCCCAGAGTCCTGCCCTTTGACCCCGCCAAGACCAGCCTCCAGAAATACCCGATCACAGAGTACCAGCCCGTTTACTTTGTGGCTGACAGCTTTGAGGACGCCAAAGAGCAAGTCAGGTAAGTAAATGGGTTTTTTTCTGTCCATTTGATTTGAAGCGTTCCTGCATATATACAGTAGGATTAGGTTCCACATAAAAAACATTTACTTCTGCCTGCCTACAGGAAATTTGCAGCCACCATCCCCAGGCCTTTCACGGTGCGCTACAATCCCTACACTCAGAGCATCGAGGTGCTGGACAACACTCAGCAGCTCAGGAACCTGGCTGACTGCATCAACAGTATGTGGCATCTCTGCACCATTCTATCTTCTGCCCGCCGTTGTTGTGCACACTACAATATCTTCTCTCTTTTAATGTCATCATTTAAAGCAGGCTCCAAACCTTTTGTTGGGGGTTTGTGACTAAATTAAATGAAGCAATGTGCGATTGTGATCCTTCACCTTCAGTTCAAGATGTCACAGTATTACAGACAAGAGCAACATCAACTTCTGTAACAATAAATAAGCCAGTCTGAAGATGCAAGTCAATCTCTTTTTAGTTTTAGGTTCGTTTTGTTTTCCTCTAAATGTTTTCTCTTATTTCAGGTGAAGTGGGGAAACTGTGCGAAGCCCTGCAGAAGCTGGATGAAGTCCTCGTGTAATCTCAGCCCGAGCTCCCCGAGAGTCTCCTCATGCATTCAATGAAACCGTTTCTTATTGGTCCGCTTGGAGTTGTGCTCTGCAAACTTGCAAGTTAGCTTTCCTTGTCTAAAAACAAATAAATAACGGCAATATACTGTAATCCAATACGTGTTTTAGTTAAGTGACCAAAGTGGAGCCTGTTACTTCCGTGGGATAATAATGGGTTTGTAACAGCTCAAAAATGTTACCGTCAATTTGATCTCAGTGTAAGTTTTATTAAGAGGCATGCTTTTCAAAATAAGAGGGTTTTGTCGACTTTGATGAATTTAAAACCCATTATGTCAACATCTAATTTAATGTCTAATATGATGTAAAAACAGCTGAAATCATGAGTTTTTTGATGCATTTCAAACCAGCATACTGACAGAAACTGGCTTTCATTTTCTTTGGCTAAATGTAATGTTTTGTATATGCATGAAATGTTTTGTGTGGGAAATTATGTGTGGGACAACATATAATTATAGAAGCAAGGAGCCAGGACGCTGCACATTTTTAAACAATACTACACTAACTCAACATTAAAAGTGTCAAATAACAAACAAGACAGTCAGCGGCTGCTGCGCAACAGATAATGAATGACAATACAGTGACAAAAACTGTTATGTTATATTCATATCAGCATTCAGTTATAGTTGTTGCTAAATATTAAATTGTTTGTTATTGACCATTTGTTAAATGCTTATTATCTTCTTATGGGGTTTAAAGTGTAACTGGAATTATATTAATGTTTTTTGCAGTTAAAATATTTTGAGTTATTGATTTTTCAATGAAGAACAGAGTATAAAGTCTCTGATGTGCAACATAAAGCACTTTTAACCTCCAGAGATCCGGATAAACTGTATTTGACCTATAATAAGACATGGATGTGAGCTATGGGGACCTCTTCTGTTTGAATGCATCCGATTCATAACATGTAGGGGTGTTTTTGTTGTTATCTTTAGAGTGGGATATTCTCCCCTCCTAAAGAGATATGCCCCATAAAGAGATGCAATATATCATGACGCAAAACAGGCCTTAACAAAAACAGGCAAACGCACGCGCCGCTCTTGCGCAACTCATCTGCATAGAGCCCTCAGATGACGGGCTATTTAAACGCGGAGGTGTCGATGGCACACATCCAGTTGGCTCCGGTCCCACCGAGAAGCCTCCAGCGGAGCCATGAAGACGGAGAGCGGGGCGCAGACGGCGCCGTTCGGCGGGAGGAAGCAGAGCCTGATCGAGGACGCTCGCCGGGAGCGCGGCAGCGGCTCCGCGGGCTCCCCGGGGCCCCCGGGGCCCTCCAGGTACGGAGACGGCTTCGTGTTCGAGGAGAAGGACGGCCGGGTCACGCTGAACGTCCTGTTCGCCCTCAGCAACGAGAAAAACGCGGGCTTCTTCAAAACTGGGAAAATATTCGAGGTATATTAAAGTCAGATATTGTACTTGTGTACTGATGCCGTCATGTTATATGTATAGAAAGGGAGAGAAAGTAGAAAGTAGCATTAAGTACCTCGAAATTGTGCTTAAGGCCTTGACTAAATGTTTTTTTCCCAAAATGCATCACTTGAGCTTAAACTTCCAACAATCCAAGCTAATAAACATCTGACTGACTGGTGATATTATAAAGACATAAGACATTACTCGGCCGACTATTATTAAATGAAAGCAGAGTTGAAGTTGTAGCTCCTGCTTTTCTTCATAAGAATGACAAAAACTAAGCTACGAGGCCATTTTTGGGAGGCGAAAGCTTCTCCTCTGTGTCAAAGCATCGATAAGAAGGAACAACGTCGGTCTCCCTGTGTGTGTCACAGACGTTTGAGGCTAAACTTCTCCACATCGAAAGCCGGCCGGGGAGGAAGTCAAAGAACAGCACGACTGACCTGGAGTTCTTCATGAAGTGTGAAGTCCACAGCTCCGACCGGGACGTCTTCATCAACGCTCTGAAGAGAGTGGTGGACGACGTGCGCTCCATTCCAGAGGAAAAAGGTGCCCGACTTCATCATGACTCTCTTTTTTATCAGAGCTATATGTTGTGAGGTGCGTTGATGTTAGGACATCATATGAAATGTTGAATTAAATCAGTTGTTGCTCCTTTTAGGTTGTTGTCATATGACAATAAGGCCAATTACAAAAGCACTCATTAACTATTTCCCTCTCATCACAGTTCCCTGGTTTCCCCGACAGATAAAAGACCTCGACAGGTGCAACATGTTAATAACCAAGTTTGATCCAGACCTGGACCAGGATCACCCAGTGAGTGTGTTTACATACCTGCTGCACAATGTCACGGTTTGAAATAATATATGTGAAACCAAAAAGCTATTTACGGTGATTTAATGTCTTTCTTTTGCCGGCAGGGATACAGCGATCCAGAATACAGAAAGAGACGGGCTTTCATCTCGGAGCTGGCCTTCAGATACAAACAGTGAGTCGGGTATTGATCCATCATCATGAAACGCAGAGGGTCATTGAGACATTCTCTCTTAAGTTCATTGTCTTTGTCACAGCGGCGACCCGCTGCCCACGGTGGAGTACACAGCAGAAGAAATGTCCACATGGTGAGAAAGAAGTGCTCATGTCCTGCACGGTAGAAATGCAGAATGCATGCCGGAGGATGGTTAAAGTACAATGATGTGTGGTTGTGTTCAAAGGAGGGAGGTTTACCAGCAGCTGAGGAGCATCTATCCCGGTCTGGCCTGCAGACAGTTCCTGGACGGGCTGCAGCAGCTGGAGAAAGAGTCCGGCTACGGAGAGGACCGCATCCCTCAGCTCAGAGAGGTTTCTGCCTTCCTGAAAGGTGACACAGATCGGAACATTTAGAATGATGAGAGCTTAAAGTCTTCAAAATATAATAGCCATGAATTAAATCAATGAATGAATGCATCTGCTTTAGTCTCTCTACTCTAAAAAGGTTACAGAGATAAGAAACACTTAAAGTTAAGAAGCAGTGAAAGGAGGTGTTTTATCATAAAAGACGACAGAAATCATAAATTATAGGCGTCTGACATTCTAACAAAACAACACAGAAACTAAAACATAATCCAAAGAAGCATCGGCCTCGCTTAATGGAGACAGAGACGCAATTAAGAGTTTAAAAACTCCACAAAACACATTTAAGAGGCCATGAAAGAGGGAGGAAGTAAAAACAAGAAGTTTCAAATGAACAGGATAGAAAACACAATAGAAAACACAACTGATTTCATTCAATTTAAAGGAATACCTGCAAGCATATGAACTGTTATGTAGGTTACATATAAATGTAATCCAATATGAGTAAAAAGATCACACAAACTTTAATATCTGTTGTATAAACAGGAAACTAAATGCACAAAGTCACAATCATGAATGTCATTCTGTGCTGCATAGAAGACAAAGACACATGCCACGATACATACAAATCATTCAATAAGTAGTTATTAGAATGTGTGGTTGAGATATTTCATTTCATTTGACTTTCTGCTGGTTTCAGAGAGAACTGGTTTCCAGCTGCGTCCGGTAGCCGGCCTGCTGTCAGCCAGAGACTTCCTCAACAGTTTGGCCTTCAGGGTGTTCCAGTGCACGCAGTACATCCGGCACTCCTCGGCGCCCATGCACTCCCCCGAGCCGTGAGTCATCCTTTTCATGGGCCCTGAATTATTCATTCGTCTGATTTGTTTCTTTCATTGACTCGCTTCCGTCTGCTCCGACAGGGACTGCTGCCACGAACTACTCGGCCATATTCCCATGCTGGCAGACAAGGAATTCGCACAGTTCTCACAGGTAACTGCACCGTCGGCTCGTTGACATCACCAGAGTGTAATCGAGTTTTACTACCTTTCATTCTAATTCATTTGAACTGTTTCAGGAGATTGGACTTGCCTCGCTTGGCGCTTCAGATGAAGACATTGAGAAACTGTCAACGGTAGGTTGTTGTTGAGATTTGAACTTTTTGTAATTTTAACATATTCAGATGGACTGTTGTTTTGGCAGCGCTTCATCGTGAGAACAGGAGAATGACACAAGCTCAAGTATTTCTTATTATTTTGCACTTTAAACTGGCAACATTCTGACTTGTCTTTGTTTTTAAACACTATAGCTCTTTTTATTTCTACGGATATATCGAACACATGTTTAATCGTATATTTCTATTACAGTTGTATGATTATTGACTCTTTCATGATTACTTTTATGTGAGAACCTTCTGGGCAATAAACCTGTTGTCTGATTAAATCAGAAGCTTCTAATATCGGAGGAAACGCAGGCTCTCCTCATTTTGTGCAATGGCTCTTCACTGCCATCTAGTGGCTTAAATACATGACTAGCCACGCTCTCTTTCAGATAATGTCTTCACCTTCCTTCATGGTCACCTGTTCTCTCTTTAGTTGTATTGGTTCACGGTGGAGTTCGGCCTGTGCAAGCAGAACGGAGCGGTGAAAGCGTACGGCGCCGGACTGCTGTCGTCTTACGGAGAGCTCGTTGTGAGTTTGTTCTCCGACGTTCACGCACATATTTTGCTGCATATTCAGTTGTTTTTTTCTTGCCAGTCTCTGACCTTTGACCCGTCTTCTCCAGTACGCGCTGTCTAACGAGCCGGAGTACAAGCCGTTCAACCCCGAGGAGACGGCGACGCAGCCGTACCAGGACCAGACCTACCAGCCCGTTTACTTTGTTTCTGAGAGCTTCGAGGATGCAAAGACCAAGCTGAGGTATCCGCCTGTTACTTTACTGCTGTCTTTACTTTATTGTTAACCAACAGTGTTTTATGAGAGTCTTGCAACTTAGATGATATAATTACGCAGTTTCCCAATGGAATGAATAAATGGCTTGATCTATAGATGGCTGCAAATGAAGGTGAAATCTGAAGTCAGGGTATGGAGTTTTCTTGAGAATAAAGTTTCTGTTTACATTCAGTAAAACACATTGTGTGTGTATACCTTTAAATTGTGTTTTTTCTTGATATTTGACACACATCTGTATCACTGTTAATTCTCCTTCCACAGGAGATACTCTGCAACCATCAAGCGTCCCTTTGCGGTTCGCTACGACCCCTTTACCTGCAGCGTGGAGGTTCTGGATCAGCCCGGCAAGATCCAGAACAGTCTGAGCCAGATGAGAGAAGACCTGAAGACCCTTCACAGCGCCTTGGAGAAGTTCAGCTCATCTTCAGACCCGGGAACAGACTTCCTGCAGAGAGAGGAAAGTCCTGCAGGAAAAGAGGAGGAGGGACACTTGGCCTGTAAACATTGCATATGAGATCTACTATGATGAAGAACACAAAGAGAATCAGGACGTAGTCAGGTCTGTGTGGTTCCACATTGTGTGTATCATGCAAAAATAAATAAACGTCTATTTTCATGAAGAAGTCTTGAAAACGTTTTACATTACAGAGAGACAGAAAAGTAAAGTATTTCGGATCCTTTACTTCAGTAAAAGTCCCGTCTTCAAAACCTTACTTCAGTACAATTATGTATCATCAGCAATATTTACTTTAAATATGAAAAGTATTGATAGTGCAGTAAATCTTTCCCCGTCAGGGTTTTACTATTATATCTGATGTTTCTGCTGCATTCATGTTGCATTTTATCTCCTTTATATCCTGTTAATCTGTAAAAAGTACAATATGTACCTCTAAGATGTAGTACAGTAAAAAGTACACTATTTAACAATGTAGTTTTTATATATAAAGTAGTTCGTCTATATTTCAGTGCTGAGAGTAAAAGTACTTTACATTCCACCATTGAAGACAGTAAAGACAGCAGGAGGAACAAAAGAGAAAGAAAGAGATAAAGAGAGAGAGAACCACTACAATACAGAGCTTGTCGGACATTTTCTCGCTTTTTAATTCCAAACCGACTATTTCCATTTGGAAAATTCTTGGAACCCATTTATCTCCATGTGTTATTAAGCAAAGGGAAGGAGCTAATTATGAATGATTTAAGTATCATGTTCCCTGCGCTGGTCAAGGCCAGAGCCAGCACTGCGGCCCAGAACATTGGTCTGGGTCCAGGTCACCGGGACCTCACAGTCAACCACAGCACGGTCCGCGGGGCTGCACTGCTGACAGATGCTCTTCTCTCTTTATTTCTCTTGCGCTGCGCAGCTGCATAATTTGGCCTTCGGGGCTTTTTGACGGACGTCCAGCGTTTTGATCTCCACACGGGCGACAATGCATATCAGAGCTGCGCACGTCAAGGAGACAAATCGTCTCCATGTGCAGGACTCGTAAAGCATCGCCGGCATCATCACGGCGGCTGGCAAAACCCTCCCATCGGCCAGCTTGTGTTGGGAAGCTTCCCCTTCCCATGATTCCACTGTACAGTAAATCAAACCCGAGCAAACCCTGTGTTTGTGGAGAAAAGAAAATAGTGTGTAAAGAAAGAGAGAGGGGGATATTAAAGAAAATGGAGGGAAAGAGAGGTCTACAGGGACACACACACAGTCACACACTCTCATTCTACGTCCAGCACCCTCAAAATCCACAAATCCCCCATCGACACCACCGCCAGGAGGAGAATCTGCTGAGGTTGCTGAGGAAACAGGCTGACCTGTAAGGGATCCAGCGTGATTACTGCGCCTCCAACACTCGCCGCAAATCCCCAACGCTGTGTCATCCCGACTCCAACCATAAGTGTTTCTTGTTATTGATGTCGGGGCCATCCCATCGCTACGCTGGCTACGATGCCTCCTCCGCACTGGAAGCAGGGTCACGAGGGTCACGTTGTCCTCAGAAAGAGGGATCCTCCAGGAGTATGGGAGTGAATCATGTTAGTTGTAGGCACAAATGAGTAAGATTTTCCTAGAAAAGAATCTAACTGACAAAAATAATTCCTCTTAATCACACTTATGACTCACTGTGTGTGGTGGTGTCTGTATCGACAGAGACCCTTCCTTTCTTCTCATTTGACTGTGTTTACTCTGCCTCCATTAAAACACAGAAACCAGGTGCCGGATTGTAAGCACGCACCCAAGAGGAAGCTACGAAACTGGAGCACACAGGGCCGAAAAAGGAAAAATAAAGATTGCAAATGTAGTGAAGCCAAACAGCAAGCGACCGAAGCTCACTGCGAAACAAGAGTGAATCTGAGGTTGTCTTTCACCTGCTGGGGAGCACCCTGCTCATTGTGCCCTTTAGGCCCGATAAAGGTCTCATAGCTTTGTTCATAGTCAACTTATAGATCAGTTATAACCATTAAAGGGCCGCCCCTCTGCGTCTGCTACCGACTCACGGGGCAGCCTCTCGTGAGACGCTTTCATGTTACTACAAAGTAAACTAATCTACGTCATCGCTGGACGACCAACGACCAAAAGAGGGTCAATCCAACACGGGACCTTTAACCAAGAGACCAATGTTGAGTTGTTTTGAAGTTACTTTAGTGATGTTAGCGACATGTTTTCTGAACTTAAGTTTCCATTTTACTTAGTTTAAGTACTTCTTTTAAGCCCGACCATGACGTTTTTCCAACACCTAACAAAGTTATTTTGTTGACTAATTTGAAGTTGTTACTGTGGCCGCGCGCTGGGCTGCACGTGTGTTAGAATGTGGCGCTAAGGGGTTTGACAAAGTATGTGACGAGTGTTGCATTAAAGGGACATTTTGCCAAGGATAAGAAATAATGGAGGTTTATGTCCCACAGGAGAAATAACTAAATATGTAAATATGTGCGTTTCTCCACGTTGTACAAAGCGAGGCCAGCCGTTTGCCCCTTGTTCCCCGTATTTATGCTAAGCTAGGCTAAACAGGCCCTGACTCCAGCTCTGCACTGACTGCACAGACATAAAATTAATATATTCATCTCTCTGGGAAGCATATATCCTAAAATATTGATTTACTCCTTTGAAAAGAACACTTTCTGGGTTGCCAGGTCATGAAAACATCTGGTTGGCTGTTTCCTATTATTTTTAATGTCTTTCCCTGACAGTTGCTTTAAATTTCGAGTTAGCTTTTAGGTTCATTACGGTAACTCATTCAGTGACCCGAAATTAAATGCTGGTGTTTCTCACTTTCTAATTAACCATGAAGTGTGCGGTTATAAATCTTACTCAGACTACTCAGGAGTTGTGATGGAGCACTTTTCTGCTCATCACGATCAACGCAACGTCTTTGTTTCCCTTCATATCATGCTCATTATTTTTGCTCTCTTTTGTTGAGCCCAGGGCTTAAAGATGGCAGGGCGAGAGGGGGAGATTAGGGGAAAGGTGCTGAGGATTGTGGGGGGTTCGAGAGATCATATGTTGTAGAAAATCTCACAGGCAAGAATTGGATTTCGATGCGATTCTGCTCATCGGCCATCAGATGGTGTCCTCGAGTCACAGGGATCTGAGAAGCCACTGAGACTCATGACTCATGTTTCAGAGGAGAGCGGCTCCAGTGCCCTCTGATGGAGCTCGCATCCGTCGCTGACTTCTCCCGCGTTACACGCAGCTGCTCCGGCACCACTTGCGCCTCACGCACAGCAAACGTAGAGCGCGGAGACCACATTGGACTTGTTGAAACAAGAGCGCAGAGCACGAGAGCAGTAGCATGTTATGCTTTGCGGATAACGCGACCCGTCCAAGAAATATAGAAGGTTGACGAACCGCGGCCTCGAACTTGCTACGCTCTGTCGTGCAGAGGCGATGCTGTACAATCCAAACCTGGTGTTTCAGCTGAGAGAGAGAGAGAGAGCGAGAGAGAGAGAATATATATATATATATTTATTAGACACCCGGTTATGAACGGGCACACCTGTGGAAACAAGTGATCAGCTCACCTAGAATGATTCATGATCAAGTTAATTAAATGAGTGCCCTTTGCTGCTCAGCGAGCGTCTGAAAACAGAGACGTCGGGTTCTCACACAAGACGTTCCTGTGCGAGTACAATGAGTACCTTGTTTTACAGGAGGGCATTACAAGCTCCTGCCAAATGAGCCGTTGTCTGCATTGATAATTACTCACCAAGGTAAGGTGATGCACATCTCCTCCTCCTCCTCCATCCTCCTCCTCCTCCATCCTCATTAACCGCTCACATTCCATGCCATGGAGCTGACCTGAAATCGCTCCCTTACTTCTCAAAGCTCTTCCTATGATCTACGCTTACAACCCCGGCCTCCCCTTCAGGGTCTGTCTAACAGCTGGAGCGCGGCCAGGCCTCCTAGTTTTACCTCATCCCGACCTTCCTGTGGCTGTTCGGCGCTCCACAGTAGGTGGAACGGCCCGTACAAAAGAACATTTTATTGATCTGATTCAGTCGATCATTGATGGTAAAGAAAAGTGAGAAACAGCCAAGAGAGAGAGAACACCTGTAGTACGATGATCACGTTGAGTGGAGAGCTGGCGCTGGAGCCTCGGTGCATTCCTTTGAAGTAGTGTTCTTGGCAGGACTTAACAGAACGCTGACGTAACGTACTCTTAAGAGAAAAGAAGAACGAGCTCCTTCGCAGAAACCCGACCAGCCCGCCGTTTATCTGTAGCAGACCTGAAATGGTGGACAGATTTGAAAAAGAACAAAACTCAAGTGTGCAGCCAATATCCATCAAACGCCATAAAAGCCTCAGCAGATACTCAGAAAAATATTTATTTTATTAGACATTTATGAGAATAGAAACACTTCGTTCGACTGCGTCCACCATGGAAAGCGCTGTACAGACATCTACATTTCAGTCATCCAAAAGCAAAGCTTCCTGTCGCCGCCCATCACGCAGAGCGGGAGCGTCCGGTGCCAACTGAGACCCGATCCCACCGCGGCCGACCCGATCATCACCGGCTGTAACGACATCAGGGTGGGACGTGAGACTGGAGCCGCGGAGAACATTGAAGAAAACGGTGAAAAGCATCCCCGCTCACCTGTGGGTGGCCAAGATGGTGGATGAGTAGCTGACTGGAGATCTTTCCCGGACATCCAGTGGTGGCAAAGAGGTTTTCATTGGCTCGAGACCACCTGAAGGGAGGGGCAACATATAAATGTCATCGCACAATTAAACTACGTAAAAAAAAAAAAAAGGTGCAGTTTACATCCATGCCTGTCCAAAATGTAATCACTTCATTCTATATATTTATTTATAAGACATCTGTGTGAAATTTCAGTTATTAGCATATGAATTCTTGCGTGTGGCCAAAACATCATAGAGCATATGAGAAGTAGAAGAAGAAGCCTCGAGTTCGGCAATTTCATCGTCGCCATCTTTGCTTTTTGCCACCAGAAGTGAGAAGGACAACCGAACACTGAATAAGACAACTTTAGGCGAACAAGAACGTCATAATTAACTTTCATTAATTGAAAAAGTTAAAGCTGTGAAACAAAAACACGGACTGGACGACGCCGCGGTAGCAACCTGTCAATCACCGTGTAGCCCCGCCCTAAAGCATACCCTGCTTTATGGTCTATTTGACTCTAAATGGATCATAATTTACTCAAGGAACATCATGCTGTGTTGAAGAAGACTTGAAACTAGAGATTGAGACATAAACTCATGTTTACTGAGGTAATAAATCATGAGAGGAGTAGTCATTTCAGTGTTTTTTGGGCCATCCTGAGGTTGCCGCCTGCCAGAAATGTCTTTTGTGAGGTCCCAGTCACCAGCTGCGCAGAGGCATAGGAATGAGAAATATTTCTTACTTGAATAACCGGGCTTTATCTATGTGGGCTGGTCTTTTTTCCTGTGGGTAACTGCAAACAAACAAGAAGAAGGTTTAAAGCACATCCCATTCTAATGACCCAATACATCGTGCATCAATATTCGATGACCCCCCAGTTACCTGGAGCGAGTTATGTCCCAGATGAGCCAGTCGTTTCCCGCCACGGCGCCGACTTTGATCGTGTTCGCGAGGCACCAGTCGGCCGACATGAGCGGCGACTGACCGCAGTCCAGGGACAGAATGGCCTGCTGGGTCACCAGGTCGTAGAAGCGTATCGTTCCCTTCTTCTCTGCCACCATTAACTGGAGGGGACAGACGGGTCATTTGAAACAATATTTATAGTTCTGGGTGCGCCTCCAGGATCCATGCCAGGGAAAGTTGTACTCCATTATAGAGTCAGTATGCTTCAAGCCGAGAGCGAGAGCCGGATGGTTGAACAGCATCTGAAGCACGCTTCACCGTCTCAACTGGCCGACAATTTCTGTAACTTTTCCAGGTGTGCAGAGGTGAAAGAAGGCGGGGCTTGAACTTCGACAACACCATGACTGACTTTAAGACAGAATGACAGAATGACTGTTTAAAAAAGTGTGCCCCATTATCACGTCTCGACGTTCTCTACATGGAAGCAGGCGTTTGCCTTCAGACGCGGTTTGACTCGTTGACTATTTTGATTAATTTAGCAAGACATGCTAATTGTTGCTAAATGAAGCAAAACAAGTGACAAAAACAAGACATTACCGTGCTGTTAGTCGCAGCCCTAAACCTGAGAATCCCAGCATGCATCTGAAACAAAGCCCTCCTACCTTAAAGGCTTCCTCTGGGTGCCAGCACACACTGATGCCAGGAGAGCGAAGTCTGAGAGTAGAGCTTTGATTTCCCTCCAGGTCCCACACCCTGTAGAGATGAATGAAGACCAGCATTCAAATATGATTGACCAGCGCGTGCTTTTTCGTGTTTTTGCACAAACATCATATTTGCTAACTTTTACAAGTGTAGCTATTTTTTTAAACTGAAAGCGAGAATTCTTTGCAAAAACTCCAACAGTTCTCATGTTATTGTGAAGGAACTTTTAATCAGTCCTCATTAGTGATAATACGGTTTGATTGGATTTGATGTGTGAACCGCTCTTGGCCTCAAATCCAAAACAGAATCCACTACCTCCAAATTAACAACAAAGACGGGGCTTTAGAGCACTTCTAAAAAAAGCCTCGGCGTTTGAGCCACCCTGAGAGACTTACATAACACCTGAAGAGAGTTCACCTTCCCAAGATTCCCTTCTTTGTGGTGCTGGATCCACAACAAAGTGACACAGTTCATTGTCGAGGTGGCCTGAATGTTAACAGCCTCACAAACCAAAATATTCTTCTGTTTTTCTTTCTCCGTTGCTCTTTTGACCGAATTCAAGCTCAACTTTTCAACACAAGCCGCATTACTTTGAGGCTTTTATGGTGCACAACGTGGGCAAAGATGAACGTCACGTTTGCTCCTAAATGATCCAACTTCTGCGTGTTGTGCCAAAGGGATGTGCAGGGTTCTTTGTGCGTTTCCAGGGAAAGGGGCTCTTTTCTCAGATCTGGGGGGGGGATCACCCTCGCCTGAGTCGGCGTTACGCTCCACTCACATTACAGCAAATGTTTCGCTGTGGGCGGCCCGCTGCCATTCATTTTCTGCGGAGTACAGAGAGGACAGCGGGACGCAAGTGAGTTGAAGGAGAGCAGCGGAGGGAAGTCCAACAGCATCCTGCTTTGTGCAAATGAAAGAGCAAAAGGCCAACAAAGATTCAAAGCTCGTGTGAGGATTACCACCAATCGTCATTTAAGTAAAAGCTCATTCTAAAGCTTAATAAGACCCGTGATGGCAAAAGCAGCTGAGAGAGACCATGGCTGTAATGAAGCACTTGGATGGAGAGAATGCGGGTCCTGAGACCTGGATCTATGGTTAACCACATGAGACCGATCCCCGTACGAGAAGAAAAGGTGGGGATGGGGGGGTGCAAGTGTTTCTGGAAATATAAAGCAAACGCTTGTGAAGCATGGGAAGGCGCTGACTGATGAGGTCATGCAGAAGACATCATCTAATAAAACCCAAACAGTACCTCCAAAGACCATCTAAATGTCAAGTGTGTTGTTGGATAGATCGATGTCCTCGCGGTGCGGTGAAGAGGAGGATACGCCCCGTCTCAGATGAAGACCTCAGTAAACACTCAACTTTTCCTGCCTGATCTCCCCTGCAGCAGGACGGAGCCTCGGCGAAACTCTGGGCTTCTTTCCTTTGCCCATGTGCAGACGTAGCCATGAGTGAGGTTGAGGTGGGGGGGGGGGGAACCAGACCACACCAGGAAAACAACGACTAAACCCTATTCTTTCAGACCACTAGCCAAGCAGAGCTCAATTGCACGCTACACCACCAACGGCCAAACTGTGGTCAACCTCTCTGCCCTTCAAACGGAGAGCACCGGCTCCCCAAAACAACACAACCTCCGCCAAACGAGGTGAAAGACATGAGACGCGAAAACACGCGTGACCGCCTCTGATAAAACACTGTGTAATTGCATAACACTACATCGAGCAATAACACTCGGCTTCCATGTACAACAGAGTTGAAAAGGACATCCGAAGTCCTGTATTGTGTTATCTAAGTGAGAAAACAGTGCGCCGGAGCGTAACGCTTTGTCAATGTTTCCCATAAGTGGAGGAAACGGGAAATGCCGTTAGAGCTGCGTGATCTGATTTATTGTCGAGAGCAGAGTAAATAATCGGGGGTGACTCTCTGGAGGGGGAGAACTGGAAGAGTCAGACGGTATAATCCCATCACGGGGCGTCACAGGGTCGCTCTGCTCGAGGTGCACCGTGTTAGCTCAACATTTGATTTGGACAATCTAACATTATCTGCTTTTTTAAAAGTTGTTACAGCCAGTTTAGCAGCTGCTGTCCGCAGGGCTCGCCCTCAGTGCTGGACCAGAAATATTAAACCGGATGAAGAATATTCTTGAAATGCATAGAAATCTAATCATAGAAGCTGATCATAATGGACAGCGGCTGGAATAGATAATACGTGCTAAAATACCGTAAGAGTTGAAACATATCTGAGAGAAATGGCTGAAACATCCAGCTTCTCTCACACCAACCTAAACATTGACAACTTCATTTTGTGAGAAAGAATCTACTTTTCATAACCAACAGTGTAAAACAGCATGCAGTGTATAATCTAGTGACGGGGGACTGGAGTTCATCTGATGTGGCTGCAGGGTTTCGTCAGGTCGGAGGCGAGGCTGAGATATCAAGCTGTCGTAATATGTCTCCATTACACAACATAAAATAAACCTCCAGATTATCCCTGAGAACAGGACAACATGCTTTAAACCATATACATCATGCAGCAGCAGCAGCAGCAGGTGTGCTCGGTCCCGAGTTCATCCGCGAACTCGGTCAACCCCAAATCCCCTCAGGACCCTGCAGAGTGCCCCTGTCACCTCTAGGTGGCACATTTCCCCACAGACTCGGCTCCGTCCACACCGATACCGAGAGCCGTTTAGACTCCGTGAACCAAGCGCAAACTCCCCCGAGGGAGTGGAGTCCAGATCCCCGCCTAGACGCTGCAGCGTCAGGTTGCACGTTGGCAACGGCCGACTTCCCACAACTGCAGGGGACCGTGATGACAAAGCAAAGCAAACTTATAGTAGAGGCTCTGCTGCCAAACCCAACAGAGCGATGGAGAGGTCATGAGCATATATACATGCAGGCAAACACTCCCTCCCCGTCTGTCTGCAGGACCAGTTTCCTCCTCTCATATCGGAGCTCAGTTTGTGTGGGCTGACTGGAAGGTCCTCTCCCGTTAACTTGATCCATCCCTTGTTCCGCCCCGCTCTTCCTCCCGCGTCCCATATTTTCTCAACACGACAGAATTTAAATCTTTCAGCAGATGGAGCGCACTCACTGTTTTCTCTGGCCGGTCAGCGGAGGCAGGGGTAAGAGGAGAGTGGACGGGAGAGGAGGAGACTCAGGCGGCCTACTGTGGCGGCACAATCGTCAAGCCGGCGGCACCGATGTGGCCGCCTGGCTGTGGATGCAAGCCTCGTTTATGATTATGCATCATGTGCAAAGTCAGGAGGATTTTGGAATTAATTGTGCATTTTGTTTGGTTCACTAAGAATTGTTTTTGTTTTAAGCGACAGCCCAAAGAGATTAATTGTAAACTGAATATTTTGGACAGTTGATCAGACAGAAGAAGTAATTTGAAGAAGTCACCATTTCCCCACTATTTTCTAACATCTTTCTCTAACAACGATTAAATGGCAATGGAAATAGCCAAGTCTTCACTTTCAGTGCAACTTTTGGTTCAAGTCTAAAAGTATTTAAAAAGACTTACTGTACAAAAACAATATAACAGGGCCCAGAACTGCAAAACAGCTCTGCATGTTGCAGGAGAACTAGCCTGCTGATGAAGGGGGGGGGGGGGGGGGGGGGGGACCCTGGCTGCTGACACACATTTTCCCTTCTCTAGCATTAATTGAAAAGGAAAGTTTGGGGACTTTGTTATAGGTCCCCCTTAGAGAGGAAAATCTTTCTGCAGCTAATTGGATTTCCATATTTAACCAATTAGCTAGAAAAGCTACAAAGCAGCTCTGTGCATACGCACGGTCACACCGGAACATGTTGTGCTTAGCATCAAGTTTCACTGTGGAAACACAGTCAGGACTTTCTGCACCATTGGGAGAGAACAGAACTGAAAATCAGAAGCTGGGAACACGAACACACACACACACACACACACATATGGAAACAAAACGGTTTGGACCTGCAAGTGTGGTCATCACTGACGGAAGCAATTTGTTTCCCCGCCGTGGGCTCGAACACCAATTGGTTAATGTAGCTGGTGTGGCCCTCCATCACCTAGGAAACATCATAGAAGAACTAAATGTAAACAAAAGGAGCAGACACATGATCAATACTCAACGGTTCAGTGAGCATTTTCTTTACTACACTGGCTGCAGCTCTGCTTTCTGCGTGTGCGCCTACATTTCCTACATCGCTTAGCACCATATGTCAGTGCTAAGAGAACGTTTGATGCCAACTGACAAGCCCAATTCTGGCCAATGTGCTCCAGATGTTGCACTACCTTGACTTCATGCCTATCCTGGAGATCAGAAGTCAGCAGGCGCAGCTTTCTGTCAGCTGCAGCGGTGCAGAATCTGCAAAACGAGAGAGGAAGCGAAAGGGAGGGTATAAAAATAAACGAAAAGGGAGAACATCAAAACAGAGTCGGACTGTGCAGAAGCAGTGGCAGACGGCGTCTCTTCCTGCATTGCTCGCCTGCAGCCGCCTGGACTGACACCTCTGGATCAGAGCATGTGTGTGTGTGTGTGGTAGAAACGCTGCCAGGGAGATTCTAATTGCAAGCTAAGATAAACACGGAGCAAAACAGGATCCCTCACGCCATTTGCGCAGGTCTCTGTTGAAGAGCTTGTGCGAAACCGGGCAGAGGACTTTCCCCTCTAATCAGTCGCAGTATACACCAGCGCCTGCAATTATTCACACAATTACACTAACTCACTTATGACAAGAAAAACACACACATATCAGCAGAATAAACAGACGGCGGTTCACACATTTTCAGTCGCAGGCACAGATGGATTTGGCACGATGTCACTACAAACACCCTTAACGTGCTTTGGGGTATGACTGCTCCAGGAGATTAGATTATATTAGGATTGGCCTTCTAACCCTGCAAATTAGTGCTATTCTTTGGAGGAAAGCATGGAACTTTTTTTTGCTTTTTTTACTTTAAATGTCAAAGCCATTTTCTTTATTGATCTCCAACAATCTACAGTTAAAGTCGCTGTTACAAAGGGAAACAGCAGTGAATCTGAGCACCGGTTCATTTCAGCTGTACTGTGATTATTGTTTTAGCACGAGACACAAATGAGTTTATTCTTTCCTAGATGATGTCACCGCAGAGGACACCTGAACCCAGAGACCTGGATGTGAGGAGAGGAGCCATCTTTAAGTGTGGGACGTCTTCAGATGACTTCTCAATACTTCCACATCGTTTCCCCCCAAAACATCTCAAATTGAAGGTTACGTTGTGCGATGGGCTTCATGTTTCTTTCTTTTACAATAGTTTAGTTTTCAGCTACCCACATTGCAATATCAAATCGGAATCTTTCAGAATTATGGGAAATATGGTTATTCTGGAGAATATTGCTGCAGCCAGCAGCTAGTTAGCTTAGCATAAAGACTGGACACAGCTAGCCTGGCTTACCACAAGAGCTCTTCTTCACTCCTTGTTAGCTTGATTTATATATTGTACGCTGAGCAAATCTGCTCTGAGAGGGAATATTATGTGACCAAAATGTAATTATTAATAAAATAAGGCTGTTTCTTGTCAGATGGGGCAAACTGTTTGTCTTTGCGATCAGCCACGTGTTTTGTTCTTTAACGAGCAGTAAATGTGTATATTTAGAGCACAAATGGTGGGCGTAATCTGATTTATTGGATTGCTTCGAATGATATATAACAGTGCAGATCTGTAGATAGCAAATAAATGCTGAAGTTTTTGTCAATAAGTGCATCTTTCTGACTGTAAAGACTGAAAAATCTGCGTATTTGGTGGAAGTTAGTTGTTATGTGGTCTTCGTAGGAGTCATTCTTCACATCACAAGCCGCTGTGGTGGCAGCCCCCCCTCCCCCCTCTCTTCCCCTTGTCTCACTCTCACTCTCTGGGCCCCTGCTTGAGGCAAGTCCGTGAGAACGCTGTACTTTTCCTGGAAGGCACGGCTACGTGCAGATCGAAGGGAGGGATGGAACCCGAGTGGGCAGTCATCAGCGCAATAACATGTGCGCACGTCACAGCGCTGGCTCGAGGGCCCTGTGGAGTAAACCGCAGAAGGCCAGGAATTATCACTGCTTTTCCTTTTCAATTACAGAAAGCCTAAACCCCTCTGGGGGGATCGTGGGACCTCACCCATCCGACGTTCCAATTAGGAGGGAACTCTTGCTTTCTAACAATCTACAGTTCGGCTACTTCCCTCCTGTCCGAGGCCACCTGAAATAACTTTGCTCACATCCTGGCAGCGAGAGGTGGTGATGACTACTTTCACACAAGCGTGACCGCTGCTGTGCTCTCTCTACAACTGCCTCTTGTTCTGGTCAATAGACGAGTGTTTGTGACTATTCATACGGCTGTGTTTAAAGACACAGATGTCAGGGTGACACTTACACACCGAGAGACACTAGAGCCGCAGATATCCCACCATAAACATATGTTATATTAAAAGCAGCCATATGTGATAATAGCATCATTGCTTAAACGGATTAATGACTCAGCAAATGTGTCAGAACCACTTCACATCGTATATGGACGGCTTAGCTGGTGGAGGGCCGTGGCCATCGGATGTAGGGTTGGTGGTTTGATCCCAGACTCCTGTTTTTCCACATGTCAAAGTGTTCTTGAGTCAGACACTGAGCCCTCAAAATGATGCATGTGCACAGAAGGACAATGGAAGTTGCATTGGATAAAAGTAACCAGTCAGAGTGTCTGTAACCGCCGTATGTGTGCAGGGCAGCAGCAGCAGAAAATTAGGTTTTCTAAAGGGACTCTGGTGTTAGGAAACACTACCACTTCTGTCCACAGGGACCGCCAAACTCACCACAAAATGAAATGATCTACACGACAAACATCTTAACTTGCTTTCCTCGTTGTACACTAAATGACTGTGGTCATTCACCATTCACTAAACTGTGTTTACGATCAGTTAGGAGCGACCTTTGGTAGTATGTATTGTCCATCAAGTAGTGACGTGTTTTGTATCGTGTAACATACTGGAGTAATTTGCATATTGTACAGTGAATCCATTTAATGTGCATACAATGCAATTTTGATGCTGATACAATTTATGCAAGAAGGAATTCCAAAATCTACTCAAGACTAGTCTGACTCACCAGATGTAGTCTGTGTGGGTTTAAATCTGGCAATGGCCACGAACATCTCGGAGCAAGACGATTGTAATTGGTTGAAAGATATATAAGCCAGAGCGGTCTTTCCAGAATGATAATGTGTGGCGGCAGAGTTCTCTGGAGATAGGTCTGGCTATATGGGAAAGCAAGACAGACAGACACTGCCACCATACTGTTCTGCACCATGCAACGTGCTGGAAAGTTTGGAAACAAAGAAGCAGTACCTGATAGTGGGTATCCTGTCCAGCCGCGACTCTGGGCTCCAGGCGAGAGCGTCAACACGCAATTCGTGATGGAAAGCTCGAAGTACATTGAATTCAACTCCCTCGATCTCCATATCCTCCTCCTGTGGGAGCAAGTTTATATTCAGAAAAGAGCTGTGGACTATAGTTAGTGCACCAGGTTGTGTGAGGCTGCAACTCTAACCTGGAATAGGCAGGTGCCCACCACCACATACTGGTTTCCACCATAGGCCAGGAGAGAGACAGGGGTACCAGAGCTGAAGGGACTAAACTCGACCACATGCACGTAGTCCTCACATGGCACCGTGTAACTGGGACTGCGGCTAGAGTCCTCCTGCATGCTGGGTGTCCTGGTAGAGCTGGCTTCAGATCAGAGATTCAACTGTAATACCTCAGAACAAGAGAGGACAGAGAATCATTAACCTTAAGTTAGAAGATCACCGTTGTTGATACTAAACAACATTTGGCATTACATTGAGCTAACGTAGGCTGGTATGACTAAATCAGCTAAAGTCAGGGGTTATAATGATATTACCACAATACACATAACTGTCATGTGTCTCCGGGAAAAGAGCTAAACGTGACTGCTATCTGCATGTGCACCGCTAGCTAGCAAACAAAGATTTATATTGCCCGTTTTAACACTTTAACGCTCCCACCAAGAGCTTAATACTTACCCGGGGTTATGAGAGTGTATTCCGAGTCAAAACGCAGCACAGACTAATATACTTTACCACTTTATTTTCAAGAATTTCCTTGAATCAAATGGTGCGCGCGTTTGAGATGTTTTCAATCTGTTTCCGGGTACGTCATGGACTGTACCATTGAGTACAAATGTCAAGGGGGATTTCGCGCAACGTAAAGGAAAACATCTAAACCACCTCGCCAATATATTTGCATATTGTTGAGCTATAAAGAATTATTTATGCAAAATACCTCTTCACAGACTTCTGCCACGAAACTATAAAAGATGAATGCAGTCGAGAAATATTTTTTTAGTCAACCTCTCCCGTTGTTGTGTACTGAAAGCTGATTGGCCGAAGGCAATAAACGTCATCGTCAGTTTAAAAATTCAAAACAATTGCTTTATTCTCGTGGACGTGTGTTCGCCGGCGACTACTACAACATTAGAGGTTTGCACCTTTGAATTAACATTGCCTGTGATTTGATGTAGCCATAAACATATTATACTCTTAGTTATATTCACGCATCTTGTGGGCGCTGACAAAGATTTGGGAATAAACAGTAAGTTAAGTTTCCTTTAAGCCACCGGCACCGAGGTCAACGAATCTGAAGCTTTTCCTTTCAATGAAAATGGAAGGCTGTTCCATATAATCTGTTAATAAATGACTTTTTATGTTTAAAAAAAGTTGAATTTAAATGTTTTTTTTCATCTGTGTTTTTTTCAACATTATTTTTGTTTATTAACCAGATTTTCCTTTACTGTTGTTTAGGGGGGAATGGAGGCTTTCGGAGATCGTCTAAAAGTGATGGTTAAACTCTTCAGGCGAGAGTGCCACAGGGTTTTACCGTCTGAGAGGACCGCCATTCATGGAGCTGATGGCATGCTAATGTTGCTGCAGCTGGCCATGGCAGAAGTCAGCAAGCAGGTAACAGCTTTTATTCAAACTTTATTCATCCCTTCTGAACAATTTGTGTATGCGAACGCTCAGGAAACAGTCAAATATTACACATAATGTCAAAAAGTACATTTATCTGTACACAAAGCAAACCGACCACTTGTACTGTGGCCTCTGATGAATCCCTTTTTTGGGGAATTCTTCAGTATTGAGCTTTGTGAGTGATCTCTGCGCTCTGCTATTCATTTGAGAGCTGAGTCTAACATCACCTTGCCAGGGAATGTAAACCAACAAATAAAATAAAAAGTAAAAAATACTTTCGATGGAAGAGTAATAAAACAATGGGATTGTTCTCTGGCTTCCCGCTGTAAGTTATCCAGCGACCCCAAAAACAAAGCGAAACAAACACATTTTACATCATCTTCATCATCATCGTGGCATAATTCAATTGAACCATCAGGCTGACTGTCATCACGTCTATAACTGATGCCATTAACACAGATTTCCGGCCGAGAGCGCTCATGGCCCGTTGTCGGAGAAGGTCTTTTCTGCTTTTGAACTGATTGGTTCCAGGCCGTCGGTAATTATGGCTGCTGCTTTCACTGTTTTCTCTCTTCCTGTGGCAGCACGCTGGAGAGTTCAAAGTGGCTCTGAGTGATGTCCTGATGGCCTGGAAACACTTACTGCTAGACAAACTTCACCTGCCACCCCCCGACTTTGCACGCTTGGAGAACTATGATCTCATCCTGGAGGCATACGAATCCTCCCTGAAACGCTCCAACACCGTGGACCTGGTTGATATCCTCTCCATGTACGACCAGCTGAGGCTAGCGGACTCGGACCCAGGGGAACCCGTGAGCCCGGTGAGCAGGAGCCGGTTGAAATCAGACTGATGATCTAATAAGGCCAATCAATGCGTCGCTCTAATTACTTGTTTCATTCTTTTGCAAAGATCCAGCTCTTTGAGTTTTTATCAGGAAACATGGAGGTGTCAGAGTTGCCAGACTCTTCAGTCCCATCAACACCGTCTAGTAAAAGCAGACCCTGCAGCTCACAGGTAGGTCCAGTCCTGCTTTCACACACTTAATAAAAAGGTGCAACTTATTCCATAAACCACCATGAGAAACCCCTCTTTCCACTTTGCCCTCTACCCTCATCTAAAGTTTTCTTTCAGGAAAATAAAATGCTTTTTCTCCTGCTGGCAATAATCCACGCATTTACTTTCCCAGTCTTCAGCGTACTTAATTTCTCTCTGGGATCCATCCTGCTCTTATTGACGGGAACTCTATATCATATCTCTTCGATTTAAGAGCGCAATGTGAATTAAATTACCAGGCAGATGTTTAAAACAACACAGTGTGGGGCTGGACAAGTGCTTCTGTTGCAGAGTCTCTTTCCTCCACTCTTCTCTGTCACTTGTGAATTTATGAGTTTATTTTAGTGGAGGCTTGCTGCTGCATTACCAGCGAGAGTGATGTCATTTTTGGAGGTTAATATGCGTTGTCAGCTGCTGTTTTTAGGGGTTTCACTCCAGCAGTAAAGCTACTGTCTGTTTTTGGCAGTTTATAAACACAACCTGGACTTGCCAAAAGCTTTACTAAAGGAATAGTTTGACTTTTAGGGAAATGCATAGATTCACTTTCTGGTGACTTGGATGAGAAATCCTATTCCACTCTCATGTCTGTCAGTAGCTTAGTTTAGCTTGGATTATATTCCCTTTTGGGCGGAGTAAGGCTAGTTTTTTGAGCCGGTGTCCAGTCTTTGTGCTAAGCTAAGCTAACCACGTACAGCTTCATATTTAGCTGATATGGGCATGGTATCAAATTCCTCACCTAACACTCCGAAATAATGCAAATAAGCATTTTCTGATGTTACATGTAATAATGTTTAATCTGTTCGTTATCTTCAGGTGAAAATGGCAGTGAGAAGGGTTTTCTGCTCCTATCTGAATCTGCTGGTGAACGCCAAGAACGACATGGCCCTGGCGCTGACCCTTGATGTCCCCAGTCGCGCTCTTGGACGACAGGCATTTACCGACGTAAAGCATGCTGCACATAACAACAACACCTCTCTTTTCTTGGTAAGAAACATCCACACTCAGCATGTGCTCGGGCTTTACCGATGACGTATTCACACGTTGCCTCACGAGAAAAACCAAACCGATGACGGCAAAATTGGAGTGATCCTCTCTGGCACAACATTTGGGTGTCTTTCATGCTTTTGCAGGCTGTGACATCTTTTGTGAGGGCCATCCAGCTCGGAGGGAAGGGCTACGCTCCAACTGAGTCCCACCCACTGAGGAAACATGTCAAAGGCCTGTCTGACTTTGTCCAGTTTCTAGACAACCTGGAAGAAATACTGGGAGAGATCCCTGACCCAAGGTACACAATGCAGCCTAATCCAGGCTTCCCCTCGCTCCCTGTCTTACTGGTTCTCTTGAGGTCATGCCTCCTCTCTTGTGACAGAATCGGCTGTAAACGTAGTCCATTTAGGACTGAACTACAAATTCTTGCTCTATTCTTGATTTGCTTGCGGCCCTGGTGGTCCTACGGTACTTTGAAAGACCGGAACAGGTTATACGCTTAGCTTAGCACAAAGTCCGGAACCTGGGTGGAAACAGTTAGGTAAAAAAATTCTGCCTTCCAGCTCCTCCAAAGCTCACTAATTTACACGTTATATTGTTTGTTTAAAAGCATTGCTGCAAAATGCTGGCTTTACTTTGCCGTCGTCTAATAATCAGACACACAGATTCAATTTCCAGATAAATCACCCTGAGCTGATTGTGGGAACACGGAGGTTCCAAGAAGAGTTGCGAGTGCGTCGGTATCTGGCAGCGACTGAGGTCAAACACACTAAAACTCGTGATTCATGACTGTGTTGGGTTTTCTTTCAATTGCTTCACTTCTTCCTGCAGTTCAAGTTCATGTTAAATTACTTATTTTTTTCTCTCCGGTGTGGTCAATTAAATTCTCATGAATTGAATATAATCTTCTCAGCTCTGTGGGGGGGGGGGGTGCTGCTGCTGAGAGTAATAGCATGTGCACTGGAATCACACCTGTGATCGTTAAATCCACCTGTCCCCCCTCGCCATTATTTCCTTCAAATCCCTGTAATGGCCTCTCAT
Organism: Melanostigma gelatinosum; assembly: GCF_949748355.1. Lineage (NCBI taxonomy): Eukaryota > Metazoa > Chordata > Actinopteri > Perciformes > Zoarcidae > Melanostigma > Melanostigma gelatinosum. The sequence continues at coordinate 3,499,508 of NC_136655.1, forward strand.
CTACGCTTCTCGTGATAACAATTTTGGATTGCTAAAGCATGTTCATCTTTGCCACATCAAAGCCCATCTTTGTTAAATAACGTGTTCCCTGTTTCCTTCTTTGATGAATTATCATCAACCCTCGAGCTCCACAGATCATTCCCCAATCACCGGCTCAGATTGTTTTGGATGTCAAAGCATTTGGCACCACAACAGAAGCGGTTATCAGACAGGATTTAGCCGGTCAATCATGTGGAGGGTGGAGCTCTTTTTCTTTTCTTTTTTAAGTGAATCTGTTGAAGGCACCCTTTGTAGCCGTCCCAGTAGCGACATTCGCTCCTCTCGCCAGAGCCATAACAACACATTGCGATGTTTGTGCAGCAGTGGATTCGACTCCCGCTGCTCTGCGGAGGGTTTTCAGTTCATGCGGGGCTGATGAGAGCGCTCCATGTCTGACGAGACACTGATGAACTCGGCCAACATGTGTCTTTCAACAGGCAGTGCCGTTGCGCTCTCAGCGGAGGACTGTATTTCCGCACACAAACACCTTCTATGGAGAGTTCAGGGCCCCTTGTTCAACGAACATCTGTTTTCCCAAATGATTCTGTTCCTGAGCCCCGGGTCAGGGCTGGACCACCTCCTCTTCCCACCTTACTGCGATCTCCTCGAGCACGCTTTAGTGCAGCTCAAACTTACAGAAGTGATATGTTGCTATGATTGTTGGACATGCAGCGCAGAGCACGGAGCGAAAAATCCCCGAAAACGATAAAAAAAAAGAGGAAAATCCTGGAGTTTTGTCTGCTGACAGTCGGTGAGCGGCGTGCCGGTGCCCGGGGCGACTCGAACGGGGATTTGGAGAACGTTCTCTGCTTCACAACTGTTAACATTGGCAAAGCTGCGTTACAGTGAAATAAAGCTCAACTGGATGCTAACACCGAAACAGTTACTCTGAGCCCTTAAAGTCGGTGTCCAATTCATTGAAAGTGAAGCTGCAGTATATCTCTTGAAGACATTCAGACTGAGGCCTGGCTTTTCTGCGCTTTGCATGTTATAAGAGAGTTATTCATGTTGGCAAATATTGGCTGAACTCTTGAACTATTAATTCCAACCAGATGAAAACCTGGACGTGTGTTCTGCAGAAGAGTCTGTAGCTGGTTACCTACGTCACGGTCATTGAGACTGTCGTGTTGTTTGATTCTCAGTGTGTGCGGCGCCCGGCTGGTGAGCGCCATCAGGGCGGCGCTGGTGAAGGGACGCAGCAGTGGAGATGCGGTGTACGCTGCAGCCGAGGAGACGACAAGGGAGCTGCAGGAGAGGATCTGCCAGCTACACCAGATCCAGAAACAGACTGCGAATGGAAGCGGGACTGGGATAAGCCCCGCCAGGGTAATGCATAACCTCCGCTCTCCAGCCAGGCGGCTGCACTCTTGGCTTCCATACGTTCATGAGAAAACCCACTTCATCTTTCTGACAGTGCCCTGATTGTTGTTGTTGTTGCGTTGCTCTGCAGCCAAAGGCGTACGCAGTCAATCACTGCACTGCGTTCGGAGGTCGGGACACTGTGAAGGTGCTGATGGCTCTGCTGGATGAGGAGGCGCTGACTCCGCCGTGTCGGAACAAGGCAGCCCTGCTGTCTGAGGACCAGCCCGTCCTCAGTGGAGCGCAGGGGACATGCGTCCTCAGCCTGTTCAGGTTGGCACTGTGCAAACTGTGATTTTTCATATTTCTATTAGGGAGCATACACCGTGTTCTTAAGTTGTCATTGGTTTGTGGGCTGCCATCACAGTAGCTCCGCCCTAAAGCATCCCCTGCTTTATGGTCTGTGTGACTCTAAATGGACCATAATGTACTAAATGAACATCATGCTGTACTGAAGAAGACTTGAAACTAGAGATTGAGACATGAACTCATGTTTACAATGTTTACTGAGGTAATAAATCAAGAGAGAAGTAGAGTCATTTTCTCATAGACTTCTATACAATCTGACTTGTTTTAGCCAGTAGCTCAGTCAGTCCACCACTTTGGTAAGTTAATATTTCACTATGAAAAAAGTCAGACTTTTGAATTAGATTTGACTATTTTCACTACTGCGGGATTGAGTCAGAGTGGGAAAGCCCCTAAAACAGCAGTCAGACCAACATGAGACTCTCCACTAAAACCATATGGAGGAAAATCCTCCCACATCACACTGGAACAATTTCTCCGGTCAAACATCTGAAATAAAAATAATAATCTTTAAAAAGAAATGGCCACTGGCTGTGTTCGGGGGAACCTACATTATGTCGGGGGTGCATGACATCGAATGGCTGATATCCAATTTGTTGCAAAAGCCGAACATCAGCTCAGTCTGAGTGAAACCATCTTTATTCATGTCGAGAATATGATCACGTAAAGCTGCAATAAAGGGAGAACAGCAGAGGGTGCGACCGTTTAACCTTCTTGCTTTTCTCATTTATAAACCTCTCGTCTTTGCCTCTGGTTGTGGCTCGGCCCTCAGATCCCCTGAAGTGTCCACAGGATGTTCTCCAGAACCTCTAAAGAAGCGAGTCCAGAGCCGACTCGACCTGCTCAAACCCAAGGTAACGTGGGCCCCTTCACCCAAGAGCCCCAAAACCAAACCATCAGTTACTTCAAATTGAATCAGATGTACAAACATTGAAAATAATGTCTTTACATCCTGTAATTTCTCCCTGGTATTATATTATTTATTTGCTTAGCTGAAGCTCACATCTTAACTGACTTCCACCGTTCCCGTTTGCACAGCTGTGTTTTAGCTTTTAGTGTTGGTTTGAGGGCACCGTTCAAATCCATGGCATGAAACGACTTATTCGTGTGGGATTCAAACCATGAACCAGTCCTGATGATGAGTTATCCTATTGTCGGGGCTCGGGTCAATTTGCTCGCAGTGGCGCAATATAACGCACTGTGTCTCGGATATCAATATCTCTTCCTTCCTGGCTGTGAGCTCAACTGCTCTCTTTGTTCCTTTATGTGTTTCTGGGGTAAGTGTGACAAAAAGGTTTTGAGTGTACCGACTTTACTGTTTGTGTGCTTTTTGTTGTTGAAGTTGAATCTGTATTGAGTGAAGAGGATTATTTAATCAGACTCTTGATTTACATACACTCAGCGGTGGAAAGTAACTTAGCACATTTACTTAAGTGCCATTTGTTGTTGCTACTACTTGATACAGTCCAGGTAATTAGGGAACATTGTCGACGTTACAAAGTTTGTCCACCAGAGAGCACAGATGCATCTTGGCCACAAATGTTTTAAAAGGGAAACTTGTTTGCATAAAGTTGTATAAAGCCTTTTGTGGCTGCAGCAGGAGCTGCAAGAAGGCCGATAAATTGCCTCAAGTGATGTCACTCGAGTCGACGTCTGAAGACTAAAAGTTGACGGAAAAACTTCTGTTGGCGTAGAGCTAAAAATCTGTGAGTTTACCAAAACTCTGCAGCTACGCTGCTCCTCTCACAGCGCGACTAGCGCAAGACACCGCAATCTCCGCCCAATCTGTCAGTGGTTGGGTTGCATTGTGGGTAATGTAGGCACCGGGGTTTGACGAGGAAGAATTAAGCGCGGAATAAAAAAAAGGCGACGTCTTTGTTTCTGTTGCATCGATATTTTTATTTTATTTTTTTGACTGCACAGGAGTGCAACACTAAATCAGTTAAATTACTTTTTAAAAGATTGATATCATTAACGAACTACCAAATATCAACATAAGTATCGACCTCAGAAAACTAGTATTGACCGACGTACTAATCCATCTGTTTTATTCATCCAGTTCTATAATATTACTCTGAAAGCGGTCGTTCTGCACCAGGAGGATTCGCTTAATATCATCCATTGTGCTGATGATACTTTTACACATTTTGAAAGCAGAACTTTTCGTTGAGTGTTTTCACAGTGTGACACTGCAAACCTTGAAGAGGACTTCTTCCACCACTTGCAACCACACAATTGCAGAGTCACCCAAAAAGCACTGACAGACCAGCTTCAGATTGTAAAGGCAGGACTGCTCTTTTAAACACGAAGCAGCTCCGCTGTGTGAACTCCTTTTGAACATGTATGCTAAACACATTTTGTGAAATGGCCCCTTTATTTGATTGCGCTAGCAGATGTCATTTTAGCTCCCCACAATCTGGCTGCCTTCCTGTTTGAGTGCGCTGTAATGGTCCCTGGGCAGCTCACCGCTTCCTGAACTCGGCGAGCGGAAGCTTTCTGCATCAATTTCACTTTGAAGATGCCATATCAGTCGCGTAATTCGACTGGCAAGGGAAACGTGAAAGGTTATTGTTTCCTGTTGTCTGCCGAATGACTTTATGACGTCAACTGGCACACACACAGATGGACTGATTTGGGACGTTTCCAAGTCTTTGTCTCGGTGCCACAAACGCAGACATAACTCTGAAACGATTTTGTCTCTTCTGTGACGTCGGTAATGACGTTTGTGAAAAGATGCATCGACTTCATTTATTGTCTCTGGGGGTGATCATATAAATGGGGGCAGCTGCTCTCACTTCTATTTACCTGTGCGTGGAGACACAAAGCTGCAGGATTTGCTTGCACCTGTTTTTGGAAGTACTGTCAGGAATGTCTGGGTCAGGTGTCTCCGGGTCGGGCGGCGTGCAGAGGGTATTTCCGGACAGCCGTCTTCGGAGGAATGAGGGCTGTCTGACCCCGCGGTGCCATGTTGCGCTCCCACGTGTTGTAATTGGATTAGATGTTACCCGTCAGTCATAGTTTGGCCGTGTTCACTCTTCCGTCCCCTCCCGTTGTTTCACGGGCGGTTCAGATATGTTTTATTAGCATGCAACCAGGGCAGCATACATTTTCAGCTCCATTGTTGAAGTGTGCCTAGTTCTTCGGGTTGCTGTTGTTTTAGATGCTCTTTTAAGAAGTTATTTTGAAAAGCACAAAGGCTTTGATCCCTTTGTGCTTTACGGACCCACCCAGCTTTGCTCGCTGTATTTCTTTCCTCCCTACCTAGGCCCTCTGGCCTGAAGGGCGAAATCCTTGGATTGTGATAATCCCAAGCAGGCGTAGATCAAACAGATGTTGGAAAGCTGTGGATCTGTGTGCCCCGGGGGCCAGGATCGTAGTCTTCAGTCTCATTCACTTTGTTATATCTAGGCTCTCTAATGAGGTGCTGCTCTACTGTCTCAGCCTTGTAATTGTGATTGAAGAAAACTGTTGCTCTTGTTTAAAGTTGGACTAATGATTTGTCAACCTCCATCGATGATAAGGCGGCCTAAATAATGCTTTGCGAATTAAAGCAGAGAAGATTGATTTGAAACGCGACTAATAATGCCTCCCTCTTTCTCGTTTGATTTTAGGCGTGAAAAATAAACGTCTTGTGACATTTTGTGGTCCCTCCTCTCGTCTTGAGAGCACTTGAAATTCCAAAGAGAGACGATGTAAAACCCAGAAAGTGTGTTTTCGATGTGTTGATCCGACTATTTCAGTCTCGATATTACTACCTGGACTTTTGGTGTCGAGCGATACTGAAAACCGGTTCCCATACTAGTGTTGAGTTAATACGCTGTAGGCCTCACTGTGTGAGGGAGATGTGTAAGGCAACATCAGGCCTGACTTAAACGTTGCTTTACCAACAAAATGCAACAAATAGATTGAAATGCATTTATGTTATTATTATTGAAATAATAAATCCTGTCCCAGCAACTTGGTAAATAAATCTTTCAAAATTAACAGGATGAAAAATTGAAGTCTAAATCTTTTAAAAGTAGCAGCAAATTGGTCAAAACTTAAACAGGAATTCTCCAAAATATAATATATATGAACTGAATTTAATAGATCGACCCCATAGTCACCAATTCCCCGATCCAGCTATTTCAATGCATCCTTACCAGGAATCTTGGCCACTTGGTCTTTAGTCAGTGATACTGAAACTGTTTTTTAGTGAAATGTCTTGGAAACTCAAGCATTCTTATATTCATGGTTCCTTGAGGATGAATCATTTGGCCCCTATCTTTTCATGAGGTTGACGTTTGTAATTATTTTCAGTGAATCTTTCCATGGCTACAAACAAAGCCCTGGGCCAGCTGCCTGGAGTCATTGATACTGATCATCAACCGTGTCACGATGTAATATCCGCTGGATTAAAGTCGTTGTTTTCTCCTGTTCATTCCAGGCCAAAGACAGAGGAATTCGATCCCAGTTTGCGTGCACGTACAAAGATGAAGAAATGCCACTCAACCGTGTGCTGGAGTTCCCCAGCAGCAGCCAGGTCCCTACCTGTGTGCATCCAGCACCCAAACACCAAACCATCCCAGCTGTGGAGGAGACGACCACAGGTACACATTCAACCCTCGGTTTTTTGTGCTTTTCTGCATGTAGCGAAAAGCTCAAAATGTCAACAAGCGGTGCAGCGTTCTCTCTTTGCTGGGTTGGATTTCTTGTTTCCTCTGACGCCACACAGCTGGATTGAGGCCCAGGCACACCTTCTCAGCTCCAGCCTTGAACCCTTCGCGGCCCCTGCCCTGGGACTGGAACTTACCATCTGCCATTAAACCAATCCCCATTCTATAAAACCTGCTCACACCCACATCTGTAGTAAAAACCCCAAACACTCACTCACACAGTCTTTTTGCCCATTTCCCCTTCTGTCTTTTGTTCCGTGGGAATTCAGGCTCGGCTCCATCGGGTTACATGACAAATGTTAAATTTCAGCTTCATAGAATAAACACAGCCTGCTTCGAACAGCAGCTGACGTCAGCAATTTCGTCACACCATTTTTCCCTTTTCCCCTCCCCCTTACCAGGTGGTCACAGTTGCTTTTGCTTTGTTTCAGTCTTTCCAGCCAAGTCTACCTCTGAATGCCCGAATAAGGAGCAGAGTGGCGTGCAGCGGGGGGCTGCTCTCGGGCCAAGAAGTGGAAATGTCCAAAACGGAGATGCGGGCTCCGGCAATAGAAAGAGAACTGTCACTCAGGCGCAGCGAAAGGGCAACAAGAGGAAGCAGGTGGATTCTGACCAACACGGAGGCTCGGAGAACGAGCCTCCGGAGAAGAAGCGGCTCACTTGTGTCTCGGTCAAAATGCCTGGCAAGAATGTCGGCAAGGCCTCGAGTAAGAAGAAGCTGATAGCTGGACAGGGGAAGCTAACCAGCTTCTTCAGAGTCTAATGGTCGTTTGCACCAGTCATTTCCTTTAATCAACACCTTTTGGGATACGCTGTACGCTACATATGAAGCTAAAAGCTTCTTGGATTAGCTTATTCTCACATCAAGCACAGCTAAACAGCTAGCCTGGCTCTGCTTAACAATATATAAAAAGTGAATTAGTACAACTTTAAAAGGTGTTTAAGAGCAGATTTGTTTTAAACTTTGGACAGAGCCAGGGAAACAGTTGCTATGCTAAACTAAGCTATCTGGCTAGCAGTAGCATTTAGCATACATTCATTTTTATTGCATAGATTAAACGTGAATACATCTGATAACCGATCATTGGGACATTCGATCAGCACACTTATTCTATCAAGACAAGTCCGACTTGAAATGTATTGAATCGCTAGCTGTATAGTTTATCTATTGTAAATATGATGCCCTTTTCAATTTGAATAAACTTTTATTTTGTTTTACATGTTTGTGATCTCTCATTTTCAACAAGGAAATGCATTTCAGTGTAACACACACATTATGGGCCTTTTTACAATTTGTAAATAATGATGACGTACGTCGGCAGTTTGGCAACTGAAGTACGGCAGACTGCAATTGCTTGTCAAGCTTTGCAGGGGCATTAACCAGCAAAGACGGCTAATGCAACCTAAACAAATGGACTTTCCAGGTCTGTATGCTATTAGTAAGTGGGTACAATGCTTTAGCTAGTGGCCTAATATATAGTGGCCAGACATATACATGTATTTAGGGTAGAAACCTAGCGTGTAATGTTACACCAGTGAGCAATTAAGGGCACACAAGTCACTAGATGCTTACAACTATACATACAGAATGTAAAATACTGTGACATAGACTCAGGATCTAAACTGGGCGCCAACAACCCAACATGTAACTACCGGACATTTTGAAGCTGCTAACGGTTTTAATTGAATGTTTAAAGCGTGCTAATCGTCTGGGTGGCTGGGGCGAAACGACACTTCCGTTAACACGCGCACACATTTCTTGATGTCTGCTGTAAAAGGGTCCGTAAGGAAGAATTCTTTTGCAGCACATTCGGGGCTGGATGGCAGGGAAACATCTACACCTGCCAGCAGGGTCGGTACACTCTTCCTATCATGCACCGCAACACTAGGAGGAAAGAGAGTGAAGAATACATGCATTCATGAATATCAAGTAGTTTCATATCACAATACACTTTATTGGTTGGGTATGTTTATTTATATTAGAGAGGATACTCAACATTTTTTGGGGTTTGCATACTTACTGTCGATGTCGGTGTTTCTGCGTTCAATTCTGAAACTGTGCTCAGCCGGAGTGTAGCTCAAGCGTCGGTCTGTGAGCAGAGGAAGGCTCCGGCTGGCAGCCCGGTTCAGCCCACGGATACTGTGTCCTCTCAGCCCCACGTCCTGCAACACAGTATTGATCGGTGATTCCATGTGACACCATGAGACCACACAACTTTCCATACGGCACGAACTGAACTCTGGATCGTCCGCTTTCAAACATCTTTTCACTTGCAGCACAGGTGTTGGATCCGTCTTTACCAGCTGATCCAAGCCACAGGAACCCCAAATGGAAGAAATGTGTTTCCCCGCTTTTACGATCTCACAGTGGCCCGTTTTTCTTCCACCTTCGGTTCACCCAGATGGCTTTGTTCTCTCCAACATGGCCGCCTGTTTCCCATTACCGCAGAGATAACCACCATGTTCATGACACACAGGAGACGCAACCGCCAGATAAACTCAACGCATCGCAGCCAAATGTTTGAGTGAGCACAGATACATCATCATTCTTCCCACTGTGGTTCCAATAAATCTTTATGGGCTTGTGATCATATGACCTTTCAGCTAATAGTATTTCCCGGTTTTCCAGCGCTGCTGTGAAAGTTTTCAGATGTGTATCAAATATTGACTTAGCAGTCGACACAAGGACGGTGACCAATTGAAAAGGGTCAAACGTTCAGCCGCAGGATGGAGATAATGTGCTCTTTGTTGTTGTTGAACGATGGTTAACTGCGGTTGTTTATGGGAAGAGATCTCATACAATGAATAGTTATGGTGCATGACTGTTATTGGCAGAGTTCAACGACTGCAAACTGAGAATCACCGATATAGTACATTTATTTGGGATAACGTAACTAAGAGTAGTCCAAACAGCTGGTAACTTTAGATTGGATCAATATGTTGTTGAGCTCACTACTTTAAAGGGTTGCTTCCCCCAAATAACAAAAGAAAAAAAGTGCCCTGGGTGATACACACCACTAATCAGCAAATGATTTATTCATAAAGATATTTAAACAAACTTTGAAAACAACAATTGCAACGTGACACTTACTGAGACGATGATGATTTTCGGGCTCCCGTCTTCATCCCCCATGTCGTTGTCCAGCACGAGGTTTCGTCTATACGCGAGGGGGACCACAGCGGGCTCAGTCATGGGCTCACCCCCCAGGAAGAAGCCATCTTGCTCCGGTACGCCGTCTTCTACTTTAGATGCAGGCATGGCGACGGTGACCGAGTGGCTGCTCAGAGAAGAGAAGAGCACCAGAGTATACAGGACAGAGTACACGATCATGACGTCTGTAATAGCTCGGCCGTCTTTGACTGATCTTCTCTCACCTAGCGAGTGTTGTGACGGTGTTTTCACCCGTCTTATATATTCAGTGAGAGGAGCATTTTGAACCTAGAACTGTTCAATGTAAGAAAGCGTCATGTCTCCTGCATGGCTGCCCACAGCAGGTCAAAAGGGCGGGAATTAATTGTGACTCTTTTGCTTCAAAATCCACACGCTGAAATGAACCCAGCAGGCGAGCGGACAGAGACCGGCTGCGTCGCATGAAAGACGGCCGTAACAAAAGGTCAGCATGAACTGGTGACACTAATACGACCCACAACATCATGAGTCATGATGGGAAATCCACTTATTCGTTGTCATGCTGAGAAGAGTAAACACGCGAACACGCTTGTGATGGTGAACGTGTAACATTACACCCGCTTAACATCGGCATGTTAGCGTGCTGGCGTTAGCGTTGAGCTTAAAGCACTGCTGTGGCAGCCCGTCACCAGGTGTAGATGTACGTTTTTTCAAACCAGACACGTTGAATGACGACATAATGTCGTCCTGTTGCCTTAACCCAACCAATCGTTACACAACGTTGACAACGTGGCATTGTGTGTTTCTGCAAACGTGATCGGAGGCTGATATAAAACACATTCATGAAATGTATTTTTTGTAAAAGAAATGTTGACATTCAAACAATGCTGTATCGAAGAATAGACTTCACTGTGAAGTCCCCCATTGGTTTGTGGACTACCGTTTTGGAGTCTTGTGTTTGGCATTTTGCCTGTCGCCATCGTGAATTTTGCCCGTTGCCGTTTTGGCTTTTTGCAACCAGAATTTATACAAGAGGGTGGAGCGAAGTACAACCTCACGCTGACTAAGACATTTTTCAGTGACCAAAGAGGTTATAATGTGCTGTCATGACCTGAAGAAAGTGTTAAAGTTGTAAGATAAAAACACGGACAACTTCCAGAACGGACAACGCAGAGTAAGCGACATGTCAATCACAAAGTATTGCTGTATTGAAGAAGACTTGAAACTACAGATTGAGACCATAAACTCAAGTTTACAATGTTTACTGAGGTAATAAATAAGTGAGAAGTAGACTCATATTCTCATAGACTTCTATACAACCAGAGGAGTCGCCCCCTGATGGCCAGAAGAAATAATGCAAGTTAAGGGCACTTCTGCATTGGCTTCACTTTTCAGAAAACGGAGGATGCCATCAGAACGAGTCCTGTGGTTGGCAGAAACCAAACACTACAATGTCACCATTTATTCTTCCAATTGATATCAGACATGATGTGTTTATTGTTGAGCTTTGAGATGCTAAGAAAGCAAATAAACCTTTTTTTCGCCCCAAATGTCTTACTATTCATTTGAAGGAGAATTTGATCTGCCACAGCTCTGTGATCAAGCCTTGATCGTCAAGAACCCACACCATCATCAGCTGAGGATAAAAGGCGGAGGCAAGCATAAACCAAAGGGCCTTCATGTTGACATAGCTCTTCTCGGCTCAAAAGGCTTTATTAACATCACAGAAGCCGTGGCGCAGGAGATGGAGAGCCGGGACATGAATAATAGCTATTGAACTCAGCTGAAGTGATTTAACTTGGAGCGGTCAGCCTTGATTTTGTAAGTATTATTGTTGGAGGGCGAGGACTTCTACTGAAGGACTGAACTTGTCCACAGGGGCACAGCCGTTCCAGCAGAAGCACAACTGAACTTGTGAGCTTCATGCTCTGTTGTCGTAACCTTTCTTGCTCTCGCTGTCTTTCTGATGATCTCTCCTTCCCCTTTTTTTCCATATTTCTGTCTGCATTAATGCGCTCACATGGACAGTAGACAACCTGCAAACCGATGCCACCTGATCCGAAGCTTCAATGAACTCTGAGCTGTGGTGACGGTCTTTTTCTGGTAACTGTGATTTCTTTCCTCCTGATCTGAATTTCTAAGAAATCATTACCATAATTCTCTAATAAAGAACATTAGCAAAAAAAAGCCAACAGTCAAATAATCTTATGAGGACCAGATGTGATTCTGTGGGTATCCATGAACATTATTTACGAAATCTTTACGTTTCCACAACACAGCTCGTCATATCTTCAACCGATGCCAGTACAGTTTATTCCATACCGACGGTGCTGTCGCTGATTTCTGTTTGGTTTTGCTTTGTTGTATGCGTTCGTAATTGCATCCAGATTTGGTTTCGGCCTCACGCATGGTTTGAATTTTGAAGCTGAGGGAGCTGCGGAGTACTTTTTTTCATCACCTGTCAGCTGCAGTATTTCAATCACACCGCTCACAGCTTTGTGCATGAAGAGGCCTCAGAAGTCTGCGCCCTATGACATCAGAAGCATTGTTTTATAATCCCCCGGGGGCCAACACATTATTACAATCATGTATTATCACTCTGCCTTTCATCACGACACTCGTCTTCTAATGGAAGGAAATAAAAGTGTCGCAGCAGAGGGAGGGATGGGCTCGATGCTTGCATGATATCTGCATGTTTGTGCTGCAGTCTTGAGGGCGGCATGCTGCATAAATGCGGGTGCAAACCCACCACATTTCAGGCAGTTTTTTTTGTTTTTTTGTTGTTGTTGCCCAGAGAACAGACCATAGTTTCCTGGAACAATGCAGCTGATGAGAGTCTCTCCAAGGAAAATAAGGCTCTGACATCATGGGTTCTTAAAGCACACAGCTGAGCCAACACTCTCTCCCGCTATAATCAAGCCTCAGTGAATTTCCACTGTCGACTGAAACTGAGAAAGAGGGAGAATCTCCTCCAATGGTTTGGGCTTTTTTTTTCGAACACATGCTTTAATCCGACTGCTAACATTCCCGTTGTAGTTAAGCTCGCGGTGCACTTGTTGGGCTCCTGTGTCTCTATTTCCGTTTGCATCTGGCCTTGGCTTATGGCAAAAATAAGATGTGACACAAAGCTATTTGTGTATTTTTCATGATCAACTCATCGCTAACCAAGATGCTGGCCTTCGGATACGAGAATATTTGGGATTAGTGACAACGAATGCTGAGTTGACAACAGAAGGAGCAGAAGTTAAAGCCAGATAAGTGAAATCCTGTGCGTCCTACTGGAAAAAATAAATGAATGGCTGAAGACTGATGAAGCCTTACAGCCACTTTTCCTGTACAACCAGTAGAATAAGTAAAAATTGGTGAGTGTAGTTAAAAAAAAAGAAGAAAAAAAAGACCACGAGGTCATTCAAAAGACAATTGTGTGCTTAAAATGAGGAGTTGAAGAGTGTGGAGAGATTGTGTTTCAGGGCTCGGTCCAAAGCCTGTGTCCTCAGATGCCCTGGGTTGTGAGTGCACGCAGATCAATGGGAAAGGGATTGTGTTCTTTCCAGAAACATCCTCTTGAGGTTGTTCAAACATCTTTGTGTTGCACTCCATATAATCCAAAGTTAGCACATGAAAGAGGATAAACAGAGCATTTTTAAGACATCCTGGCTTTTGTGTGTTTTAGAATAATAACAGCATGATATTGTACGTCTGTATTCACTTTGATAATTGGCTTATTTGTGATGGCTTGGTTACCTGCCACTGCCCAGGCATCTCTGCGCACAATTTCTCTCGGATTTATTTGAACTCTAAATCTTGCAAGCTTGCAGCCGGCAATTGGACCACAATCGATTGTGTATTAGTCATAGAGACGGATGAAATAACATCCAGGATGGCCGCGATGACCGGGACCTCGCCGACCTCCCTGCTGCTCACGTTTCAATCTCTGGCGTTTGCTGCACGTCGGCCAGAGAAACAATATATATCCTGGTTTGATTGTTGTACCACATACATCCGTTTAAAAAAAAAAAAAGTGCTGACAGTGAGTGAGTTGGAGCTCAAGCAGTCATCCTCCAAAGAGCTGAACATGCATCTCTGGCCTCGGGGAGCACCACGCCCCAGCTATGTTTGCTTTGGCAGACCCCGCCACCTCTTAGGAAGTATCACTTTGTCATCCTGCACCATGCACAACGTTGCAGCTCCAGTTACGGCTTTATCTGGAGTCAAAATGTCTTAAGAGAGACTAACCTCTGCTTTGCAGGTGTCTGCGGTTTGTGTTCCTCATAAAAGCGGTTCACCAGTGCGATGTTTCATATTAGAGGGAGTTTTGTCTTTACAGGATGATGTTTCCCCAGAGGTTTTATGAGTGTTTGAATTTCAGAGAGTATTCAACCCTTTAACATTTTGTTATGTTGCAGCCTTATTGCTGGAATCCTTTGCAAATGTATTCAAAGGAATACATTTAAATAACCGACAGTATTCAGGCCCTTAACTCAGTAGAAGCACTTTCGACAGCTTTTTTGCAAACTGTTTGCAAACTTCAACTGCACTTTCTCTACAGAGAAGCGTCTGTCTGGCCTCTCTGCCATAAAGACCCAATCGGTAGAGTGTTGCATTGACGGTTGTCCTTCTGGAAGTTTCTAGAATCTCCACACAAGCTCAGCCAGAGTGGGTTCTTTGTCACCGCTCTTACTGATCGCCCTTCTCCCCCAATTGCTCAGTTTAACTTTTCTTCCGTTTAGGAATTATTGAGAACCTTCAATGCAGCAGAGTATTTGTTTTTCCCCAGAGCTCTGCCTCAACACAATCCTTTCTCCAGGCTCCGCCGGCCGGCTCTGAGGCCTTTATAAACAGCTGTGAGCCTTTCCAAATCACGTCCAATTAGTTGAATTCACCACAGGTGTCGTCCAATCAAGGTGTAGCAACATAGCAAAGATGATCAAGCGCACCTGAGTTCAAGTGTCATAGCAAAGTGTCTGAATGTGATGTTTCTGTTTTTTATTTTTAATAAATGAGCGAAATATATATGTTGTATGTGCATGCTGCATGACAAAAAAAACAACTCTCCAGACATTTATGTGATGTTGACAAGTGGTTTATTCAGCAGGAATGGTGAACAATTTGTCAGTATTTTTTTTCTACAGAAGGCAATCAAGCACCACAAATAACAGCGCTGTAATCAAACAGTTTCTTGCAGTGAGCTTCAGGGGAAAGTCTTTGGTTTGTACTGTAAATCTGAAAATCTGGGAGGACCAGAGTTGTTCCACAGCCAGCTTCTTTTTCATTTCAGCCGCCAGGTCGACTGATTATACAATTTGTAGACACCAAAGTATCGTCATACAAAAACATTTTTATTGAATGAAAATAGGTTTTAATTCGATAGGGTGGTAACAAATGTTTTGTTTAAAATAAATTTAACTCCTGGCTCATTCTTAAAGTGAGACTATGTAACGTTCTGAGGAAATAACACGTTCTTGCTCGAACAAATGAAAAGTGAAATTCATTAGCAACCAAACGCACCCTTGCTGTGACCAGTAGCTTCCGCAGGCTGTTGTTAGCAAACATTTATGCGGCATTTCCACAACTTAACTCGACTCACTCTTTTTGGGTTTTCCATTGGCAAAGGATGTCGATTGTACCTGGTGCGTTCTTAGTACCATTCGTCAAGGTTCCAAGCTAGTTGAGCCAAAACTAGAATTCATTAAAATAGCCAAGCTACCGTCAAAAGCAACTGCAATCTTTTTTTAATCACTGGAAACAGTCTTTTTTTTTTTTAAATGGCCGCTCGTAAACTATACCGTTTATTTCAGATGCGTCCAAATAGGCGGGGGTGGAGACAATAAAAAAAAAACTGGGATTATCGACAATCCTGTTTTTGACTTCAAAGGTCGAAATCAAAACCTCATTCCGATCGATTTATGACGTATAATCTAAATTGTGACGCCCCTACCGATAACACAAGAACTCTACACAGCTGGACACTATAGCCAACATAGACCGCTGGCCGAAAGCCTTCAAAAAAATGCACGTAAAAACCCTCACATCCTTTGAGTACAGGTTACATATTATTGTTTTTTTTACAATTCTCACAGATTTGTTTTTGTTTTTGTCTGAAAAGAGATGATGCACTAAATAGGATATGGAAACACCTTTGCCGAATAAGTTCTGACGTAGCAAATATTTAGCGGCAAATTCTGTAGTCGGGTTTACCCGCTGCACACCACTTGAGGGAGACGTGCCTTAATTCGCGTTTTATTTTGCGACGGTTCAAAAGTTCACTTGATAATTGAATAGAAACACAGCTGTTGGTAAAAAATGATGTTGTCCCAGTTCAGAGAATCTTGGCAAATTAAGGCAAATTCAATGTTGTATTTTCTTGTAATTACCACTCGTAGCCACAGTTGCCGCTGTTCAGCAATAGTTACGTAGTCTCGCATTTAGTGTTTTTAATCATCAATACCTTGGCTTCCAGCGAGTGCATGCACACACACATCTCAGGACAGACGAAAGCAAACCATGACTTTTAACAATCTCAATACAATTGGAATAATCACAGTTCACAGTACTTTTGTCAAGTTATTTGGCAAAAGGGATCTATATTGAGAAAATTATTCAAAAACAGTAGAAAAAATAGCGGTTTTGCCTTCTTGGGAACACAACTTGGTGTTATCTTCTTTTTTGTTTTTTATTAATCTCCATGCATTCACAGATTTCACACAGATACATTTACTCGCTTACGCTACTACCTTATTGAAACAGCTTACAAATAAAAACACGATTAAAATGGTGGCCACAAGGCTGTGCAAAAGGGAAGACCTCCAATTAAGCCCTGCCATCTGTCTGTCTCAGCCGTCTGTTGCAAGTAACAAACTACAAAATAGCACCATTATACAGTGGATAGGATTCTTAATACAGTTTTGTTATATGAAACCATCATGTACAATGAATGATAGTAATGCATAGGTTAACATAAATGGGAGTACTGTTTGATTATACACAGGCAGAGGCAAAGATGAGATGTCTTGGGTGGTTTGTGCGATAGAAAGACTGTAAATCTGCATGGAGGCTTGAATAAACAGCCGTGATCGTCAGTCCTCATGCAAGGACTTCTCAGAACTGTCTTTTTATGAATCGTGGTTGTGTGCGCTTCACCTTTGCTCACAGTTACATAGCTGTCATTTGTACTGTGGGTGCTTTGTATGTGTGTTTGTGTTCTGTTATATGTGTCCCGTATCTCCAGGAAGACTTGTCATTTTGGTTTGCAATATTTACCAAATCTGTCTAATCTGCATGTTTCCATGATGCCACGTGATGCAGTCCAAGCGACAACTGCAGTAGCAAAGTTCACAGCTTCCCTAAACTAACAAAAATACAACAATCGATGAATCAAATGTTAAACTTCCCATCTACGTGGCAACTCTTAGAGCCTCTCCCTTTGCTTCAAACTTTGGGAACATATTGTAAATTCTTTAAGAGAACAAGAAACATATTTGACTCTTTGCTGAGCGCTTGTTAACGTGTCGTGACTAGACTTTCACGACTTCGCTTAACCTTGAACACAGGCCTCCACTCAGACTCAAATGTTGGTCACCGGTTACTGGATTGTTGACAAACCGCTTTGCGACCTATTTGTTGCTGTTTGACTAATTCCACTGGTTTATGCCAAATGGACTTTGACTCTACCGGAATACCCATTTCTGACAACTAAACATGCACCATGAACTGAGGGGCCGAAAAAAAACTGAATTCAATTTAGCTTCTGGTTTATAAGTTTCTCTTGTTTTTGTACTTCCCACCTTCCTGAAAATCCCCTCTAATGGTGTTTGATCTGTTGTTGTGGAAGTGTTTCGATCGTGGACTCAATCCCCAGGCTCTCAATACTTCCTGAGGTTTAAGAGTGGTTTGGATTGGACTCAAACCTTTATGGGACTCCACTTCGGGAGTTAATGAAACTTAGGGATTTGACTTAAGCTCAAGGTAAAATAACTAAAACAATGTTTAAATCTGATAATGAACGGCCTGGTCCTTTAAAGCAAACCTTTATATTACAAATATCCTGGGTAATGCATGGTGCATAAAGACAAACTGGGGTGGTAACTGTGATCGGGGACCGGTGACAGAGTCTCCTGTCTTACCAAAGGAGTGAATGAATCCACTGTCTCAGAGTAAAAAGATTTACCCCCTGCAAAGTTCAGGGGACAGGACACTCATTCTCAACCACAGCCTGCCGCTCTCTGATTGGCTGGAGCCCAGATGCGTTTCCCACCTTTCCTGGGGCCAGGGGATGCTGCAGCTCACACATGGAGGTATAATAAGGTCTTGTTTGTGTCTCAGCAGCTAAACTAGTCTGTTACATCGCATTTACAAAGAATTCCTCCCGATATGGAATGGTGCAGTGTATAAAATAATCACAAGATCCCTCATCAAACCCTTAAACACCACTTAGCGCTCAGGTTTCAATCATTTTGAAGAGCTTTTAGAATATTTGCTAGCATCCTCTTTGTTTTGTTTTACAGTGAACCATTCCACAGGGGTACCAGGTAAGGCCACTCCCTTCTCTCTTCCCAAGTGGCTGGGCATTTGTCCATTCGCTCCTTCCCTACATTCGGTAATTTCTGCCCCCCGTGTTGCCTCGACTTGAGTTTTTCTGATGCACGTCCTGCAATAAAAGAAAAGCACATTTTAGCCATGTAGCGGAGACACAGATAGACATTTTGCAAGCTTTGGTAAATATTTTGGGGGAAAGAATTGCGTTGTTTGGATGGTGAAAGTGAAACTTGGTCACCGAGGTAATTGCTTCTGGAATTACAATTCCTGTTTGCCTAGTTTGAGTATCAAATATTTTTCAGCAGCTACGCTTTCGACATGCAATGAAAGTTAGCTGCAACGCTGTCTCTCAAATGTCAGTCACTGCGAAGCTAACCGTCCACCCGCAGGCTCAAAGCATTAGATACTGTTTCCTCAAAAACTGGTATGTCCAAAAATATCTTCTTTGGAGAAAAATGGAAATATATAAAACACACAGATTCCTAGTTCAGTTTTTACATAAAGAGAAACATGTGAGGAGGATTCCTATCAGTTAAAGGAGTTGAGTGGTGGAGAAGCCACTGCACACGGAGATAGAACGTGATACGCTCGCTTCATCTCCGGACCTTGCAAGTGTCTGTTATGGTGAGACGCCAGAATCTCAGCACATAATGTACAGCAGCAGAGTGGAGATTCTGCCTGGGGAGCGGGAGTGCCACTGGGTCGACCACAAAAACCACTTAGTTCCTTCTCTTGCTAATGGTTTTCTTTTTTGAGAGAAGGGTAAAAAGCACACGGTCGAATCTTAAAAGGATCACACTCTCCTGCAGGTCGGCAACTCGAGGATGGAACAGAGTCTCCATTTAGACCTCACGCTTTCTTTCGTTGGCCGAGATTTTAAGATCTCGGAACAAATTCAAATGAATCCCTCTCATTTCAAAATAACTACTCTTCTTTTGAAACTCTTGAGAATGTCAGAGTGGAGATTGAATGGTTTATAGAGGTTTAAATGACTAGACGAATCAAAAGTGAAGGAGTAAAGTGTCCAGTGGCATGCATACCTTGAAGGATGAATGACTATGTCCAGGTAAAGGTCTCTGTGGGAAGAAAATGAAGCCACTTAAGTTGGATGGATTCATTTGTCTTGTTATACAGTGATATACTGCTTGCAAACCCTATTATAGACTGGAAAGAGGGTTAAACTGCTAGCCTTGGTCTATCAGAAAGTGCCCAGCGTTTTTTCGTTTTATTAATTCGTGAGCTTTGGCTAGTAGTGGGCTGTTGAAACAATGTCATGGCACCAATCAGGCGGACTCTGTCCGCAACAAAACCAAACATAAAGCTCACAAATAAACACATTCTATCTTGTTTGTTTAATCCATATAAAACTGTATGTAAAAATGAAAAGTTAAAGTTAAATGTAGCTTAACGGGGGGTTATGTGACTATTTCTTGGCTGGGCACCTGTGGTCAAAGCTAGTCTACCTGATTGGTGCCATGACATTGTTTCAACAGCCCATTACTCCAAAACCCCAACCTTTGGACGGAAAGCCCATTGGTCCAACAGCTGGTTATCCTGAACGCAAACGCCCTGAAAATACAAACTCTTACAAGCACATGGCGAATTATTATGACATCAAGGGATCTTCCCTGAAACTAGCAACTGAGACCATAAACTCATGGTTAGAATGTTTACTGAGGTAGTAAATCAAGTGAGAAGTAGAGCAATTTTTTCATAGACTTCTATACAATCAGACTTGTTTTTGCAACCGGAGGAGTCGCCTCCTGCTGGTCAGTAGAGAGAATGCAAGTTCAAGACACTTCTGCATTGGTTTCGCTTGGCCGAACCGGAGGTTGCCACCTGGTTGCAACCTACTCTGGTTGGCGTACCCTAAACCGAACTAATCCCACTCCTCATACCTAAACCTCACCAGCCCAAGAGGCAACAAATCGGGAAGTCTCAATGATGTAATTCTGCTTAATAATTAGCCATGTGCTTCTGTTTGCTGCAGAGAGTTTGATTGTTTGGATCAATGGGCCTTCTGAACATTGAGCGTTTGTCCTCGGGATAAGGGGCTTTCGGTCCAATGGGACGCTTTTTGGACTGTTGGGGTTTTGGAACAATGGACGGTTTGAAAAATGGGCAATCCCCCAACTGATCCCCAACTGAATCTTCATGCTAAGCTAACATCTAACCCTTGGCAAGAAAACAAACGTCAACAATTTCTCAGGATAGTTTGTGTGCATGCTCTGACAAAAGCTACCAAAATATCAATCCTTTTCTCGTTACTCTTACATATTTCCTGATGAGTAAATCTTTTTTTTTTGAGAGTGTATCTGTTTGGTGCTGTGCTCACCTTCTTGTTTTTTGTCTTGTCTGGCTGCTGTGCTGTCCTACGCTCTGTGCTCTTGTCCGCTTTGTGCCCTGCGGTACTAACCTTAGGTGCCCTTGGCATGTCTGTGTGGCGCTGTGCACGCACAGAGCGAGCAGCCTTGCTAGTCTTGGGAGGTGCACAGTACATCTCCAGGCGGCGCAGCTCACAGCTTTGGAAGCAGCACTCGTCCACAATGCCGCGTGACCGCCGTGCATTGGGGCCATAGCCTGGTTTACCTGTTTTGGAGGAACAGCAAGAGGAGGGGTTAGTTTTGGCAACACGTCTGGAACAAAGTTCCTTTTCTCCGGATCTGCAGGAAAATGCCATTTCAGTGTCATAATGTTCGGAAGATCTGTGACTCGTCATAAGTGGGTCAAATATAAACTTAGTTGACAACGGAGTGAAAGTATCGTCTGTCTTCAAAGAATCTGTCTTCACATTCACTTCTCTCATTGGAGTTAACAGACTCAAGACTCAAGACTCAAGACAAAACCCACGTGAACTCTATTCAGCCAAGAGGCAATAAAATGTATGCAAATCAGATTTTTGATCAGACATTCTTTTCTACATTTGCTTTTAATCTGTTAGCAGTGCTAATCTGTTAGCAGTGATAACAGCCATGGTTATGGGTCTGATTCCAAAGATATACCAACAGCCTTAATGACATGGAGTACCTCGGTGTATACTTTACGATGTATCACATTGCACACTGTGGACCCTTTTTGGCAGCTGCTTCCATGTATAAAAGGGGGCCGCAGTCACCCAAACGCTGAGAATATCACACTCAGGTATCTTTTACACGGAGGCCCGTCCAGCGAGGCCAAACCACAAGCCCTCTGGGCCTCGATCAACCGGCAGGAGTTGAGGCTGCACCGATGTTAGCTCTGCCCCACTGTTCATTCACATTTTGTATTTGGCAGAAGCCGCGAGAACATAGACGCTCAAGACGGCGGCACGATTGCACCCAAGAAACGACCGTGACTACGACGCCAGTAGAGGTGAGGTGGAGATGTTGTAGTCTATGCTATCACTGAAAAAATGGGCAAAAGATGAGTTCAAGGTGTGAACACCCCAAGACCCACCCTCTTTTGGTGGCCTTTAGAAAAACGCACTCTTCATTAACAATTCCCTGCTCACCTTGAGCAATATAGCGTTGATGGGCTTTTCCCTGTTACCAAATAAAATAATAATAATTTAACATGGCATTTACAAGGAGGAAATGCCTTTCCCTCTCTGAGTTAATAGCTCTTGGCTCAGAAGCCTGCCAGTGCTGACAAAGTGCATTAACTTCTGCTCTCTGTCTGCCTTGTCCTGACAATGCTGTTCACAGAGAGCAGTTTTCATTCAGAAACAGCATCTTTCTCCTCTGACACCAAGCTAGAGTGGAAGATAATGGAGGTGTGAATGAGAGGGCGGAACAGGGGGGAGGCTTTCATGTTGCACATCAGGTAAGGATGATGCCTAAAATACACCGTGCACCTGCATTATTCAGGCAGCAGAAGAACAACATTCACCCAGATCTCAAACTGCCGAAAGGGGATGTGTTAAATAAAATGGGTAGATGAGAACAATCTTTTGGCATTTGCATATTTATTAATTCCAGCTGCACCTTTCATGGCCAGGTATTACACCTACTAATTATTTATTTTCAGTCATCTGAACAAACAAGCTTTTTCTTCCCTGCGGTGAGTATCATCAGTGGGCCCAGCCTTGGCTGCTGTACTACCACCTGATACCAAAGTAATGTAGAAAGAGAGAAATATGACGTTCGGCCCTGGCCGGCGATTATATAATGGCTGCTGAAAGCCAAAAGAGCCTGGCCTGTTTTTTTCAATCCCTCCCAATAAAGCCTTTACAAATTAACATCCGCTATTATTCTGAAAATAGCTTGCAACCCTGCTGCACAAACAGCTGGAAGGGAGAGAAAAATCAGCTGGTACCGGTTGTAACATGTAGGATAATCAGCTCGGGCAGGTTTGGGAAAAAACATGCATATAATAATCAGGTCTAAAAGCTTTGGAAGGTTTTAAATGCTTCGGTTCCATGGATAGCTGCTGTAATCTCTCATAAAGAGTTGTTTTCTGTGACTGTTGTTTAACAAATAAGGGTAAATAACTTTTTCTGCCAGTGCTTCCCGCCTCGCGGCCGCCTGGATGCTGCTAGGCCATGAGCGGCCTCTCTCACATTTTATACTACGTTCTTGTTCAGACGATTCATATTCACGCGGAATGCATTTACATTGCAGTCAGTTGAGACTACATGGCGTACAAATGACATGCAAAACGTAAGACCGCCTTGACGGTCTCATACCATGCAAAAGGACTTACACATTGTCTTGTCATTCATGCGCCAATTGACGAGAGCGGGCTGTTCGTTGCGGAGGACGTCAAAACGTCCATAGAAACCTGTCCAAGCTCTTTTGTAGCATATTCATTATCGCCACTCTTTATCTGCATGTCAGTATGTTTCAAACACTCATAGTTTCTCGGATACATAGTAAATGCACTGCTTCTTTTACTGTACAAAGTTACAAAGCACCACCACGAGTGGCATATTTAAGTGACAAAGACAAATCAAGAGTCCAACAAGGTTGCAGTTTCTATGTAGCTCTCCGTTGCCTTTCCGATAAATGCATATCTGCAGTGAATCCAAGCTGACTACAGCCGCCGTCCGAGCAGGAACTCCTCAGAACCATCTATCAAGTGCTTGATACTCCACCGAATATTCCTTTGGAGTGCAGTGCTAGCACCCTTCTTCACAGAAAACTAGTCTTCAACCTGTCAAATGAAGTGTCGACTAAGTGTTTCATCTGAGGCCACCGCGCTGCTCCACGTAGCATCTTCTGGTTTGGCGTTTGACAGCCTAGGCACACATAGCGTTCATTCCTCCAAGGAGCGGCAATGATGGCTGGATTCCCCCATTCCAGAGTGACACAGAAAGCATCTGAGTTTTACAGCTTGGTCATGGTCAATAAAAAGCAGTGGATTCTTGGAGCCTGCGCGCCGCTCTTACCGCAAAGTGTCAAGCAGTTTACGGCTGGGCAGGGACTGTAAGAGCTGCTAAAGTACTGGAAACTACCTCTTTATCACTGGTACCACAAAGAGTTTATGGCAGGAGTGAGGTGTTCCTCACTTTACGGCGCCACTGGAACACAATGAACTAGATTTAAGTGTCACACCATCAATGTCGAAACAAGAGTGATTGCAAAGGGTTTACACATGCCATGGTGTTCTTTAACTAAATGAATAAAGGAATGGAGCGGCGTTTTTATCTATTTTTCTTGGTGTTCGAAACATATAGTTTTGGGGTTTTATTGCCAGGTGAGTACCAAAAAATCCTTGCTGTGTACCTAATAAAGATCTGAGGTTAATAAAGTGCGAAACACCCCAGGGTGCCTGGATTCTTTGGTGGCCAATAGGTATCAATCATAAGATATGTTAGCCTGTGGTTAGACAGTGCTGCCTGCTGTCATCGTGTCTGTTTTTGCTGAATTATTGGTAATAGAGCGAGTACAAGTGATGAATAGTACGCAGGATTCTTTGGTTCCTTTAGAACTGGAATAACAAATGAAAGAAAATGTATGAGACTGCCTATGATGAAGAAGAAAGAACGCCAGAAAGGTCCATGATATCAACTGTAACCCTTGAAGATCTCTGCGCTAATGCACTCTTTGTGGGGGTCCTATGGATTAAACTGATGAAGGGTTTCAAAAGGTAAAGTACCGGTTGGTGTCCTCAAAATCCCTCGTGTCTCAGATTCAGCTGATGTGCAGATCGCCTGCCTGTCCTTTTCATGAGATGCCTCTTTGTTCCGCCGAGCAGCAATTTACAGAAGGGTCAGAGAGTTTTTTTAGTTCAGGTCTCAATGGGAAAACGACACCTTTTCTCAGCGATGAAGAGGACACAGGAGGGCTTTCTTCAGATCTCAGTGCCTTCCGCTGTGTGTTCAGGTCCAGTGTAAAACTAGGGAGGGAGGGGTGGGGGTGTCCTGATCATCCTGTAATCCACATAATCCCCTGCTGCTGAGGGACAATGCCAAGCTATGTGTGTGTTTGAGTGTGTGCATGTGTGCGTGCATGCCTGTGACGTGGTGTTTGGACATTCTACCTCCCTGCAGCTCCCGCGGCTTTGAATAAAATTGACAGGGACAAACACTGACGAGGAAGTCTCATCAATGGCGGCTAAAAGCAATTTTCCCTTTTCCTTTCCACCTCACATGCCATCAGCACAAGCACAAGCTCCTGGGCCAGAAATGACGGATTGTTCCATCTTGTCGTAATTCAGGAGAGTTTGCACATCATTCATTTCACAGAAATCAACAGTAATATTATACGCTCTCACTCTAGAATAAATGTGAATATTTCAGCAAGAACTGATCAAATATGAAGTGACTTAGGACTGGGAGCCACTTAGCACTCACACTTTGGCCAAAAAACTCCCATAACAGATCTGATTCATGGAATGAACATCGCAGTGAAATCACCCTACGGTGCTGCCTGCTAAAGCGCTACAAAGACAACTGAGGATTTCTAGGTCAGGCTAATAATTGGAAAAACTGACTACAGTGGTATTTCTTTCTGTTTCATAGAGTGCAGTTTGTTTCATTGCCAAAAAAAGATAAATTTCCACCAACTAGTATTTAGCATTTCTGTCAGGGTTGGAAACCTTCGGTCTTAAAATGCAAGTGCGCTACTTTACTGATGACATATGTAAGGTGGATTGGCAAAAGCACCGTAAGCACAGAAAGCCCACTGCCGTTGCAACACTTTTCTCCGGACACATTATCAATGAGAGGGCTGCCAAGTTCAACATTGCCAGACTGAAGGGGAAGAGTTCAGGGAAAGGAGCACGCCTCCTTTGGCCAAGCTATCTAGGCCACCGGGTCACATGGACGACAGAAACCAAATGAATTCTCCAGATATCGTCACGCAAACAGCCGCCGGTGACTGTGGCGACTGAAGGAGAGGAGACGGAAAAGGAATATGAGAGAGCGAAGGGAAACAGAAGGAAGACGGGGAGCAAGATATTTTCCAAGGCGCTGCACCCTGCTGCTCAAACCTCATCTTCTTTTCAGGAAAAAAAGGGATGGAGTGTTGGTGAAATACACCTCTTTTTCAACACAGGAAAATGTGGCATTGATCGATGGACGCTGTGCAGTTCAGTGACTGCACAGCGTAAGGTAATGCAGGAAAGACAAACATGTTCCACAGTACCACAAAAAGGTCTGTTCCTGTTTAAGAAGTCTGTCCTGCAGGAGGATTCATGAGTTACATTGGCCTCCATTCAACACTTTCTCATGAGATGAATATGGACAGTAGTGCCTCACTTCAATAGCCTGTGAGAAACATTTACAAAGCTGTAGTAAAACTCTGCTATGAGCAGCCAACTCTTTGTCACATTCTCACATCGTCCGATCTCTGGACACCCTCAAACCGTGTCAACATCTTGAACATTTTCATTGGCTTTCAGTTACGGCTGCAGACTGCTTGGGAACATTATACAAACTTTTAAACTGACGTACTAATCATAAACTAATTGCAATCACCACCTAAGAAGAGAATGTCTTGTTGGTGTTAAAGATTTGATCCGTGCATCACATGCTAAATGCGATGCATGATTTACTCAAAAGCTGTTGTGATCACGTAGTCCACGATCTTCCGCCGTCTCTCAGCCTAAATGAAGAGAACATGGTCATTTATGCAAGCGAAGTGCTGCACCAGAGGGAATCCAGAGACCAAAAAGTCTTAACTGGCAGAAAACTGGCAATGTAGCGGGCTGTCACGACCACTTCACAGCATGTGGGTGCTGCCAGCAGCATCTGGATGAACAAGACCCGCAGCTTTGCAGCAGCTTGGTGGCTCTCCAACAAACTCTCTGGCAAAACGCCGTACAAAGGGCCCGATGCAGAGAATGATGTTGACTGGTGCTGGAAAAGCTGCATGAAGGGGTGGAAGAATTTTGCAGTGGGGTGGTGGGGAGCAGCAGCAAGGTGCATGGTCACACGACCTCCAGACACAACATCGATATTGGATGATTCTGCAAAACACTTTGGATGACGCTCAATGACATTTTGGAATGGTTCATGCAAACCGTTTTACAGTATTTCTACAACGTCTGTGCATGAAAACCACAATAACGTAGGACATAGTTATGGTTAGGAAAGACTTGATGGCCAGGGAGAAGGTTCGGTGTTGGGGTTGGAGTGTGACTGGACACAAACTGGTAACATCGTTCCAATTCTCACACCCTTACTTTCCGTCACATGCCTGCAATTAATGTTCCTTTCCTTAAACATACCATACGTTGTCATGCAAAGAAATTTTTTTTTTAAACATAGACATTACATTTTTAAAAACTGTGTTTTGTTCGCTGTCTCGTAAAAGGATGCTGCCATGAGCAGGTGTTAAAGGCTGATGTTCAAATTCCCCCGAAATCTTTGCAGTGGCTTTTTCTTTCTTCAAACACCAGCAAACATTTTCTGTTTGAAACGCCAAGAAAGGTGGTGACGGCGCAAAGTGAACAGACGGTACAGAGGATGAATCCTAACGACTTGTTCTCTCTCTTCCATAAAGGCTACATGGGCCACTACTACATTATTCCACTGCTGTACTGAGGCTGGGATTCAAAGATAAAGTCCCCCTCCGGCCCCTATAATCCTCCATCCGTCACCGAGTTCTCAAGAAGGTGTATCTACAAACCACTCCAGGTTCAGGTTGAGACAAAAGCAATCAATTACTGGGAAAGAGAACACTATAGATCCTGCTGATTTCCCACAGAAATCTTATATCTTCTTTTCTTTTTGAAATTGGCAGCTGACAAAGTCCGCCACATGTGGAAAAGCTTTCATAACATTGGGACCAAAACCAAACCAATAATAATGGATTCTATGTCAAAACGGCACAGGAGTCACCGGGACAATCAATTCATCTAGAAATCTTCAATGGGGTTATAAACCTCAGGTCGGTTGTGTCGGAGCCGGCTATACTGTACAGTCACACTGCTCGTCTCTGACAGAAGGATCAGGATACATGTCCGGAGAACCACTGGCAGCCAATGGAGCATTGCACCTAACGTCTGTAGCTCCATATATCCTGTGCTGTTCTGGGCTGGTTTGTACCCTTAATGGAAAAATCTGAGCTTTAAATCCTGGATTGTTTGTGGAGGGTTTTCTTTGGGTCACTTTCCCTTCTCTGGTGGAAAAAAATTAAAAACCTTCACTGCAACATTTAGTTTCTGCCCCTCCTCTTTCGCAGAGATAGTGAGCCAATTTCCACTTAAAGCCCTTTGCCACCAGCAGAATAGTTCATTATCAGTATTCCATATTTCATTTAGGTTTGCTTGTTCAAAATCTGGGCTGCTGTCCGTCAATGAGAGTGGAGCATTAAAACAAATGTGCAGGGATGAATGTGAACTTAAAGAGAAGATGTAAGAGGAATGAATGGAAGAAGAAAGGGAACATTGATGCAGGAGAAAGTCAAGACGAGATGTCAAACAGACTGCTTTTTTATTGATGAGCTCGCTGGAGGTGGAGAGCTCTGGGACAGATACAGCCAACCTTTATGAATTAATAAAAAGGTGCACTTACTGAAATAAAAGCCTCTCTCTCCACACACAAACTGCAGCGTGTCGACCAGCTCCGCCCCGCACAGGGTCTCTGGACCCGCCCCTGTTGCCGTCGGAGTCAGGGTGAGGACGCACAGCAGTAGTGAGAGGGTGTGGCTACAGGAGATACAGCACATCGCACTCTGGAGCACAGGGAGGGAGAGGGAGAGGGAGGGAGGGAGGGAGGGAGAGAGAGAGAGGGAGAGGGAGAGAGAGAGAGGGAGAGGGAGAGGGAGAGAGAGAGAGAGAGAGAGTTTTTTTCATTTAATTCAAGCAAGGGAAGTCACACGTTTAAAGCCACTGCTCCCATATTAAACTGCTGGCCACTGAGCACATCTGCTGTGACAGTTGGTGGCTCAGTGCCTTGCTCAATGACACATCAGTGGTGGCAACACCAAACATTTTCCCACATAAACATTGAACCCATAACTTCCAGGCTTTCGCTCTGCTAAAAAAACGGGAAATTAAAGTAGAAATAAAAGTGGCCACAGATGGTAACTTTACAGGAGTTTGGAGATGTGGAGGAAAATGTATTAAATCCAAACTTCCACTGTGTGCCAGAGTCAAAGAGTCAAACAGGAGGCTGACCAGCTCTGATGCTCCGGAGCGCCGGTGCGCAACCGAGAAGAGCGCCACCAAAGTGAAAACACACGTTTCTCCTTATCATCTCTCAGCCGCTGCATGTCCTCACCAGTTCAGGACAATCCATATTAATCAATTCAAATAAAAAAATGTATATATAGTTAATCACCACTCGGTAATGATGCTTAATAAGCATTTCCCCCTCGTGCCAAAAAAGCAGCTATCAGCGCATTATTACGCACAGAACTAAACCAAAAGTGCTTAAAATTAAAAAACAAAAAGCAGAATAAGAGAATCAAAAAGCGCCAGGGATCTCTTTCCGATCCAAACTGAGAGTTGGAAAACGGCTCCCCCGCAAAAACCCAGCCGAGGAAGCTGAGTGTGCCAAATCTACATAATAAAAAGAATAAACACAGGACGCCATCCATCTACATCACAACCCCAACCGCGCATGGAGTATTTCATGTTAAGGCTCCCCTCTCTCTTAGCCCCGCAGCCTCAGGTTAGACATTTAGCACTTCATAATGCACACTCAGCAGTCATGACATTGAAAGTTGCAGAGCTGCATTCGGACTTTCTGGAGAAAAAGAGCGCAGGACGCACAGAAGCGCTGGGAATGAGAACCCATTCATCCGCGCAGAGAAACTCATGCACGATGTCAAGAAAAAAAAGTCAATTTAAGCCGTAGGTGGACAATCTCTTGTTATCTGTGGAAAAAAGCAAGTCATTAAAACACGCAGGACAGTTGCTCTCTAACTGCATAAAAAAAGGATAAAATCTGAATAAATCCACATTTGTCATGCATTTAAAATCAGTAAAACATTCAAACTGAAACAAGTGGTGTTGCAGTTTAATGAGGATGCTCTGTGCAAATGGTGAGCAAGTGAAGGTGATAATATATAGTGTCAAAGGAAAGCAGGTAAGTTACCTTGAAGACATCACATAAATGCCACTGAAAGGAAAGAGCGCTAGACATCCCCACGGGTCCCCGCAAGACAAAGCCCGGCGAAAAGGAACTTGTTTGAAGTCATTAAAAAACGGGGAGAAAGAGATGCGGGCAATGTCACATCTCAATATTCCGACTTTGTTCCATTGCGCAGGCTCGTTTTGGAGAAGTGAGATTTAGCGAACAGGAGACGGATTTAGAGAGAAAATCCTTCACATTTATCTACATTACACAGACATTTTCAACAGGAAACAGCTGGGGCAGCATTTGCCTCCTACTCGTCCTAAGTTATTCATTAAGGATTTTGGGCACATATTCAAATAACGTCATTTCTCTTTCTTTTTTTTTTTTTCTCAGAACGGGATTGAATTTTGATCTCTCTTAAGACGTGGTTCGTCGTTCAGATCAAGACAGAAAAAGCGGTGCTGCCCCACCAGCAGCAGCTCGCACTCACACAGCACACTATTGACTGCGCTGAGAGCTCGGGAAGGAGAAGTTAAAGGCGAGCTGGAGGTTTTGATGTAGCTGCTGGTTGTTGTGCGTAATTTGGCACCGCGTAATTCAACAGCCCTTCTATCCAAAGTCTGATTCGATTAAAGCTGAAATGTATCATTGAAAACAGTTTCCCACTCAGTCACCACTGTGCTACTGACTTGAATACCCAATAAAAACGAAATAAAAAAGCTAAATACATGTGAACTGAAGTGATCTTCTTTGAGCAAATACAAACCAGAGATAAGCAGAAAAAGCTTAATCGGAAGTCCTGCTCACTTTAGATTTTGATTTACTGCTTTTTCGCACTTTGTCTGTGATTTCATTTCAGAAGTCATTGCTCTGCTGTCCGTCTTGAAATTGAGTAAATGAATGGAGCTTTGTCTGTAAATGAGAACACATGATGCTTTCATGATCTGAGTGACTGATGTGAAAAAAACTGTGGGAAAAAAAGTGTGAATTTATGACGAAGAAGACATTGATTGCAGATATCAGATTTTTAACCCCCTCTTTGGAGCAAACAAAGACCGGATGCTTTACTGAGGGACTGGCTAGCACTTGGTGGCACCCATTGTGCAGAGCCACCTGTCAAAGTCAGGGCCCCAGCGTTCCCACTGTGCCACAGAAAAGCACTAATGCCATCCCTGCTGGCATTTCAACACTGATCCAAGCACTAAACATGGGATCCGTGCTGCGACCCAATCATGCAGGACACCAGCGTGTATCCCAGCATGCTCGGCCAGTGCGTGCAAGTGCATCACGAGCAAGGTCGGATCCAAAAGGGGGCCAAGGCCGAAAACACGCAACAGTTAAGGTGGTTGGAGTAAAGTGGGTCAAAACATGAGCACGATGTCCCCACCTTACACGGACCGCACTAAATCATCAAATCCAGTGCCACATGCCATGTCGCTATCTCCTAAGCTAGCTGTCATATTGGGCATCGCTGCGATGAGGATTGTTTTACACCGGAGATCAAACGATTCGTCAGTTTAGTTCAGTCAGGCTAATCACCAACTATTCTGGTAGATTGTGCAAGATTCAAGTTAGATGAAGGGAAAGATGGACTTTGTGTGAGCTGCTCACAGTCGTGTGCAACCCGCGATGAGGAGTCGAAGGTCGGCGATGGTTCATTTTTAAAAGTATTTCTTCAGTGAACGAAGAGCAATGAACGGTGCGGAAGGCTTTTTAAATAGAAAAGATGTTTTGCTCTTCCACTGACTGGTTTCAGCAAGAGTTTGATTGACAAATTGTTCACCCAATCACCGTCCTTTTTGTCAAACAAACACAGGACTTTCATTTGTTTTGGCAACCGGGTTGATCTGTTTACATTGCAGCCAAACAAACAAACGTTGTTTTAATAAAGAAGTCAGTCAATAACAATCGTGATCTGATCTCATGCTGCGCACCGCACTAGTAGTTTTCCACACAGCAGTAGAGGAGTGCAGCTTATCTCCTGCACAAATGAAAACGAATCGATTGATGAATTAATGCAGATAATGATCGCTGTCACATCTTTGATCAGTGACGTCGGTCTGCACTGAATGCAATGAATACATTCCCTTCTTCAGTGGCTGCTTCAGAATAAAAGACATGTTTCACCATAATGTGACGCAGCAGCAGATTAATCGATAATGAAAATGCAGCTCCACTTTACACTACAAACTGACTAAATCAATCATTTATTTTTTAAGCAAAAATGCCAAATGAATTGAATTCGTCATATATGATGTAAACCTGAATATCTTTGGGTTTTTGGGGTTTTTGGTCATTGTAAATTGAGCAAATAATTCACAGATGAATCGAGAGTAACTGTAGTTGCAGCCTTGCTTTACACCATCACATTTATACAAAACGCGGCGCACCAAATAACAAATCAGCAGTCAACATCTCAGCTCCTCGTCAATCTGTGAGCAGACTTATCTTCCTCTCAGTGCTGCTGGAGACCAGCGTCTCCATTTGCCTCCCCTGGCGGATTGCGTCACCGCTGAGAGCTGCTGATACAACGTGGAATACGATGATGGTGATGCTCCTCTGATTAGAGGGGCAAAGCTGCTTTGAGACCAGAGGGTGACCTTGTTAGCATCAGATCAGGGACGTATAGCCGGGCACTGATGCCCATAAGCCTCTCTGTCAGTAGCTCATCTTGGATGTGAAATGATCTCATCTTTCACTGACTCTTGACTGAAAGAAGAAGAAAAAAACAACACAATCTAGCATGTAAAAGCTTCATCACAGACTGTCCTGTTATCACTGTGGTTTGGCAGTATTGATGATGGGCTGCACATCTGCTGATGCAGTAGTAGGAGGAAGAGGAAGAAGAAGAAAAAGGGGGGTGGGGGGGCTGACCTTCCCTTGTTTGCCGTCTCTAATACCCAGTGCTCTGTACTGTCTTGGTGCCAGGTTTCTCTGCCTCCCTCCCTCCGTCTCTCTTTTCTCTTCGGTTGCAAGCCTTTTGAACCCCCCAACCCCCCCCCCCCCCCTGCAGCCTTGTCTAAGGAGACGTCCGCCCCTTTGAACTCATTGACCAGGGAAAGACTTGTTTTTACTCCGTTCTGGTGAAGGAAGGAGAAAGTGTTCACTGCAAAAAATGTGCCTCTTGATGAAGAGTGCGTTTCAAAAACCACACGCTTTCTCCTGAAAAAGTGTTTAAAAATGATGCCACCAGGATAGTGAAACAAACTTACAATGCTTTGCCCACTTTGTAAAGGTTGCTTTCTTGAATCTATGAATTGTATTAATAGCTGAGGGATCTGCCTTGTTAAGTTGAAAAGAAAAGAAAATGTATGCAACAGATTTGGCAACAAGCTGAGTTATTTCCCCCCGTTTGGAGGAATCTTTATACGTTAACGAAAAGCAATAGCCTTTGCAAAAAACAGAGACTTTTTACAGTGTCAACAGCATCCCGTCTGGTTCCTCCTGCCAAGCAAATGTCAGAGTCAGAGGGAGACACAGATACAGACAGCGGTGCAGAATGCAAATGAATGCGAGTCGTTGAAAGTGAGATGACGGAGGAAGAATTAGAGTGGATGAAAAACGAGATAAACATGGCGTGAACACGTCGAGGGAGGACGGAGGGCTGCGTGTGGGGGACTGGTACTCGAGATGGGAGGGAACGTGTGAGGCTGGGATGGGTCTGGGCACACACACGAGTTCACTTGAGGACACACTGCAAGCGCATGCACGTACACCCGCTTGATTAGTACAGCAATCCTCTATTCTCTATCCTCTATTAGTCTGCAGGGGGTTTTCCAGCTCAATGGGTTCTGTGTTATATTTCCTTTTTATCAATTGGCTAAAACAAAAGGAAAAAGCTTTGCAAAAGCAATGAAAGTATCTATTCCGAGTGATTGTCAGGGTATTTCCTCTGTGTGTGATACTTTACCAGGCTTGGTGGTTGAACACGGTGTAGCGCAGCCACTGCTGTACAATTCAAGTCAGATAATCAAAGCCCGCGGCTCTGCCATTCGCTGTTCATATGGAAGAAATAAAGGTGCGTCATGGAGCAAAAGCAAGAGATGGGGCGCTTGTTATTGATACGCTATGTTTCCGTAGTAACTCACAGGGGTCACAGTGTTTTGGCAAAGAAAAAAGCCAGGAAATTCCGTGGTGCCTGTTGGTGATCAAAAACTATTTTCAAAAATATCTCCGGGACAGTTTAATTGCTTGTGATCGCTGAACATGCTGGAATTGGCAGGATTTTCAATAAATCACATCAGTTTCTCAGGAAACCAAACGTGGAGGCTGCACTGGTTGTTCTTCACTGAACGTTTCTGTGATTGTGTCTTGTTCTGCGTAGCTGGAGGTCGACAAAATATGAATTTTAGTCTCCAGTAGCTGATTCATTGAAGTCTAGACAATGCCAATCAGTTGAAGCTGCATCGACCGATACCTTTGTACAAACAATGGATCAAATGACTGTAGTGCAACATAAAAGAAGTTGATTATCGTGACAAAACCACAGAGAATTATCGCTCAACAGGCAGCTGTTTTTAGCAAAGAAAACTCAGATAAACCGAGTGTACCTGCTCAGCACCAAGCAGCAAAGTTAGCGACTAGCTGGAGTAGTGGAGCATTTAACCGCTAAAGAGACAGATATTTCCCTCTGGAGATGGTGGAGCCCAAAAACAGAGCAAAAATGAGACAGAATATTACATTCTCCTGGTCCACCCAAACTTCATATGAATGATATCGTTCCTCCGTAACGGTTGGATGTGAGAACAAAGTTCACGGACCAACTTATAAGGTGTCAAAACAACAACGTATCCTCATACAGCGGTTCATATGATATCTTACGGAAAATGATTCCTCATTTTTTAAAGAAAGTCCAGCAAAACATGTAAATTTCTGCTTGTAACGAGCATACATGGTAACGTGCATACATGGTAAAGCGCATACATGGTAACGCGCATACATGGTGACGCGCATACATGGTGACGCGCATACATGGTAACGCGCATAGATGGTAAAGCGCATACATGGTAACGCGCATACATGGTGACGCTCATACATGGTGACGCGCAGACATGGTAACGCGCAGACATGGTAACGCGCAGACATGGTAACGCGCAGACATGGTAACGCGCATACATGGTAACGCGCATACATGGTAACGCGCATACATGGTAACGCGCAGACATGGTAACGCGCATACATGGTAACGCGCAGACATGGTAACGCGCAGACATGGTAACGCGCAGACATGGTAACGCGCATACATGGTAACGCGCATACATGGTAACGCGCATACATGGTAACGCGCAGACATGGTAACGCGCATACATGGTAACGCGCAGACATGGTAACGCGCATACATGGTAACGTGCAGACATGGTAAGGCGCATACATGGTAACGCGCATACATGGTAACGCGCATACATGGTAACGCGCATACATGGTAACGCGCATACATGGTAACGTGCAGACATGGTAACGTGCAGACATGGTAACGCGCAGACATGGTAACGCGCAGACATGGTAACGCGCAGACATGGTAACGCGCATACATGGTAACGCGCATACATGGTAACGTGCAGACATGGTAACGTGCATACATGGTAACGTGCAGACATGGTAAGGCGCATACATGGTAACGCGCATACATGGTAACGCGCATACATGGTAACGCGCAGACATGGTAACGCGCAGACATGGTAACGCGCATACATGGTAACGCGCATACATGGTAACGCGCAGACACTGTAACGCGCATACACGGTAACGCGCATACACGGTAACGCGCATACACGGTAACGCGCCGACACGGTAACGCGCATACACGGTAACGCGCAGACACGGTAACGCGCATACACGGTAACGCGCATACACGGCAACGCGCATACACGGTAACGCGCATACACGGTAACGTGCATACAGTCTTTTCAAAAAAATACTTTTGTTCACAGGAAACATCTTAGGTTCAGGTAACAAAACTACTTACTAAGGTTTAGGAAAAGGTCGTGGTTTGGGTCAAAGTTACTACGTAAGTGTCGTTACTGAAGTACACACTTCACTTCAAAACAACACTTTGGGACACGAACACCATGTGTCCACCACTAAAAACGATCCTAATTGACTTGTCATTGTGTTCGTGCCGCCGACACGTAACTCTAAGGTCATGACGATTTCAGGTATTTCTGAGTCCAGGCTGAATTAAATGACAGTGTTGTGTTTTCAGCTTGTTCCACTGCACCCAAGTCACCAAAAGGTAGGGGAGGTTGTTTTTTTTGGCCAAAGGGGGGCAGAAGAACTAAGCAAAAATAAAGTTTTTTCACTTTATATAGTTGTTACTGCTAATGTAATACCAATAAATGCCTATTTATTTATGTAGCAGACTTAATTTGGAGTCATATTTTGCTTTTTTTTGGCTCCTCGTTGACTCGAGGTAGCCTAAACTAAGTTGATCTGAGATGTTGTGACCCCTTCAAACAAACCGACGTATACGTGCGACCCCTCGTTACAAGTTATGGTCTTTGACTTTTTTGCTTCTCTGATTGTTTCACTTGAAGGACCGAAGGGGTAAAAGTATCCAAAACAAAAACAAAAAAAGAGAGAAAAATGAATTTTGTCCGACAGAAATATAGTTTTCCTTCTTATATATTTGATATCGAGACCAAATAAACTGCAGGTGCAACGTAAAGCACACAATGCAAAGACAAAGTAGTGTTTTCTAAAAGTGACTTCTTGGTGGAGTGTCTGCATTATTTGGTCTACCCCTCGTACTCGTGACACCGCGGTGATTTTCGAGACCTGTTGGTGCGTGCAAGCATTCTGTCTACAAAATCCAGGAATGTTCCACTGAGTCACGAACAACACCACCAAACAAATACTTGAACAATAGCCTTAATATATGGTTTCAGTAAACACGACTAATCCTGGAGAGAGAAACTGCAGACGAGTCAAATATTACAGAAAAAAGAAGCATATTCAGGACTTTTCAGTGTGAGGGATACTGCGGTGGGCTGTTTGGTTCCATCCAGCTTTACTCACAATGTGCTGCCTCATACAAGTAGAGCTGGAGGAGTGCCTGAGTGAGATACGTTGACGCATGCAGGGAAGCATACTGTTCGTGCCGTTTACTGACCCCCTGACCAGGAGTGGTTCTGGGGGGGTCAAGAGGCCACTGCTCCCTGGCTCTCTCCGGGTGGCTGGGGAGTCGGGAGCGGTGCTCCTCTCTGCCCCACCACCTGGCAGCGGGGAGGCTATGTCTAGGAAAGAGACCTCTGCCAGGCCTCAATTACTGGGGGAATAATCCCGGACACACTGAAGCAATTACAGCCCCATATAAATCAATATGCTTTGGGTTAAAAAGTGATCTGCTCCCAACACTCTGGAGAGGCTCTGACTCAGTCGGCCTTTGATTTTTTTCTTTTTGGGAGCAGTTTCTCTGGAATCGGGCCGCGATGCCGCCTCTAGCTGCTGCCGCTGTGGTCGTGAGCCGTCGCTCGTGCCGTCAGGTGGCACGGACAGCGAGGACGAGGCGAGGATAAATATTGACTCGCAGTCGCTGCGCTTGCGTAAACAGTCATTGGGAAATATATGTTGCGTAAAAGCTGCGTAAACAAACAAGCTCTTCCCTTGCACATCGCAAAACAGATGTCTCTGTGCATGCTGAGCATGAGGTATGGATGCTGATGTGAAAAGGTAAACACTGTTATGTTTGTATAAGGGAGCTTGCAGGGTCCAGAGCCTCCAACACAAGCTGTGGCAAATATTGTGAGTGAAGCACAGCTGAGCTCTGATGCTCATCATCACTACTAGACTGCCATCTTCTGGAGGAAGAAGACCACTGACTCAACACCCCCTGCTGTGTGAGGCTGCGGTGTTGTAGCCCTGAAATGCACTTTAAAGCCTCCCACTCAAACATGTTGATCTTTGTGTGTTGGAGGTTGGAGGTGTGTGGGCAGAGTTTGACACTCGAGCGTCTGATTCTAAACCATCTGCTGAAGAGCAAAAGGTTGAGCTCAAGAGTTTAACAGGTGCAAGTAGGAGATGAGTTCGTGACATCACAACTAGTCCGGGGAGCCAATCGTAGTAGAGTGTGAAACTTACACAGGTGTGACGTGGAGACGTGAAACCCACGGCCGCGTCAGTCGATCAGCACGCGCTCGTTGACCATCAGAAGACTCGTTCCTTTTTGTCCTGAAGTGAACTTTGTGAGATGGCAACGATGGTCACTCCCCATCACCCACAATGCACTGCAGTTATGCATTTGGTGGAAAACAGATTCATGGGTAGGTGACAGTAATTAGGTTAAACTGCGGTTGCTTGCTCAAGCTTCCACTGAAGGAGATTAATAAATAGTTGTGATCATCTTGAAACAGATCACTAATCATTCATATTAATTACCGAGAGCCCACGTAGTGCATTTATCCACAGAAGTTTTTTATTTTTTATATTTGTAAAAAGCAGTTTAGCTCTACAACTGGTACTCTGATAGTTTGGGTTGAAAGTGTACACGCGCAGGTGCGTTGCATTTAAATGCCCCGCCCACCTGAGGAGGAAGTGGAACAACCAATGAAATGCAGCCCTCCAGTTCACTCGCGCGCGCGCACACACACACACACACACACACACGAAATAAACTTCACGTGAACATTATTTGCATATTTTATGTTTATATTAATGGACTGTAATGTTCAGCGAGGTATTTGATCCATTTGAAAATGTCATTTTCATGTCACGTTTTAATCAGTATGTTACGTTGCACATTGAGCTTAATATTTATTTAGCTGAATTTAAAGTACGTCTCTTTACTCACTGTAATCTTGGATTTGTTTATTCTGAAATAACGACAAAATATGACTTATGTATTTTTTACGAGGGCTAAAACAAGCCAACAAGTCTTTTAGTAGTAATAGAATAACCAAAGAGCTGAAATGTCAGAAAACAGTTTTCGAAATGATTCTGTTTGATCAGTCCAAAACTCTGAAGATGATCAATGTGCACTCATATGTTGAAGGCTGGACCGAGCTCATCTTCAAATTAAACAAATCATTGGTCAAGCATTTGTTTAATTGTCACTCAACTATCATCGATTCATTGATAAACCTCTTCATCACCGTTTCATAAATGAACACGACGGCAGCAAGAATACATTCAAGGTACGTTTATTTCAAAAAGCAGAAACAAATCAGCGGCTTTCAACAAACAACAAACTGCTTTAAAGAACACGAGAAGTAACGAGGAGGGAAAAGAAGAACAGACACAAACTGGTCAAAATCAGATAAAAAAAAGAAAATGAATGAATGAAAACCTGCATGAATAAAAAAAAAGGAGGATTTCTATTGAAACTCTATCCTCACTTCGCCGGTGAACGACGGCTCTACTTTGACGTCGTGACAGAGCGAGTGTTCCCAGAGAGACTTCTTGTGGAGGAACGTCAGCCCGCACTCCTCACACACGTAGCTCTTGGTCTTGCCGGCGTGGGTCCGCTTGTGTTTCTTCATGTGATAAGACAACCGGAAGCCTTTGTCGCACACGTCGCATTTAAACGGCTTCTCGCCCGTGTGGATGCGCATGTGCGACTTCAGGTACCCCGACTGAATGAAGGCCTTGCCGCACTCCTCGCACTTGTACGGCCGCTCCCCGGTGTGGTAGCGGTTGTGGAGCCGCAGCTCGTTGGCGGTCAGGAAGGTCTTGCCGCACACCGTGCACTGGTGAGGCCTCTCGCCCGTGTGGATGAGCTCGTGCCTCTTCAGCGACGTCTCCTTCATGAACTGCTTCCCGCAGCTGCCGCAGGGGTACCGCACGCCGATGTGGATTTGCTCGACGTGGTTGGTCAGCTGCAGCTTGGTGCGGTAGGCCATGTCGCACTGCGCGCAGGCCCAGGGCCTCTCCTCCGAGTGGGTCCCCATGTGCACCGTGAGCTCCGAGGCCGAGCGGTAGCACTTCCCGCACTGCCAGCACAGGAAGGGCTTCTCCCCGGTGTGCTTCCTCTGGTGCACCGTCAGACAGTTGGAGGAGCGGAACTTCTCGGGGCACATGCTGCATACGTAGGGGAACTCGCCCTTGTGGATCCTCTGGTGGATGGCGAGGTAGGAGAGCTGCATGAAGGTTTTGTCGCACTGCGCGCAGGGATACGGCCCGGTGAACTCGTGCTGCTTCTCGTAGTGCTCCCTCAAGCGCCTCAGCAGAGTGAAAGCCTTGTCGCACATGGTGCACTGCATCGGCCGGTGCATGAGCTTGTGCCTCTCGAAGGCGGGCTCGTTGGCGAGGATCTTGCCGCACTCTTTGCAGTAGAGCGGATCGTGGATCCTCTGGTGCACCTTGAGCATCGTCATGCTCTTGAACTCCTTCCCGCAGTCGGCGCATCTCATGATTTCACTCACTTCCACTTTGCAGACGTTTTCCTGGTGCTCCTTCAGAGCGGACGGGTACTCAAAGTGCTTGCCGCAGTTGGAGCACCACACGGGGATCTTCAGCAGGTCGGCGCCGGTCACTTCGCTCTGGCCGGGCCCGGCTCTCTGCTCCTTCTTCCACGAGAAGCGGGTGATTTTCTTATGACAAATGGCATAAATCTGGTGTCTTTTCAGGCCGTGCATGTGTTTGAAGCGCTTCTTGCAGTGGATGCAGTGATACGGCCGGTCCTCCGTGTGACACTGCACGTGCCTGTTCAGTGTTTTGACGCTGTCGAACGCCCGAGAACAGACGGGGCAAACTTTGGGAGCTTTTCTCTTGACTCTGTGCGCGGGCGCCGACGGGGGTTCCTCGGAAGCGTCGGCGGGAGCATCCAGATTTTTACCTTTTCTATCGAGGTTGCCCGTATCGGCCTCGGCCAGAATCTCTTCCACCGTCTTGCTCTGCTCCTCTCTGATGCCCTCGTGGCCGTGAATGATCTGGTGCTTCTTCA
Source organism: Melanostigma gelatinosum (assembly GCF_949748355.1). Lineage (NCBI taxonomy): Eukaryota > Metazoa > Chordata > Actinopteri > Perciformes > Zoarcidae > Melanostigma > Melanostigma gelatinosum. Next base: position 3,539,854 of record NC_136655.1, read on the forward strand.
ACGTGTCCTTGTACTTGAAGCCCTTCTCGCAAGCGATGCATATGAAAGGCCGCTCCTCCGTGTGAGACCGGAGGTGCTTCGCGATGTCCGCAGTGCAGGGCAGGATCCTGCCGCAGATGGGACAGACTTTGCCCTCCGTCGAGCCCTCAGGCGGCGGCTGTGGATTGGAGCGCTGCGTCTCTCTCTTCCTCGGCCTCTTCAGCTCTCTGCTCTTACAAATCTCCAGCTGGTGTCTCTTTAAAACGTAAGGATTCTTAAATTTCTTCTCACAGAAGCAGCAGTTGTACGGCCGGTCCTCCGAGTGGGACCTCATGTGTCGCTCCATGTCCACCCGGCGGCCGAAATACTTCCCGCACAGCGCGCAGTTTTTGTTTTCCGACATCTCAGAAGTGCCGGCGTCTCCCGCGTCCTCCTCCTTGGCGCTGTGACCGAGCTCGTCCTTTTCGTGAACGCGCATGTTGTGCCGGTTCATGTCGTAATGGTCCCGGAATCGTTTGTCACAGTTGGCGCACTTGTACTTGAACTCCCTGTTAGCAGAGTGAGTTTCCTGGTGCCGCCTCATGGCTGCAGCCCGCAGGAAGATCTTATTGCACACAGGACATGTTTTGTCGTTGGAGTATTTCTTTCTTTGCCTCTTAGCCGCCGCTGAGTCTTTGTCTTTCAAAGCATTCCTCTTCACCTGCAGCCTCTTGCTTTGCTTCAGTGGCTGAAAAGCTGCCGGCTTCAGGGCGTTACCGATGTCCTCGCTAGCTTCCTCCTCGTTTAGTTCATTTTCCTCTTCTTCTTCTTCTTCTTCATCATCATCGGGGTCGACCAGACCCGACGGCTGTTCGATCTGGATGTAGTCCAGCAGAGTCACGGTTTCGCCCTCCACCTGGAGGGTCATGCAGCCCTGAATCTGGTCTGACGGAGGCTGCAGCTGCATCTGGTCTGCATCGATCACAACCTTCTCCAGCTGAGGGAGGGACAGCGACGACAGGATGCAGTTCCCGAAGGAGGAAGGAATGGTCGGAGTTTCATCTGTGGGGAAAATAAGGACGCCATTAGCTTGATGCTTCAGCTATAAACTACAAGGACATCAGAGAAGTAAACACATAATTCCTTTAATTAAACCGAAAGCACTAAGCCGTCAAAACAACAAAGGACTGAACTGAATGAAGGTTTTTAATACTATGCATGCGACCCACCAGATAGATCCAAATGTCCGAGTGTGGTGTGGTACAGCAGCACCGTTCTCAGGTGCTGAGGGTCGGGAACAGAGTGCACACACTCCTCCAGGGCGGACGGGACCGCACTGAGCATGGAGGCCGTCTAGTGAAGAAATACAATGTTGAATAAGCGATTAGCAGGTCCCGGTACCTATTGACGCACAGATAACCATCACTGGATTACTTTAAAAATGTTGTTTTCCAGGCAGGTTCTGGAGTTATAAGGAGCGTATTTGTCTGTGATTTCTGAGCAGATGTATGTTCCAGTACCTGCTGAATGTCGGGTACAGGAAGAAGCTTCTCCAGTCTGGAGAGAAAATCCAGCATCAGCACCTGGAGAGCGTCGTCGTATGCAGGCCCAAAATCTGTAGGAAAAACATCCTGGAAGAAATAGTCGCAGTTTAATGCTCAAGTACTCCACAACGAGTGAACATTAAAATGTGCTGCAGCCGAGACCGCTTCAGCGATATGATGAAATCCATCTTATAAATTCAAAGAGCCGAATCCCAAACCTGGAAGAACTTCTCCTTCTCGTCGGCGTCTTTCAACAGCAACTCGATTTGATCCACGAAGTTGGATTCTGGAAACTCGACTTCTGCAAAACACGGCTGGAACAAAAGACGGAGTTTGAGCAGGAGGAATTACAAATTGATGGTAAAACACGACGACGCCGCTGTTCTACACGTGGCAGTTAAAGAGGCTAACCTGCGCTGCCCAGGTGGAGACGAGGGCCCTGATCCGCTCCAGGTGCATCTCCATGGTTTCCGTGTCTCGGATCTGCTCGGCCTGACACAATTCAAGAACCACCTGCAACAAACGGTTCCACCTCAGGGTGAATAGGACGGGACGGCATGTTAAGCACCAACAGCAGGCTCACAGGATTCAGCACCGGGAAACTCTACAATAACTCGTCACGTTGACGTGTGGTGCCTCGCAGGTCTGTTTTTACGGTGTGTCAGGCGATAATTTAGCTTTTATTGTCGAGACGATGTCGTTACCAGCTGAGTCAAACGAGAGCGCTAGAATGAACAGTAATAAATCATGTTTATACTTTGTTTTGACACGGAAGAAAACAAACCGCTGCTGTTTGACATGAACTTTTAAAACCTTCGTACCCGCGCTCTGAGGCCCAGGAGGAGTTGAGCTTTCTGATCTGCGTTCAGGAGTTCGGGTACAATCTCTGACACCGTGGTGACGAACTCCTCCACCATCCCGTAGTCCTGCACGCTGCCCCGCTGGACCACCTGCCACATGGCTGCAGACACCAGGCGCAGAGGAGGGATGAAGAGGCGGAGAGACGGCAGCAGAAGAAGGGAATCTGGAAAACATTTGTCAGAACCGCAATTTGAATTATCACGTTATTCAGCTTTTCATGAAAAATCTAATATAGCTCCTCACTGCAATCACTCTCATGTGTCAACTTAGGTTTGGGATATCGTGACGGGTATTTTTCACCATTTGCTGACATTATATTGACTCATGAAGCAAATTAGCAGGTTGATCCATGATGAAGATACTTGGAAGCTTCAGCCTTAGTGTCCAGCAAGTACAGTAGCCACAGCTCATTATATAGGGCAGCTTAATTATTCTTGGCCTAAAACCACAATAACCAACCAGTGGTAACATTACTATGACCCCGGGTTTAATTATTGAGTGGTAATTCAAATAAACACATTTATCTAGGAATGTCAACCATTTAATTTCAATATAAGTTGAAAGAATGACTTTAAACATGTCCAAACAGACTATTCTTGACATTACAGTGAAGCTCTGGGGGTCTCTTGTAGCACCTCCTCTAAACTAGCCTTGGTTGCCTTCACGGACTGGCAACAGTGTCGGAATTACGACTATCCACACATGATCGCCACAACAAAGTCGTAAATATATAACTATGTTATATAAGTTGCTTAAATGGTTCGGGAAGTATTCTATTAAAGAAAAGTGCAATTACATTTATATTTAATGGTTTCTATTGGAACACTGGTTCGACTTTCAGACGTTTACGTTCGCTGAGCTAACGTGAAGCTCCTTCCGACAACTACCGCACACATCAGCTCGTAGCACAAAGCCACCGCCATCTCAAGAGCGGGGTACGCCATGTTCTAAATCGGGCGCACACAATCCAAAAGTACAGCCGATAACTCGCGATAGGTGGCACGCGTTCGTATAATCATTGGCTTACCGTTTTCGGCGCGATACGGGCTCTCCATTTCTATGCCGGCAAATATTCAACAAGACGAGCAAATGAACTCGGGGTTGTTGTGAGTCGACGTCCGTCCGACCCTGCGGTGCAAATTGGCGGAGAAGAAGGGCGGCTCGATATTCGGCTCGGAGTGCGCATGCGTAGTCGCGAACACACGTCCCCACTGGTTTCATTCAGCAGCCGCGGTTTGTTAGGGATCAATCGATATCTGCTAATACATTCATTGTGTTAACTTTAGTCACGAAAGCGACACCGTGGACTAAGTTGACCAACTTTGCGGTTGCCTGCAGAGGAAACAGGGTCATCTTCTTCTTCGCCTGAGAAATGTCAGGCTTACGTGAAGATGCTTTGGTCGTTGCTGCCCCCTAGAGGCCATTTGAGGAAATTAACCCAAACATGTTCTTTAAAACAAGCATCTTCTGTGGCAAAATACAGCAAATTCTTCCTATTTCAGAGGCGTTCAACAAGTACGTTATTATAGATTCAGAATAAGTATGTATTCAGTTATTTTCCGATAAAGTTATGGCAATGAGGATTAAATCATTTTCATTTTCGGGAGGGAAAATGAGCCCAATGTCCATGGAACTGGTGATTATTGTTGGCTGTGATTGACCACAAATAGAGTAGATGAAGATATTATATATAACAGTTATTTGCAATAAAAACAATCAACAAAAATTCAGAATTGTGGTGCTGAAACAAGTTAATTTTACTTTGTCGTTTTTGCTTATATGCTTACTTTTATTAGTTGCCCATGTTCGTGCTGGGAAAACTGCCTCCAAAAGCTACCATGGCATGTACTCATCAGGAAAGGGCAGACTAGATGTACTTAAGCAACACGATGTGTGGCCTGTTACAGTCTCCATTTACACCCAGGCTACGAGTACAACTGCCTCCATTCATATCAATAAATAACTTCTTGCATGGCGGTGGTTGAATTCCTTCGTTGGTGCAGTAAATTCCTATGGAGACAGAAAAAATAAAAAGAGGAATCGCAGCCAAATTGTCCTCCTGACTTTTTAAGACCTTGTATTTCTTCATCGGCCTGACGGCAGACAGGCCGCTGGCTCTGTGAGGGAGCTGTCACCACTTTTAGTGCCTTGAGTCATTTGCTCGGTAGAAGTAAAAAGGATCGATAAAACACGCTGCTGCTGGGCTGTGGCCACATTTGTCACGTTTTCATCCAGAGGATGCTGCAGAGTCCTTGTAGAGGAATAGTTATCCCAAACTGTTTGCTTCCATCTGTTATTGTTATTGTCCCTAACCTTGCTCTGCATGTTTGGCTCAGTTTCTTTGGAAGTTTTATAACAAAATAGCAACAAAAGAAACAGACCTTCACACTCTTTTAAACTCTGGTCTTTTATTCACTGTCAACAGAAACTGTAGCACGAGTGTAACATTCCTCTTTGTTGTTATACTCCACCACATCCCTGCTTCTCACACCATGTATAATTTATATTTCATATATATATATATATTTTGTACAATATACATGTTCTCATCAAAGGAAAAATAATAGCAAAAGTTCCCCCCCACCCCCCTATCTACTGAATATCCCATGCATGTTTCCACTGCGGCTCGGAGAAATGCTGTTTATTACCAGGAACAAACACAAGCAAATAAATGCTCAGACAAATTAAGGGGAGAGTGTTGTTCGACAAAGCTGGTGTACAAAGCACATTCTCAACAACATTAAACAAGAAGAGCCATGCGGACCGACTTTTACTCACTTTGACCGACTCCAGAATCAGAAGCTCGTCTTCTGCTAATTACAGAACATTAAGATGAATAAAAAGAACGCGGAGATAAAGTCTTTTGGTTTTCCTCTTGTTCTGAAGTCATCTTCAGCTGCTGTTTGATCACAATAAGACTTGAGCTCTCTGTTGAAATAATGTGTGTGTGAGCACGGGAAGTGCTTGACATCATTATGAACCTGTTCACCTCTGTGGAGACAAAACGGTTTGCATCTTTAAGTTACATTTCACCTTAAAAAAGCAGGTTTCATTAGAAATGTGGGCATGTATGATGATGATTCAATAAAAAGCTCAACCAGAGTTAATCTAAATCAATGATCAGCTTTGTTAAAGCCATCAGACCGGCAGCCTATAAGTTAGACATGTTGTGTTAAAATGAGTGAAACTATTAAAATAAAATACGTGGGATGTCACAAAAATGAGTAAATTTAAGCTTTTTCTCAGTCACTCATTTGTTGTTATGCTTTCAATTCACATTTACACTGCAGCTCCACACCGGTGGCATGTTCCTCATCGACACTCAGAGTAATACAGTCGCATGGAAATATTGCTTGATTTCAAAACTTTAAAGCATCCGTTTTACATAATCTTTTTCACTTTTGTAAAATAAAAGAGCTGTGGAATGTAAAATAAAATATATACATGCATGTAGGTAAGAAAATAAAGTCGTAGGATAATATCTATGTTTCATTTTCTGTAACTATTTACAGAACTTAAAACCAACTCTTGTATGCCTGTATGTTTCCGTTCAAATGTTGTTTTATGGCCCAAAACAAAATGTTGAAGTAATTGTGAGTGTGCTACAATATTTTGAAGAAATATCTGAAGGTACAGTCGGGTTCATGTAGAAACAACATCACAAAGTACGAGGACACTTCAGAGACACTGGAAACAGAGGGAAGCGTTTTTGTTTTTGGTTTGTTGCTGGACTGCAGATATTGCACATTATGGAAATATTAAACCGGTGTTGCATTGTTACATTCATAAAATGAACTGTAGGCTCGAGGATTTCCTCCCGTATCGAGTCAAACTGCTGCGGCTTCACATTTGGTCCTTTTAGACTTCACAAGTGTCATCTAATGCACACCCGGGGGCGACAGGCGTCCACAATGATGCCATCATGTGGAACTAAAGGTTCGAAAAATCAGACCCGGTTTATTAGAGACGCGGCCTTTTGGTCACGGATGTGAAACAACAGATGTTTCTACTAAAGCTGCAGGCTGAGAGAACCAATGAAAACCAAATCTCAAAACACCCGGAACCATTCCCACGTTAATTATTGATGTACACACCAGAATGTGACAAACAATATCTGTTAAATATGAAGAATACAAAGGAAACCTGGTTGTGAGACTTGTACTGGTCAGATCTGCCTCATGTATTCAGACATATATTGATATGTTTGTTATTTAATCAATAATTGGTGTGATAATTGTCAGAGGTGTTTGAGATTTGGTCGCTCTTCCTTGGGCTTTCGTATAAAGACGTGTTGCTGCACATTGTGAACTTGGCGACTGATCAAAGGATGACGAGCACACGAAGAGAACAAAACGCTGAATTCATCCAAAGCTTCCAGCAGCTGCAGTTACGCGAGTTAGTTCATTGAAATAAACAATTCGTGGCGCTAATTTTACAGTCGGGTGCCATTTCACCATCACAGAAGACAACAAGATGACGTCATTTGGAGTTTGAAGTGCCAGTCAAACCAACGTATACATGGCCGCCATTTTTTTTGTCTCTTTCTTTATTTAAGTCACAAACAGTTTTTCAAATGTACTCAAGTTTTTATGCTCAAATTGAAAATGTGCATAAAAAGAGTTCGGGACTTTGTGAGTCACGTAACGTTGTTGCGTCTCTAATAAACCGGCAGCGTGTGAGAATTCAACCTTTCTTTCACAGAATTGACGTGATTGATAAATTCAGCTGAGGCAAGGCCTTTAAGCTGCTTCTTGTTATCTACCCTGATCACTTGGAATGTATCAGAAGGAGCTCAATGATTGACGGGAACATCCTTTGATTGCACGTGGACTGGAACAATCAACACCCTGCTCAGCCCCAACGACCTGCACAGAAAGCACACCTAAAGCCAAAGCGCAGGGTTCAAAGGAACGGATCAAACATGCAACTTGTGCATCAACAGACACAAACGGCGGGAACAAACTGTTGGAGCACATTCAATGAGACTGGTGCCATCAGCCAAGCGAGTGGGAGAATACTGTACATCAGTTTACAAAAAAAAAAACAAGAACGACCAGCACGATGGCTTTAGGGAGGTATTTACACTTTGCTTTAAACGTCTTTAAAGAGAATCAGAATCCATCTCCAAATCCCGCTCAGTCACTTTTGCGGCGGATAGAAAGTTAGTAAGCAGCGGTTTCCCTTAACTTCCCCCTTTGCGAAAGTGGTCCGTGAAGTAAGCTCTCCATAAAAAGCAATATCACGGCAGCTCAGTTGTGGAGGTGTCATGCAAAAAAATCAAAAAAAAAGAAACGTCGCCGGCGTTTCATGGAGTTGTCGTCGTTCATTTCCCCGGTTGGACATCCATGGTTGAAGCGTACGTCAGCATAGATCTCACCACGAGTCTTTACTTCAGTCAGCGCTGCGGCGTCGGCCTCGGTGGAAGTGCCTGTGATCGGCTTGGCCTCTGCACACGCAGGAGATATAACACAGTGAAACGTGTCCAACGTAGAAGTGACAGGATGAAACGGAGATAAGTCCACCTAGAGTCTGTCTGCTGGCATTGCTACTGGTCACTTGTTATTGGTTGTATAGTACCATTATATTTTGGCATGTGACAAACTTTATACTGCAATGGCATCCACTGCCGTAAAGTTTGTAAACCTAAAGTCTCACATCGGAGATGATGAGAAAGCTAATTGTATTGAGTTCTACTCTACCTTAAAGGTGTACAGAATGTATTCCATGCATGTGTCCTATATGAAATACAATACCTTTTATGATCACGATTAGGTCTGAGTGATACTGCGGAGTCTGTTTCGTGTTTTTTCGACTGTAGGGGTGTGAAGAGGTCAGTGGGAGCCATTAGGACAACACGCCGGAAAGTTCTCTCTCTCTGATTTTGTCACGTGTGCCAACTTCAACAGAATCAAAGGGAATCCCTGACATCAAAACATCCGACAGCCCCTCTTCAGCAGTGGAGCCGAGACAGGTGGACGGGGGGGGGGGGGGGGGGGCTGTGCCTGGAGATCGGAGGGCTTTCGTGGGAGGACGGCGTCACACCACGGAGCCCTTAGAGGTGGAGAGGTGGATGGAGTGGATGCGCGTGGCCAGGGTTTTCTCCAGGTCCAGGAGGATGTCGGTGCAGATGCCGGGGCTGGACCCGGGGCTCTCGGCGGGAGGAGGTTCGTACAGCAGCTTCTTGAAGCCGTCGAGTTCGATCAGCAGCACCATGTTCTTCAGGATGTAGCCCTCGATGAAAGCTGTGAGCTCCGCCGCGCCGAGGAACTACATTGAGACAAGACGACGGAGAGACAAAAGCAGTTTTTGAGTGTTCATATGATGGCAGAAATATTATTCCTGGTCAATTCATCCGGTGTTGCTTTTAGTTTCGTTCGCAGCAGTCTGTCCTTTTCCCTCCTTTTCACCTTGTTTGCGTCTCACCTTGGCGTGCTTGTAGAGGTCCACGCAGGTTTCTGTGGTGATGTTCTTGGAGCAGATGATCTCACAGTGTCTCTGAAGGGCCTCTAGTTGGAAGAATTTGGCTGCAGACAGGAGCTGCGGGGAACAGAACAGCCACACAGAATGGAGGCACAGGACTCGGGGATTAGAAACGCTCACACTTTCGCTGTCGCTCGGCAGGCTTCGGTTGAGTCGCTCTTACCTCCATGACTTCAGTGTTGCGTATGTGCAAAGCCTCGGTGCCTCCGAAGTACAGATACTGCATGACCAACTGAAACACAGAACAGCATCGATTCCATTGTTCATTCATCTGGACACATCTGGACACATCTGGACACATCTGTCCGTCCTGGTCAGACATGCAATAGATGACGGTGCAAAACAATGATTTTGGATGAAAATGAAATTCTTACATGGAAAATATTGTACTTGACATGGCTTATCTCGATGCAGGTGTTCTCTGCTGCTGGTCGGTTCTGGAGAAGTGACTTGAACCTGGATGGACCAATGGAAATCACCGCATTTATTACAGCTGTGCGAGGCAAAAAGAAAATGCATCAATAAACGGCCAAATAGCTCCTTTACCTGGGTGAAGCTGTAAACAGCAGAACTTTGTGTGCATAAAACGGTTTCACCTCCACCAGGAAAGTAACGTCGGACATGTCCTTGTTGTTGAGGAAGTGGGGGTCTGAAGGAGACAATAAAAAGAGCCAGAAGATGCCTCATTACCAGTCTCCTACACTTCAGATGCACAACAGCAAACAACAAAAGACCACGCTGAGGTGGTCGTTACTTTGAGGGTGATTCGGATTGTCAAAATACAACAAGTCTCATTTCATTAGTATTCTAAAAGCCCGGCGGTTGGATTTATAGCCGGTGCTTTGAGCTGTTTCTTTAAGTGTATCCTTGAAGATCCTGATCAATCAATCAATCAATCAATCAATCAATCAATCAATCAATCAATCAGCTTTTTAAAGCATTCGTTGTCTCCGTCCAGAAAGTAAGAAGTAAACATGTTGTTGGTCAAACACTTGGTGGTGCTGCAGCTCAGTCGCTAAATGTTCCGGTGCCGCGATGAATCAGTCTGATCTGGTGTTTCATTGCAGACATGCTTCCAAAACACATCATGACGAATGTTCAAAGTGACTTTATGAAAGCGTAGCGTCTCCCGAAAACATTGCGTAACTAATCGCTGCCACAAAATATTTGGGACTTTTGGAAACAATAACCATGACATTTAAACACCGTCAAAGGCCTTGTTTTAGGAAAGTGAATTGAATGCTTTTAAAGACTTGTCATGACCTGCGGATACTCTGAGCTTGTGCCAAAAGCAACTAATACTTCATATCTTAGGAAGTCTGAGATCCAACGACTGCTTCTCTTGTGCAAATGTTAAGACGTTGAAACTAAACAGGTAATAACTCTGTGATCTGTTCTGTAATAAAGCAATAATCTCTGACATTTTGATCAGTGTCTATTTCTCTTTTTGCCATTACAAACTATAATAAACTCATATGAACAAAGCCCTCTACAGAGACGTCCTAAACTAAAAATCGGATGAAAAACCTCGTCTAGTCTTGTGATCTCTGACCTCAACAAAGTTGGAGACACATTCCCCCCAAAAACAAGTCTCAAGTCTCTCGTCTTGCCGCTTTAGCTGAAGCCCTGCTGCCGGTGCCTCGTCACTCAGCCTCATTTAATGCAGAAAGCAGAAGAAAGCGTCGAGCGGCGGCCCCTGTTTTTAACCGGCTCGCTTACCTAAGCGCGAGGTCTGCTTCTTCTTGATCTCTGTCAGCTTGGGGATGGGGAAGGGCCCGTAGCACTGGGTGAAAATGACTGACAGCTGCTGGCTTATCACCTCGTTCTGCAAACAGACACCAACACAAGTCAGGACAGAAACTTGAAACAGATCACAGAGTTTTCTGAGCTAAAATCGTATGCAAATGCATGTTAATATAGTGTGGAGCGCAACGAAATATATGCAAAATATGAGCGTTAATGTGCCCCTAGCACACCAGCTAGTATTTACTTTGTCTGATGTTTCTCTAACAGGCACTTTGTTTACATGCACATGAAAAGACCTTGCTGGTTCGGAGGATCTGGAACATGAGCGGCAGGCCGTGCGTGATCAGCTCCTCCGTGTACTCCTCCTCCTGGATGCAGCTGAAGTCTTTGAGCAGGCCCTGGATCAGCGGCCGGCGGTGCTGCATGAAGCAGGTGCGCAGGGACTCGAGCCAGGTGTGCAGCGTCCAGGGAACGCCTGGGAACAGCACCACACACCCACAGTGAGTACACACAAAGCTGAGTGGGAGCGACAGAACCGACCATGTTTCCATCACTTTGTGGCGTTTGTGTCGAGTTGACGCGCGATTGAATACAATTGAAGAATGTCCTGTTAAAAACAAATGGCTGTAATGTTCTGCAACAATAGGATGAGCGGCGGATGACGTGTGTGTGAGATTAACGTGAATAATGACATGACAGTGGAGGCTTTGTGTATCAGCAGCTCTGCTGAGATGAGTACTTGATTAATGGAGTCGAAAGTTCATCAATTTCTGTGAGAGATTAATCTTTCATCAAGCAAAAGTTGCTGATTCCAGCTTTTCAAATTTGAGTATTTGCTGCTTTTTTATGCTTCATAGCGGCATACATTTGTTATTTTTGAGTTTTGGGTTCTTGGTCGGACAACACAAGCTATTTAAAGATGTCCCCTCGGGCTCTGGGAGCTTGTGATGGGCATTTCTCTCTATTTTCTCTGATTGAAAGTTCATTCTTGATCTTGGAAACCGGAGTTCACAAAACAATCTCATCACAAATACCATCTAGAGGCTGCAGCCAGAAGCCGGTCAGCACGCAGCCCGGCAGCAGGGGGACACAGTCGAGCTTCGACCGTACTTCAGTGGAGACACGGACGCTGATATATTCATTACAGACATTCATACATTCACACGTTCTACACACGAGCAGGAAGACGAGTTGTCTGTTTCTTGTATTTGGCTGATGAAAATAGAAAATAGAAAAAAGAAGAGTGTCATGCAGTGTCGCACTGGTCTGGTCTTGGTCTCCATCCCTAAAAGTCCTGGTCTTGTCATGGTCTAGATACACTCTGGTCTTGTCATGGTCTAGATACACTCTGGTCTTGGTCATGACTTGGTCTCGGTTTCGGTAGTCTTAACTACAACTACTAAATGGCACTTGTGGTGAGATAGTTTTGTCAGTCAATTAATCCCAATAGAATCCTGATCAAATGCTACATTCGCCCAAATAAAGGTTCACAATGTTGAGGTGAAAGCTGATGATCTTGTACAGAGTGACCACTGCACCCGGCACGTTATCGGCATGTTTCATGGTTGGATGAGTGGCGGTGATTGCGGAGAGTGTGTACAGGACAGCACAGGACAGGCACACAGCATGAGCACATCTCCAGGACAGCTGGAAGCACCAGAGAGCGATGCACGTGTGCCAGTGAAGCATGTATTAGTAAATCTGACCTAAGCTGCGGATGTCTATGGTGATGTCCACATGGCCGTGCTCTGCACTATGGTACATGGCCTCTCTCAGGGCCCTCAGTTTGGCCTTTCCTGTTCGCAGCGTCCCTCCGCCGTTGGCCTGCGGCGCCAAACTCTTCTCCCCGGGATCCGTACTCTCGGCCAGGATCTCCTCCAGGGACAGCACGTCCCCCTTTTCCTGCTCCGACTGGGACATGAGCTTCCGAAACACGTTCCTGGAGTGGAAGAGGTAGGGAACAAAACCCAAACAGAGATTAAAGGAACGCAGAGTGGGATAAGACACAGTGACAGATTGTTTCATGGTCAGGGAAAGCTGCGGGGAGAGGATGAGAAAACTGCAAAACACCGAGCATGGCCTGAGGTCACAGACTGGAAAACGCTTCTAATTTAAGCTCACACGTCCTGTGTTAACTCCACATGAAGCCCATCCAGCTCTCGAGCTCTGACGGCACTCAAAATATCCTCATGGACTCATCATCAAGCACAATCGCTCCGTAGAGTCAAAACACATGAAGCTGAAGCTGATTACCTTCAGCAGACGGTGGAAAAAATAACATTTGTTCGAGTCGGCAGATTCAGCTACAAGATCATTCGTGAGGTCTCACAGTCACATTTCAGCTCATCACAAAAGGTGCGCAGATCAGTTCCTTTACACCCTGTTGTGAAAGCTACTTCTTTAAGGACCTGGCTTTTTGCACGTGGGGTATTCATTCATGGGGAACCAGGCAAGGGTTTCCCAAAAACAGTCGGCACATAGTTGGAAGCGCAGCATTGTTTCAAACAGCAGTGCTTAAAGGTGCACGATCCAAGATTGGGAGCATTCAGATTTCCTCTCGCTGCACGACTCGCTGCAGCATCATCATCTATAATTGATTGTCTTAATGATGCTGCATTGTGTTGTTGGCTTTCCACTCCACTTCCTGACAGCTCCCTCTGCTCCGGCTGTTGACGGGCTTTAGCTTACTCAGCTGCGGGGAAATGATGTCAAACTGGAGCCATAAGTGCCGCTGAATCGACTGCAGCAGCTTATCGTCGCCTGCTGTCTGACGGGGAGATACCTGCCTCTCGCATGCTGCAGGATTCCGTGAGAGGCAGGTAGACCAGGGCCCAGTGTGTCAACGGATCAATACTGTGGCAATGGATATATCTCTGCTGACTGGCACCTGTGTGTCCCTGTGTGTGTGTGTGTGTGTGCTTGCCTGTATTACCTGTGGCCGTGTGCTGCTGCCAGGCTGAATGAGTTCATGTCTCCCAGCGGGGCAGAGGAGATGCCGTTGCGACACATGGTCCCGATCATGGGGTCGGCCCCTCTCTCCAGCAGCAAACTCACCAGCTCAAAGTTACCTGACCAGGTGACACGCGAAGCACATGTTTAGAGGGCGAATGCACTGAACTACAGCTTACATCTCATGCTTTGCAACCATCTATATTGACGAGTGGTGGAATGTCACGAATTAATGAAAGTATTGTACTTAAAGAGCCATTTTAAAAGTTAAACAGTTACAAGTTCTTTGCAGGAACTTTAAGTACTCCCATGTTACTTTATACTTCTACTCAACCACGTCAGAGTGAAATATATATCTACTATATATACTATATATATATATATTCATCTGATAGCTACTTTGCTAATTAAGAATTCACCAGCGGTGAAATGTAACTAAATACATTGACTAGTATTGTACAATTTTTACTTGAATATTTACATTTGATGCTGCTTCATACATTTATTTGTCATTAATAGTTACTTTTTTAAATAAAGAAATAAATGATATGTGTCCCATATAGCCTACATTATAATGAGGGACTACTTTATGTTTAAGTGCATACACTACAAGGTGCGTATTGATCTGTATGTGTTGTAAAGTTGTGATTCAACAAGTAAAGAACGATACAAACTTAGCTTGTTGTTGTGTAAAAAAGGTAACGGAGTATTTCTACAGCGTGGATTCTTATATAAGTAACGGATCTGAATACCAGCACTAATGTTAAAGTGCACAACAACAAAACACAAAGCATCAAAATACCTTTTCACATTCACCGACAGCACAATAACAGTACAATAAAACACTCAGGAGCCTGAACCTGCATACACTTATTCTCTCATTGCTATTCAGGAACTACATTTGCTGTGGGATTGTAGTCTTTATTTAATCTGCATGATTTATTGTGGATGTTAATAGCATTCATTATCCGTGGCTGTGTGTTTTAAATCACTCGGCGACGCGGCTGCCGACACCTTCCTCGAGTTCACTCTTGGTAACGTGAAGATTCGCTGCTGCATGTTACGCGATGTTACTGCGGTTAATTAAAAAGAAGCAGCGTGGATATTTCCACAGTTAACACGAAGTCAATCATTCGGCAAATATGTGATGTATTCAAACAGTTGATACCGCTCTCATGTCTGTAAGTTAAGACATGTGCCTGGAAGTAGCAGCCAGTTAGCTTAGCTTAGCATAACGACTGAAAATAGGTCAAGACATTTAGCCCGGCTCTGTCCAAAGATATCAAACTATGCCTGCCAGCCCCTCTAAAGCTCATTAATACACATCTTCTATCCTTAAACAATACAAAAAATGAGGTAAAATCAACAATTTGCAGTATTACAAGGCTTTATTAAGTGTGAGACTAGAGTTTCCACTGGCTGCATTAAGCACTACATTGTTTAAAAAGTGTTTTATGTTTCCCCCGCTTCCAGTCTTTATGCTAAGCTAAGCTAACCAGCTGCTGGCTTTTAGCTTCATTTTTAAAATGTATTTAACCATTATTAAATATTTATTGAAGATCTATTTTTCAAGAGCGTCCTGGCCAACACAGCCAGCATGACATCTAGCAACGTTGCAGCCCCGGCTTTGGGGACAGGTCGGAGGAGTAAGTCCAGGGAGTGAAGACAACAACGTCCCATACAGAGGTCGATGGAAGCGCTCCCAGGATGACCTTATAAGGATATGGCCGTCTACCCGAGCACACAAAGAGTGGCATGAATCTTCTCTTCGAACTCTCGGGGGAAAAAAGCAAATGTTCCTCCCCAAATGTCAAACTATTCCTTGAAATGCACATTCAGTTCTGCTTTGACAGATGAGTCCAGTCAGTTTAAAGTCTGTTTTGACTGAATAAAAGGACATGCTGCAGGTTCTTTTATATGTGGCTGCACGACTACACGGCAACAACACAATCATGAGCAGCATTTAAAATATAGTGCATTCTCCGATCTCAGAGAGCAATTAAAAGTGATGAATTAATTCGATTAAAAGCAGAGTGCTTTCTGGTGAGCTTAAAATGAAGCTCGTCATGACTAATGTCCTTTATAGGAGTGAAATATGAACATCTGGACTCACATATCTGCTGCTTGTGTGTGTGATTACCTGCAGCAGAGGCCAGCTGAAGCGGGGTCTCCGTGTAGTTCTCCGCCCCATCCTGCAGGGCGCCCTCCACGTTCGCTCTGTTATCCAGCAGCAACTGTGGCGGAGATGGAGGGAGGTGGAAAAGGGAGGGAGGGAGGGGGAAAACAAACCGGGGGGGGGGGGAGTAGGGAGGAAGTAAACAGGCGAGGGGGAGACGGTGTGTTACACTCAGGTTTGGCAACAGGGGAAGCCTCAACTGTTGGAAACCTGAACCCCCTCAGTGAGAGATCCTCGCTCACACACTTCCTCATTATCTTCTAGTTGTTGCTGACGACTTGCCTGAGCTGGGAAATGTCTTCTTTTTCTATACCCCCCCCCCCCCCCCATCCCCATCCCCCATCCCAAAAAAAACCCTCTGATTGCGGCAGTGCAGATGAATAATTTAGAAAAATCCTGAGGGTGACGCTGTTCATCAGGCTTTCAGCCGGTGTCAGCTCATACAATAACTACCGCAACAGAATTCATTATATATTAGATGATGAACAAAACACTGAAATGTGGCATCCCTGCAGCAGTGTATCAGGCTGGCTGAGCTCTGTGTAGTTCGCCTCCCTGCTGCTGTCGGACAAATCCTTAAGTTGTGGAGGAAACCAGGAGGCTAGATCACTCATCTACACATCTCTTATGTATTATTAAAAACAGAGTTCTCCTTGACCAACTCCTCTCCAAATAATTACTGCACATATAAGATTAAGGAGGAGCAATTAAAACGACATATGGCATTATTATCATCATTATATCCTCATTTTGGTGCAAAGGTCAGGGGGCAAGGGCCACAGGTTAATGGTTACAGGTCAGAAACGTCACTACCTGCACGACAGGCACGTGTCCGTGTAACACGGCGAAAGTGAGTGGCGTCCCATGGCGCGTTTCAGGGTAAACTGAGGGGTGCTTGTTTACTGTGCTTGGCACCTGGGAAGTCATAGGTGAAGGTTCAGGGAGAGAGATATACAGCCATTAACATTCACAGCTCAGGGCGGGGAGATGAAGGTGGGGGGGGGGTGGGGGAGAAGCAGTATGCAGGAGGAGAAGTGTAAGCAAAGGGAGGGCGGGATGGCAGAAGGAGATTTTCCTCTTTGAGTTTCACAGAAAATGCTGAGCAGCTTGACTTCTATTCGTGGTGTTCAATCCTCAGCCTTTGGAGCGCGTGTCCGCCCGGGCACGGCGCTCTGCGCTACCTGCCTCGCTCCAACTCTTCGGCGGCGTTTCACTTCAAAGCGGAGTGAAACCGGAGAGAACGTACACCGCATTGGCAAAGACCACAAACGCAGTCGAGGCGGTTGCTAATGACTCGCCGGCGTCAGAGTGAAATGATGATGTCGTTCCGGGATCTCTAATAAAGTGGCTGCATCACAGAGGAAATTACAGAAATGATTCCTAAATGTCGCCTGGAGGAGGACCGTCTTTACGACAGACGTTTAATGTAATGTCACGTTTCAGTTGAGCGCTGATGCTTAACAACAGTGGGACTGTTGGTGTTCACACTCATGAATTATTAACTAGTTCATAATATAAGGCAGTTCAGCAACATCGTTTTACTTAACGGCTCACCCAAATTACAATCAAGAAGTTGTCTGTTCTCATGTACTTGCCCTGCAGGTAGTTTTATACGTTGAGCTTTTGAGATTTCAGTGGAGGTGATTGGAAATTCCTTTAAAGTAGCGTTTCATATCCCACAGACTTCACTCAGGCCAGTTTACACCAGAACTATTTTACAAAGTACGTACTGTTGAATGCAGTGTGCATTCAACTGGGACATACTACCTCGTAGGGCTGCCCCCTCTCAGTCGAATCGTCAGTGAATCAGTCGTTTTGGCCTTAGTTGACAAACATTAGTTATTCTTTTATGTGTTTTTCATGCGAAATGACTTATTGACCAGAAACTTCAGAACAAATCTCAGAAAAGCCAGAAACAGCCTTCTGCACAATGCGACCAGATGCAGTCCATTCTCTTCTTTTAAAGAGTTCAAAGTAGAACGTTGTCCACTTCTTATGACAGCTTGTAGAGACACTGTGACACTGGCACATAAAAGGATCCGCGTGAACAGACTCCATTAGAAAAACATGGGAAAATAGGTTTCTTTGTAATTTGGGTGAACTGATTAAAACACGTCACAGTGGACTCATCGATGATTTACACATTCAGAGTCAACGCAGTGAACACAGACACTCGACCGATGGAGCAATCACAACAACCACAACGGGGTCACGATGGTGGAGGAGAGTCCGTGAAACATTTCTACTCTTGACTACGATTAAAGCAGCTACTAACACACACACACACACACACACACACACACACACACACACACACACACACACACACACACACACACACACACACACACACACACACACACAGGACACACAGCGGAGACAAAATGAGATTTACAATATTAAAGTTCCACCGTTTGCTTTCATTGTTCTCAGTTAAACACAAGTGCAATGAAGTTCGTGCTTGGTGTACAGTCTATGGTAGCAGATTACACTAAGTGCACACACTTGTGCAACAGTGATGCGGTTTAAAGCAACTTGCTGCTGGAAGTCTACAATAACTCTCATGTCATGTAAAATGTCATGAAGTAACCGTCTGCGCTGAGGGAGCATCGGTGGATTATTATTCTATGTCACTGTTACTGTGCACATGATCGTCCTTTGTTGCTCATCAGTGCACTTCATGTAATAAGCTGCCAGGAGAACAGAGAGCATGCCGACAGACAGGTGAGACGATGAGGACAGGGGGGGGGGGGGGGGAGCAACACAAAGTGGGTTCATCGTTTCCACACAACAAATGTAAATGAACATTTTGGACAAAAGAACAACGACAAAAGTGTGGATTTAACGTGACATTTTGTCGGTGTCTGGTGAACACTGACCTCGCTGTTGATGTCGGCTCCGGCGTCGAGCAGCATCTGAACCATGGCCTCGTCACCGCGCACGCAGGCGTACATGAGAGGGGTCATTCCCTGTGGGAGGGAGGGAGGCAGGAGGTTACAGGGTTCCTACAATGCACTTTAGTACAGAGGAAAGGTGACGAGCTCTATGTCTCATTCAGCCATTCACAATCATTCAGCCTTTATTCAGCAGCTCTTTGGATTGTAACAGTTGCGTCGCGCCTCTAAATTGTGATTACGAATCCACTCTGACCATTTTATGCTGCAATACTTTAAACTACTCCAATTGATGTACTTGCACTTTTAACTTTTACTGTTAACACTGCATATATTTGGATTTACGTGCTACCTTACCGATTAACATCCACAAATACTATGAAATGTGTGAAGTATGAAGCATTTTTATCGGCAGCGACATGTCAATCACCTTGTAGCCCCGCCCTAAAGCATCCCCTGCTTTATGGTCTGTGTGACTCTAAATGGACCATAATGTACGAAATGAACATCATGCTGTATTGAAGAAGACTTGAAACTAGAGATTGAGACCATGAACTCATGTTTACAATGTTTACTGAGGTAATAAATCAAGAGAGAAGTAGAGTCATTTTCTCATAGACTTCTATACAACCAGAGGAGTCGCCCCCTGGTGGCCACCAGAGAGAATGCAGCTTTAACACATGAAGCTTTGGCTTCGCTTATCAGACCCGAAGATTGATAATTATGTCACACCTGGCAACACTGGCAGGTGTAGAAAATAGATGTTTTCTAGCGAGGAAGGATGTTTGCTTTTTGTATTTTCATGACCAAAAGACTTAATTGGAGTGCTCTGTTTTTAAGGATTGAACACCTAATTAATGAAGTGTACTCGCCTGTTGGAGTTGAGCATGTTGATTCATTATCGTGCCGAACAAACAGCCAAGATTCATTTCTCTTCTTCACTGCACCATGGAAAATGGATTTCAGTGCGATCAGCCAAGCCCTCAAGAGACCGTCAGCAGGTCTATAAGGAGCTCACCAACAGCTGTGCTCTTTAGCTCTATAGGATATTTATATGAAAAGCAGGCGGCGCGTTTATCACCCCGGACGAGCTTCCGTAACAGCTTGTTATTTAGGTGAGGAGTGAGGTGGAAAAGTGTCAGTCAACATCATTTGTTGTGCTCCTAAGTACCTGTAAATACGGAAAAGTATGAATGTGGTATGAATCAACCTGCCGGGAGCTGTGGATGAAATGAACTTTTTCTAAAATATAGGTTTATGCTAGAAACAAAAGTTTGCTTTGTACAAATCCTGAATATCGAGTATCTGAGCGGAGACTTGCCAGGCACAACTTTGTGACCAAGAAAAAAAACAGACTGCACTATTAGCTTCCACTTAGCAGAGCGAGGAATAACCAATATTTCCATTGACTGGAGAAGGTAGAAAATCCCGAATGACATGAACACTTGGATGCAGAAAGATATCGACCTAAACACCAGGAAAAGTGTTGCACTATCAAATGCACCATTAAGTCATTCCTTTCTTCTTCTGTATTTGGATAAATGCACAGCTACTACCAGCCTTTTAATTTAACAAAAAGATCAGTTTTCAGATCTGTATTTTGATTCATACTGCAAGTTGTATTTACTTTAGAGTAATCGTCAGTCTTTGTTCATGCGACAAATATTACAGTGAATACTCAGAGTGTGTCCATATCTGTGCATATTCACATTCTGTATTTGTACTCTTCTAAACATCCTTATACGCAGACACAAAGACAACATGTTCTTGTAAATCATGAGAATCAAGCACATTGCATGACTCATAGGAACAGCTTGTGCCCAGTATGAGAGAACTGGGACGGACTGCCAGGTTACACTTGTTAGGAATGAATTGTGTTCAACTATTTCTGTGTAGGTGTGTGACGTCAATGCTGCGTATACAGGTAGGAGCGCGATGTCATTATGAAGGTACCGTCACCTGTTCGCTCATGCTGTTGATGCCGTCGGGCCCCAGCAGGTTCACGGCCTGCTTGACGAGGTCCGTCCGTCCGCAGTTGAGCATCCTGAAGCCCAGGTCCTGCAGGAACTTGGCCTCTGTGGAGGCGGCGTCCAGCTTCCTGGTGGCACAGAAACAATCCTCCGCTCTGCAGGTGGACACAGCAGATCCATTACTGTGATTAAGTGGGAGCTTATCTGAGAAATGGATTTTGTGATCAGCGGATAAACATCTCTAAACAGAAGCAGAGCCACTCTGCTGTTCACAACGTTAACCCTTTCATTTATAATATTTACTGCGACTTTACGAGTTTATTACAAGCATTGGGGCTGTTTCAATTCAAAGTCTTTTCACTTTGCATTTGTCAACATGTCATTTTTCTCTGCTTGCGCCTAGTTCTCTAATTTCTTCCTTTCCTAAAGCAGCTTTCCTCCAGGTGAGGCTTTTGCTGCGACTCATTATTACTCTCTCATGTCTCCCGTAAAGCCTCTTAATCCAATCTGTGAGCCGCTGTCACGGCTGACGTTTCCACGAGGTGGCAGAGGAGCCGATTGATGATGTTTTGTCAAATGTTACGCGACAATTACAGCCGACATTACTTTGTCAGCTATATTTGCTTGTATCCTCCGGGACCGAGTTCGTGCTGACACACACTGTGCATGGCTACGTGATGGGTGTGTTTGTGAAGGAGGGAAGATAAAAGGGGAGAAACAGGGGAGAAACAGGGGAGACTACAGTGAGACAGAAACTAGAAAAGAGAAGATTCATCCCCAAGTCTTGAAGCTAGCAGACTAGTTGCTGCTGTCCATTAAAAGAGGGACAAACACACTTCATTAAGTCACTTTGAAGTTAGTTGTGCAGCTGTGTGGTCACAAACCAAAGCAGTGGATCTGATGGTGGTGCGAGATGAAAAGAGATTTGACTAAAAAACACAAATGTAGCTTTTATATCTCAAGGGGAATATCCTGTAAAATAAAGGTAACCACACTAAAAACGAAATCAAATGTCATGGCGACATGCCCTTCTATCGTCATGATCAAAGGACGGACTGATCTCAAATAGTGCCAGGAAGTGGCAATTTACTGATGACATACGACACACACACACACACACGCACACGCACACACGCACGCACGCACGCACGCACACACACACACACACACACAGTTTTATTATTGTTAATTTTTTTTTGTTTGCTTGTTTGTTTTGCTTTTTTTGTTGTTATTCCCTTTTACTTTAGACATTTAATTACATGTTGGTTTACATTACATATGTTGTAATGTAATGTTTAATGATGGGGACTGGAGGAAGAGTAGTTGCAAGCTTGGTAGTGGCTAATAGGGATCCAAAATAAAATAAAATAAAATGTAATACAATTAAATAATAAATTGAAAAAATGAGTTCCAGGTCAACAGAGGGCTTTATGGGGCTATAGGTACACACTATTATTGGACTATATTAAAGGGGGAATTTGTACAAAGCTGGACCTTTGAATGCCTTGAGAGATTTCTGAGTTACTGGTTTTAAGGGCAAAAGTTTATGATGATTAAAACTTCCAGAAGCAAGAAGGACTCACTCCTTCTTCACTCACTGAGGTTTATGTGAAACCAGTGAGATGATTTCCCTCAAGAGCAGCTTTCCTGCTGCAGTGAAACTCTGTCACAAGCATCTCATCCTTACTTTATTTGTCGAGGTTCACAGTCCACCCCGGGGAGCAGCAGCCTGGCGGCCTGCCTCACGTCGTCGCTGTCCACAGAGAAGCTTCGTCGATGCTCAGTGTGAGCCACCGCCACCCGGATCCACTCCATCAGCGGAGGCAGTACCAGGAACGGCCTGCAGGGGGCAAAAGTTTGTTTTGCTCACATGAAATGTGCATCATCTCACTCTGGACTCCTCACATAAGGATGATTGGTCAGGAGTCAGGACCCTTTAGCGTCACTTGTTAACACGCTGGGTATCAGTTTTCCACATGCAAGGTACTCCGATAAACACGCGGTTAACATTCAAACAAAACGACTTGTTGAAGTAAAGGTCGTTTTTTGGAATAAAATAAGTATGTTTGTCACATTCGTATTTTATCTATGTTACGTACATCGAGTAAGTTAACCTCCCTAAACGCTGGTATTACCTTCTTTAATCAAAATCAGTAATGAGTCCTTCCTGGCTGACATGTTCATGTTTCATAATTTATTTCCAGGACTAGTGTGTGTGTGTGTGTGTGTGTGTGTGGATATATTCTCCAATCACACAACGTCTAACACACACACATGCTTATGTTGTTCTGTCTGTTATTTATCTTTTCCCCCCACAATGCAACAGCAGCACAATTCAGGTCAGTCATTCATCAGACATTTGACCTCTTTACGTCACTTCACAGGCAGAATGAGCTGCTGTGTTTTACAGAAAAGAGAAATGTATGAAATTTTACATGCACAACTTTCTAACTTCTTCTTTTCTAAGAAAAAAAACACATGAAAGAAATAATTGAAGGGAAATACAGTTATTTGTTTCTTAATAGATTGATATGGCTGTGCGTCAAATGTAGTGTTATGAGGCGATTTTACATTATTTTATCCAGAAATTGTAAATAATTGTTTGCTAACGCCTTACTTGTTGCTGAGCTTGTCAAACTTTCTATTCTCGCACGCCACATTATGCTAATGCTAAAACTTTTCTTGTCTGTAACCGTACATTTTTTCGGCTGAAATAACAATTTGCTGTTGAGAACTAGCAACGAAGCTAACTCAGCTAACATGGGTTGATTAAAAACAGATAGCAGCGCGGTATCTCCAGAGCAACAGGACAGTTATTGAGCTGCCACAATCAAAACTGGGACATATTACGCTTGGGCAACGCTAATCGCACAATTTGACAAGCTTTCATGTTTTTATAAGAGAATAAATAACTCTGGGAGAAAAGGTGCAAGGTGACTGTTTCATCATTTCTCTTTGTAAGTGAAGTGCTTCAGTACGTTGTCGGTGTTCTCGGACATCCATTCAGTCACACTGACTTCATACCACAAAGGGAGGAGCACTCAGACAACGCAGAGAAAAACTAACTAGAAAGAAAACCCAGACAGTGAAAGTGGTCATCATTCTGCTGTCCTATTCATATGTCTTAACACAGATAACACCCGTCAGAAATCATTTCTTCATGTCCAAGAGGACTTGGTTCCCTGAGCTAAAGCGAATGCATTCTTCATTCAGCCTTGTATGCAGGAGCACGGGACTGAACACATTTATTCAAATACTCCTCGTACAATAACATAAAACACGTCTTATCAAATATATTTGATTTTCTTCATGATTTCACGTTAGCTGAAATTATTAATGCGGAATTTTTGTAACATTGTGAAAACTCAATGAACAACTGCAGGATGAGATTTAGGGGGAACATAAAATCATAAATGACCAATTTGTGTGCATGTATGTATATATAGTTATCTATCAAATACTTATTACAAAATCTATTCATCATCTTCTGTTTTCTTGTTAAAATTTATCACAAAACGGAAATGATGAACATGTTGTTTTCATGAACTTGATGGAGTTCATAGACCATAATTATTGCTACATTGAGTCCGTCCACTGGCAGTGTGCCTTCAGTACATCCTCCTCTATTATAATCATCGTCCTCATAAAGACTGCCCTTTCTCTACTCTGTAAAAGGGGACGAATGACAAAAAGAGCAGCCTTGGTATATCTGGCTTATACAGTCTTTTTGCGGTCCCTGGCACTTAAAGCACGTCATTGTTAGACAGGAAAATCCCTTTCACTCGCTTCAGCAGATACTAAGCACGATTATTTCCCCCATTTGTACTTAACCATCATGAATATGGCCTTTTTATGAACTATTAAAGTTACCTTTCGCAACAAATGTACTTATTATACAATAAATATGAATTATAGTAGCGCTATAGGAATAATTCTGTTTGGACGACTGTTTGGAGTTTCCTTTCAGGCTTTTAAAACCATCAAACAGTCTCAGATGTACATTAGAAAACCTTAAAACCTTAAATCAATTGGGTTAATTTCACATTATAGTCAGTTCAATTATATTATGAATCCATCAGTGAAGGCCCCAGTGGCGCTTTCTTCCCTCATGACCCCTCTGGCAACCGTAATCTCTCCAAAAATGATTCAAACCAGCACGTAGCCGAGTCAGCGAAACCATTTGGGACTGTTGTGTTTACCGTGTATGCAGCTGCTTCCTCCTTCTGTAGTCATTTAGCTGTAAGCACATGTTTAATAAAGGCAGCAGCGTTTCGATATTGACACACTCTGTTTGACTCGTCTTTTTTTTTTTGTGCCAGGAATTTGAACTCTGGCGAAGGTTTTTTTTAAAAAAAGAAAGAAAAGAAAAGGGAGCTGCTGTTCAGCATGTTGGCTGACTAATGTGACAAATCCGACCTCCTCCCTTTCCTCAGAGCTTGTGCTCCCCCGTAAGACATATCTACCGCTCTGGGTTTGCAGGAGAGGGAGGCCCAGTCTGGAATGAAAACAGCGAGGGTAATGTCGTCCATCGATTCAGACGGCAGGCCTGCAGCGACACCCAACACCCAGAGGTGTAAAAATGACACCTTGGAAGCAAACGTCTGGGCCAAAATACTGAATATATCATAATCCACTGCAGCTCTGTTGCTACTTTAAATTCCTCAAGGTTTTTCATCTTTCTTATTAACTCGGAGAAATTGGAGCGACAAACTAATTTTCTTCTTCTGATGTAACTCCAGGTAAAGTCATTTCAGTCATTTACTCCCCCTTCTATAATCGAAAGCGTCACAACACAGACACTAAAAGATTACTTCGTGTCATTTCATCATATTCTCCCGTCGTCTCTGTGTTATTCGGGCCCTTCCTGCTCGTCTTCAACCTTTCAGCAGAATGCTAAATAGAGGATCTTTCTCTCGGGGGATCCGAGAGCCTGCTGACATGTCACTCCGCCTGACATTCCTGATGCTCGTCACAATGGAGTTTTATCTCCTCAGAGTGGAGGAAAGACGTCGGGAAAAATCTGTCTCTCCGAGTGAAGTCCCTCTGGTTCCCATCAATGTGATTGACGCCCGGGGAAGTGTCAGCGCTGCCCAGACCACGGCAGCGTCTTACGGGATCGCTTGTGGGGGCGAAACACTTGTGCAAGAAAGTAGGATTGTCTGCAGCAACCTTTCAGACCAGTTGACATTATTCCAGCTCTGGAATGTGAGACAAACTGACAAGAGGCAATATGGCTGAAAGGATATATGTCCCCACCTATGAAGACGGAGAGCTTTTAAAGTGTGTGATGTGTGCCAGAGTAGTGGTGATGGACGTTTTGGGAGATTGGATTGTAGCTTACACACAGATTTCTCAGAGATAAAAATAAAATCATCTCGCTGCTTGATTTACAGCTCGACGAGCGGAGGCCAAGCACCACATATCGTACTGCGCAAGGTAGCTAATTGACACAATGTAATAACGAAGGCGGGATTATTTTTTTTTTGGCTCTTTGGGACACTTAAGTGTTCGCCGAGACTTGTGCCATGTGGACTTCTGCAAGAGCAGCCAAGAAAGGTTTTACATTTGCCCAGATTGAGCCAAAGTGGTTCAGTTGTTGTCAAGAGTTTAGGTGATCCTTCACGCGACCGTGTCACAGTTACCAGGTGTTTGTTTTTAGGCGGTCACAGTTACTGGTGAATCTGGTAAATCTATGCCAATGAAAAAGGAACCTCGGAGTCAATAACAGTCGCCAGACGAGCTGTAAAAGCCGCTGACTTCTCTCATTAGCAACCTGGATATAAATCAAAGGGCGTTCCAAAGAAACATCGTTGCTACGTGTCTGTCAAGCGCTGAAGTAAAACATCATCACTCATGTTCTAAAGTTGGGTATCATAGAACATTTAACGTTTGGCTGTTTGAAGGTAACTTTCTGGGGATATAAACTTCGACGTCATTGACTTTGAGTAACAATAAAGCGTCTGAACGCACCAGTATAGTATCGTCTCCGCGTGGGTGCAACTTCTCATTTTTGGGGAGGAGGCGTGGAACCCTCCATTCAGGCGTTGTGTCCTTTGGAGGAGCCAACAACTGCATTGTGACACCGCTCTCGTCTCCACCTCTATTGCACAATACAATTATGAAACTTGTGACTCAAACTGGTACAATTCTATATCTGTTTCTGTATTTGGACTGAAGTAAAAGTGTGTTAGCGGCATCATGTACCGGGTTGTATTCGACTCACCTCTCGGTCTGTAAGATGACTTTGGAGGGCTCCACGTTGGGGTTCTCCCACTCCATCTGCGGGCAGTGCATGAAGTAACACAGGGTGTAGAGGGCCTCGGGCTCCCAGTGCACTGTGCTGTTGGTGGTCTTCTGGTGGACTGGAGTCCCGTTGCTGGGGTTCTTGATGTGCAGGGGCTGGAGGTGGTGCATGGCCCGGGATACAAGATCACCTGGAGAATATTTTTACACATGAGCACGGTGCATGGACTTTTCCAACATGCAATAAAGAAAAGATGTCAGAAATAGAAATGCATTAAAGATAAGAACAATACCACTGTGTAGTATGCTGAGGGAAGATCCACTCATAAGGAAGTCCTACGCTTTACTCCCGGAGCACAGATCCATTTCTTTCACCACTGCTTTGTCATGGGAGTACTCGCTGCACGCACTGCTTCATTCACACACCCTCTGATTCACCGTACATTTAGTCATAGACATATGCCCACACAGTCCTCGCCGAGTGGGAAATTGCTGGCTTGAAATTAAATCTTACGCACATCGTGCCTCTCTCAGTAAATCGGTGAAGTGAGAGTCTGTCCTCATTCTACCTTCAGCTCTTACGTTTCTCTGTTCTTCTCCCAGTTTTCTGCCATGATCACCGAGAGCAGGGCTCTCAAACTCATCTTCACTCCGGGCCACATCAGCATCACGGTCGCCCGCAAAGGGCCGGTTGTAAATGTCACTACTCGTAACATATTGTTAAATAACTCTCTGCATTCACAGTTTAAAGCAGTCTTCAATGTACTCACAATACATTTCATGTTAAATGTACAGTAAGCCAAAGAGCTGCTTCTATGACTGTGTTTAAGTATCTCATAATTTTGACTTTCTATCTCATAATTTTGACTTTCAATCTCATAATTTTGACTTTCAATCTCATAATTTTGACTTTCTAGCATAGTTATGACTTTCTATCTCATAATTTCGACTATGGGGATATTTTTATTATCAAGTCTAACTTTAAAAAAAAAAAAAAAGAAAAAAAAAATTAACCGGATTCGCGGGCCACATAGAATGACGTAGCGGGCCGATTCGGCCCGCGGGCCGGGAGTTTGAGACCCCTGACCGAGAGAGTCGTGGGGAAAACTTTGTGCAAAATGAGGTGAACTTCACGATTCGCATTGTAGGAACAAGAGTATTTTCACATACTACGTTTTCAACCAAGGGGTAAAAATGCAATGTCATCTTAAGAAACAAAAACAAGTGTGTGTATAATGGTGAAGCCGTACTTAATCATGACTTATTCAGGATTGAGAACATCACGTAAATTTTTACTGGTACATTTACTGGCACATTTCCTGGTATCTTCTTTGATGAATGTGGTCCATTGTTTTTAATATCAACCCGTTTCCTGCCGTGCCTGTAGGCAGCAGGGAGCGAATGAAAGTCAGAGGAAATTTTACGATTCTAATAGATTTGAACACTGGAGGAGGTATGAACTTCAAGGTCTGAGACTCCAAGGAGGCAGATACTCAGCGCTGCCATTTAGAGAGTCATGATTCTCTGATGTAGGATTGTATCGATGAGGTCATTAGCGATGCATTTAAGAATAACGATATTGCTCTGAGGGAGGAAAATACTGCAGTGTGAGCATGCAGGGTCGATTTCTCAGACAGAACTAATAACCCCCTTTGATCTAATTATTTACTCTGCTTATCGGAACGCTGCTGGGTTGAGGCTTACAGGAAAACACGGCCGGAAAACACCACCACAGCCTGAATATGGTGAGTTGACGCGTTCTCTTTCTGGATACACGATGAGTATATGTGAATAAAACGACATGTGTGAAAGTCTGAAGCTCTGAGCTGCAGCACAACGCACACATCCGCGCTTCTGATTCTGTTTGTTCCAAAGATAGTCTGAGCAAAGTTGGCCTCGTCTTGAAACCTTATCGCTTCGACAGAACGACACGGTGAGTGTGCGCCCCGAGGTTCTCCATCTGTCAGACCGGAGGCCCCTGACAGGGTTCACAGGCAGTCAGACGTAAACAGAGCACGATGCGCACGGCACAGTTTGCTGTCCGGCTCCGGGGGAGCCTTACAGACGGTTATCTGGAAAGAATTAAATACATCAATAAATCACAGGAAACAAGGGAAATCACGCCTCGTTTCTTCAGGATGAAGTGATTAAAGCTGTGTGGCGAGAAAAAGGCTCCCATCTCCAGGTGTGACACATTAGACAAACACGATTAGGTAAGGTCACCCGGTGCGTTGAGTCAGAGGCAGCTCCTGAAGGTGCTCAGTGCAAACCAATGACATCACGTGCACGGCTCTTTTCAATCCTCAGTATGCACGTCCTCGATTCCTTTCCTCCTGAGATGCGAGGGGAGGAGGCGAGGAAGCGACACGAGGAGAGAGGAGTAGACGCAGCATCTGTGCTTCAACGTCAATTAAATATGACGTGTGTTACGCTGCTGTATTTTATGATCATGTGATCGTGAGAATTGATGAATTGCTTTTGTCTTTTAGCAAACAAAAAAGCCAAACACTGCTTCTTCACGGCGAGAGATTTAATTGATTGATTGAATTTACTGCAAAAAAAAGCAATTGCAGATTTCATCTTTGGCTCCGGGAACATGTCATCATGGGAATTTCCAGTATTTTGGAGCAACACACAAAAGAAAATCAATACATTATCATTAAATGCAACAATCCTCGCTTGCACCTCTCTGCTTGACTGCAGCTTGCAGACTGTTTGCTTGTTTGGTAGCGTTTACTGTAGCATGAAGCATCAATCCGGCAGATTCATTCAGCACAGAAAACCTTTCCACTCCAGGTACTCAGGAAGTCCCCGTGCTACTCAGGGTGAGTTTACCCAGGGTGCTTCTGGCCTGAATATGAAGAGGAAGTGAGGCATTAATACAGATTAAGATAAAGCAAAGAGGACAGAAGTATGCATTCACGTTACAAACGTTTTCTTCCAGCCAAGCTCCTCTCCTCTTGGAAGGACTCATTAAAGAGCAGAACTTTCTTCCCTATTCTCTGAGAGGAAAGTGGTGAAACGGCACAGAGCGACAAAAAAGCCGCAGCTTTAACGAAACGTCAACATTGTAAATTCTGTCACGCAGCAGCTACACACCCTGTAATTACCTCTTCTTTCTCCGTTTCCTCACGTAATTTAAGGGTTGAATGTTTTCATGGAGATTATGGTTTTCATGTCACATAAAGAAAGTAACTCTTTTCACCTCTGACTCTGATCTTTGAGAGGACTAAGAGCCTCAGCGAGGCTGTACTCACTGTGCTAACATGCACTCACGTCCTCATATGATAACATGCAGGTGAGATTATCCCCATGTTCACCCGCTCAGTGAAGCGTGGTAGCATGCTAACAATTAGCACTAAACACAAAGTGCATCTGAGGCTAATGTCAAAGTTATTATGAATCATTCAGAAGACAACGTGAATATATCTCAGCATCAAAAATGTTCACCTCACTTCTATATTTTAACACCTCAACTGAAGCTTTAAACGTCAGTTTTAATGTCTGTTTTGTCTTCTCAATGCCAGAATACGGAGGACAAGATTCCCTTTATGACATACTTCATTTCACAGTGTGTTCTTTTTCACAGGTACAATGAAGCACAGTGTAATAATGTTCTCATAACGAGAAGCCACAGGAAATGTGGTTTGAGGTATTAAAACTTGAACAGTGAACTTACTTTGATGCACAGTAATTAAACTGTAATAACTTCTTCTTGCAGTATATGAGCATAAAACCCCAAAGAACGAAGGCTTTGTAAAGTCATTAAATGTTTGATGGTATTTTTGCTATATGAGGGACTCAATAAAGCCAATATTGACAAAAAACACTGTATTTCAGGGATATATGTTTCATTTTCTCACCTTATATTTCAAATGTACTTTTCTGTAAATTTCATATTTGGGGTAATAATGTTGCATTATGTATTAGCGCCTCATTCATTTGTGGCTGTTTTTTAAAATTCTTTGTGTTTTGTATATTTGCAAGAATTAGATGGTTTTTTTTTTTTTTTTGCAAACTTGTTTCCTGATCAATTTGGTGCCATATTTGGGAGGAAGCAGTGAAAAGTTCTGGGTGCAAATTCAGGATAAGAACTACCGACGTACATGTATGACCGAATTGAACAGATGTGATTGTGACGTGTTTTCAGAGCATACTGCCCCCAACAGTCAGAAAGCAAGCTTGTAATTCAGGCAGGTAAAGTCAGGTGAGCCCGGTTATCACACGTGACCCGATATTATCACGGCGAGACAACTGTTGCGTTCCCTAATGGACGACTGAGAATGAAGATTCCTTTCGCTGTCCTCTGACACGCTGTCATGGCCTACAGCTCCCCGGGGACCGAACCGAGGACATTTAATCATCACTTAGTAATGCGACCGACGCGGAGCTCTGCCTTTGGGGCACATTCGCAATTCCGTGGCAACTATTAATCACAGTCAATTACAGGACATGTCATCGTCAACACAGGACTAGCAGATACTTTTTACCAGCGCTGCTCGAGGGGAAATTAATCACCAGCAGACCTATTTAACATTGGACATGTGGAGGGAGGTCAGTGATAACTTACGCGGTAACAATACAGAACAGGAGCTCCTTATTAGATTGTACATATATGCTCTCAGCTTGGTGGTTTTATGATCCTATAGGTCACACTTTCATAGTAACCTGGCCCGGATGCAATCAGAGGCTGAGTGACCATGTGGAGTTCTGGGAGCCGCCAAACAGGAATGAAACAAAATGGGTAAAATATATCCTAATGTGCTTTTTCTGGTAAACAGGCTCCATGGAGGGAAGAGAGGGAGGGTTGGTCATGAGCAAACGACTGATCCATCTTCTACTTGATATCTGTCTATCTATCTGATATTGCAGCAGGGCACCATCTGCAAAGGTGGGGCTGCAACCAAACAAAGTGCTGTGCAACAAATGCTCCAGCATGATTCATTCAGTCGGCAGCACCAGACGTCAGCGCAGCACGACTGATGTTCCAGCCATTGTGCAGCCTCGAACCGCTGCTGAAAACATCATACAATACTCACACGGCGTGCTCACACGAGGGACCAAACAACACAGTAACTGTAGCAACAGCAAAGATTGAGTTAAATACAGGAGCTTTTAGAGAATTCAATGGAGCTAAAAGGCTTTAAATCCTGTTACTATTTGACTCGACCCTGTTTTCGGCAGCAGCAGGTGACTGTTTTAACAAACTTAACGTTGGTTAACGTTGTAAAAAGGTTGCGTTAAAGGTTGTAGCACACCGTTAACGCGGTATGACGGTCACGGTAAAGCTAAAGCAACAAATCTACTTGGTTAGGGTGAGAAAAAACATCATGGTTGGGCTTAAAATATGTGCTCCTGTAACGCAACTTAAACTAACGTCATGTGACGCAGAGAAGTGAAGTTTGACGCCCTCGGAGTGAGATCAGAACATTTAGCAGCTAAACGACATTATATTTTTCTTGGAAGTTGGTGGAGATCAGAGCAGAGTGAATATTTTATTTCTTCAGGTGGCCAGAAAAGTGACCTCAAATATCAGCTCAAGTTGCTCCATGTCTGCTGGATGTGTAGATAGGCAGCTGTTTGCTCGCATTTCATCCATAACCACTTCATAAGGTGATAACTACTTCAAGATTCAAGGATTTATTTGTCACATATTCCTAAATATGTGCAGGTTAGCATACTTCAGAGGATGTGATAAAAGGAAAGTGTGCAGTGTAATTATATGAAGTTAGAATAGAGACGTTGAAGTTCAGGTGTCTTTCAGATACTGTAACTTTATTGAGAGACTAATTGAAACTTAGTTAATGTGCAGTTTCTAACCAGCCACTACACCACGAAATAGTGCATCTCTGGAGGCAGACGCTTAAAAGGGAACACTTGAAGGCAGCAGCAGCATGATACCATCTGTTCCACCCCGGGATCCTTCAGCAGAACAGTGGGGTATCAGAATAAGTCATTCAAATGTTTAGCTTTATAATTACAAATAAAAAAAGATTCATTTCAGATCTCTATTTTCATGTAAGTATCCGGGTCAGCCAGGCTCAAAGTCCTTCTTTTACCCCCCGTCCTCCGAGGAAGATATTCTGACTAAATATGGACTGAAGGTCCCATGATGCAAGATGCTGCAAATGTTGAGAAATCCCTGTTTAGGAAAGTCTCTGCTCGGCTTCTGTATGGAATCCGATTGATCTGGTGCTGCAGAAACCATCACGATTCCGTCTTTATGGCCATTACGCCGTCCAACAGAAAGTCTGCTGCAGCCGTCCACTCCTGGACTGAAGAACCGAGCACAGGGAAGGCCCAGCGCACGGAAACACAAGCTGCGATGGCTCATTTGTAAAATTAGCTTTTTTGTAAAATAGCTTTTTATTTTACAATAAATAATGCTACTATGCATAATGATTAACCAATAAACCATAATCACAGAAGTGTCCTATTACAGTCAATAAATGATGAGTCTGGCTGTGTATGAAGCCAGAGAATGATGCCCTTCTCAATGAGAAGTTCAGTTCAAATACCAACAGCTATTCGGCGCTTTAGTGACGAACCCTTTCATCAAACAGCTGCCCTGTCTTTCCTTTAAGGAACCAGTGAGGTGAGAACTAATTCACCGCCTTATTACCCCAAAACTTCCATTAGCCTTCTGGGCTCTCTCCAAAAAACACTCAATTAGTGGGTCTGCATTATCTCACAGCAGCACCGCGATGAGGACTAAAGTCCTTCATCTCATTGCAGCAGGACTTGAGTGAACAGTGGAAGTTAAACTAGTCCCGCCGTCACTAATAGAGCTGAGAGAGGCAAGCTCGAGTGTCAGGCATGTCAGGCTGATGGGTAATAATGATTTATTGATGAAGAACATCTGCCTGCGCGTGCTGTACCTCTCCGGAGAGGTGCAGCACACTCCAACGCTCGGGCGCACAAATCAGCTTCATTGGAAATGCCGTGTTCAATAGACTTTGATTAGAATACAACACTTGGGCTGCGCCGACAACATGGCAACGGCACGATCGAATAACAACACGAGGGACGTACACAGAGGCCGCTGACCTTATGCATGAACAGGAAACAGAGTATTCAGAGCTTATTCAGCAATAACAGCACGTCAGCGGTTATTAGCATCAGTCCTCTCAAGAACTCGACAAGAAGCGGCGTCTAACGCTTTCGAGTTGGTCCTGTGTTTGCTGTTGTATAATCTGTTCAGTGACGGGACGCTGCGGTTTTTCGGGGCTGTAAAAGGAAGCACGCGGTTGTTTGTGCGCGATGGGTCATTCTTTAAGTGAGTCCTTGGCTCTCCTTCGCTTCCTCTCTTACGCTGCTGCCGGCCAAGTCGCCATGTGATGCATTCTCAGTTGGCAGGTAAACCGCTGAGATCTTCATCCCTCGTCCGTCCTTGTTCTTCCGTTGTGGGATCCCAACAGAGAATAAAGAATAGAAACATGTCGCCTGCTTTAACCGAGAGCCTTTCGACCTTTAAACCAGCAGCACCATGCTGCTGAAGACACAAGAATGCAAACTGAGAACGTGTGTGAGTGCTTTAGCCCACAAAATGTGGCCTTCATCTTTCTTTTTGAAAAATGACTCGACGTTCCCCTCAAACCGCTCTTTAATCACTATTCCAATCTTTGCAGCGCCGAGCTGCGGTGAGTGAGTGGGATCCCTGTGGCAGGTATCGAGGGACATTAAACCATTACGCAATAATGAATCCAGCCTCACGTAATTACTGCAGCATGCAGCAACAGCCTACACCATTTTTCCAGTGTCCTTTGTGCGAGATAAAGAGACGAGTGTGTCTGGAGGATTGTGAGGACGGCTGTTTGTGTCCGCATACCCCCCCCCCCCCCCCCCCCCCCGTCCTCCTAAACAGGTGCTGGGAGACAGATAAGGGACCGAATGAGCCGGCCTCGTTTTAACAGCCAAGTCAACAATTCCTTTTTTTTTTGTTATTCCGTAAACTACCGTGTCTCCTATGACAGACAGACACGAGGAGGTAAATGGTGCTGCAGACCTCCGAGAGGATCGAGGAAAATGAAATGAAGAGGACTAAATGACAGCGGGGACCTTTCCCAGCGGCACATTGACATACTGTCCTGCCTTGACACGTCCATTAGAGAGAGATACTGGAAAGGACTTGAGGGTGACATTACCATCAGGAGCTGCAGTGGTCAAATGGGTAGAATGAAAAAAGAGAACCGCAACCTCGAACTGCAACTTGACTCCTGAAAGCAGCTTAATGAGCTTTTTAACTCAGAGAACGAGTCGGGCCGACTCATTTTTCACCTTCTTTTTTTCTTCTTCTCTGAGAAGTGGGTCAGATGTGAGATTAGGAGAGATGATGCATGGCGAAGCAGGAGACGTATTTTAACTCTAATATGATGAAAAATGAGGATGGCACGGACGGCCTCAAGATGAAATGTAACACCTCCTAGTGAATCTCAGTCAGTGTGTGTGTGTGTGAGAAGCGAACCCATTATCTCACATCCACTTAAGTGAGCGTGGGTTAATGGAGCAGCGACGGGAGGAAGTCCTTCTGTTGAAATGTAGGGTGCTACAAAAGAAGAAGAGAAAGCATGCTTTCAGATAATAATCTATCGTGAGAACATTGCTTGTCTATGGATAGAAATGTCAAGCAGGCGGTGACCATCCAAAGGTCTCCAGTAAGCAATCGCTTCCTGGAAGAAGATAAATAACATCTCATCTCGGTGCGATTCTCTGTAGCCTGTAAACCGGCGCACAACTCCTGCAGCTCTGCGGCGGGAGAGGGATCCCTCTCTCTGTGAAATCCACTCAGCCCTGAAGAAGAAGCACTTTTCCTCACTCCGCACAGGCACAGTACAATACACGGTGACTCATTTCTCAAGCTGGCCATTGCCAGCTGGGGGGAAAAAATACAGAGCGAGTGATGCCTGCATGCTTAAAGCTCACATAAAAAAGGTGCAAATTAGCCAAACCGGTGGTTTGCTCAACTGTGGTTACTGTGGTAACAGCGAGTGCAGTTTAATGCTGCAGCAAACAGCGGCAAAACATCCAACAGCTGGCTTCCATCACTCGCTCCAATATTTAACGCAGAGTCGCCGTCAGAAAGCACCGAAATTGAAACAATTGTCTTGTTTTGTTGACGCAGTTTAAATAATCGATCGCTGTCGTGACAAACCCGTTGCGTTTCCCGTCATTGCTCTACAATAAAAGCCAATGTTGCAAAATGTTGGATTGGCTTTGGCAGCATCTTAATCCAGCTGTGATACAGCTGCAGGGGAGTAAACAGTCAGGCTGTTATAATACACTTTCATTTGTATACAACCCACGTAATTGCGAGGCAGCCATGGTGCAGTAAAGTCCACGTGGGGAGGAGGTCAGGTGGACTTTCACCCAGGAGACTGCTGTTCGTGTCCGGTGTGAAATCAGAAGTCAATGCTGACTTATTTGTAACGCCACTTCCATACTTAAGAAAGTATCTTTTGCTTTACCTGAACAAGTAGTTTTGTTGCTGAATTAAACATTGCAGGTGCTCGCGCAGGCGCCGTGATCGCTCGTATTGCTGGACATCCGCAAAAAAAACATACAAAAAAAGGCCAAAACGGTTTGGTAAGATATACGAAGCGTTACGAGGGGATATGTTTTTGTTGTCAGAAAAAGGCTGAAATTAATGAGATAAGATTTTAAAGAAACTGGATTAAACGCGGCATCGTTCGTTTGAAGGCCATGTGAAACCAGGCCAGGAATGGCAGACTCCACCACGAGAAAATGCTGACCATAAACAGAATAAAATATGGGGTTTGGTTTCATAAACATCATAAGGTTTATAACTTTGACGAAGTCCATACTTTGAATATTTCCCCTGCGGTGGAGGCACACCCAGCTTGGGGAATGGAGGGCCCCTTTGTTGGAGGCCTGCACTGTATTACATTTCGCCGTTTATTTGCCCGGCGGCTGCTCGCTGACCCGCGGGTTCGGCCGCTGTGCTGACAGATGAACGGCCTTCCTCTGGCACACCTGGTCACAATATGTCAGCTCAGCACCTATAGATCCTATACGCCACACACACACACACAATGCGGCACATGGCGGAATACAGGGAAAGAACGTTATCCGTCATGGCAACGTGTCATGACAGATGAGGAAAGGTGCAAACACCCAAGGCGATCTGCCATCGGCGATCTGCTCTCCTCGCTCGGACAAAGACGTGAAATACGGTGAGCAGTGAGATAACGGCGACCTCAGAAATAAAAGACGTATTTATCCACCTCTAGAGAATGAAATGATGCAGATAGTGATGAATGTTGCTCTTTCACAGCCTCTTCTATCAACCATCAATGACCGAACAACTCGGGTGTGAAATTGCCCCTGAACGCCGGCTCCGCGTGGCCGCTCAACTTTCAAGTGATCTTGTTTATTGCTCAGATATTGAGCTAATAGATTAAAGATTGATTTCAATTTAAAATGTTAAAATGTGTTGATGCCGAGCAGCTTTTAAACGCTCTATGTGGGAACACCTGCTCCCTGTACGCCACTGGTTCCAGGTCTCTGCTGTGATATCAGAGGGCGTTCTTGCAGCATTTTTTACATCAACATCGCTGGCACGTTATCTGTTATTATGACTATTAGTGTAATTACTGTAAATACACCGGGCTGCCGCTGAGATGACTTAAGTACACGGAGGAAAACTGCATATCGATGGCCGAAGAGCAAAACCTCCTATCTGAAAAATGCCTGGATCATTTTGCAGATAGGATCTTTGCAATCTTTCCATCATTTGGTGCAAGTTGGAAGAGGTTCTACAAAATGATGCTCTAAATTAAGTTTCAATAAAGCGCGGGATTATTTTAAAACAGACTGAATATGAACAGCCTTCCTTGTTCTCATCATCCAAAATGAAATCCGCAATCAGAAAATTCTGCAGATTGGAGGTTTTGTGCTTTGGCCCTCGATATGTTCCTGTATTTATGCAGTTACCAGATTTCTGGACACCTGGTATCACTGGACTCTGCTGCATGGGATTTAAACACAAAGCGGCTCTGGGCTCGCTGGCAGCACGAAGGAGCTACTTGCAGGAACATCTCAGTGCATCGCGCTGCATCTTCCTTCCAAGTTGTTCTCACAAACAGTGCGAAAGCAAAGACTTGAATGCTTTTAACGTGGAGCGGCAGCAGCATTCCTGTTCCGCGTGCATTAGTTACTAAACACTGACCGAATCATTTCTAAACACACTTACAGTCTCAGTTTGATTTACTTAAATCGCTCTGAGCAACTTCCTCTTTGTGCACAGCGCCAATATCAAGACGAGAGAAGAGATAAAACTGTTGATGTGCTCTTTTAATTAAATTATCATTTATTACGACGCACTTACAGCATTAAGCTTGACGAGCAGCACTGAGTGCTTGCTTTCTTTGCCGCGGGTTTCGCCAATCATCGGTGGAGGTTGTACGCAGCCTCGGACATTTTTGGCAACTTTTTACTGGAAAAATGTTTTCAACTGGAGCACCTGGTTAAGCTGAAAAGAAATACACAAACAAGAAAAGCTGGAGCAGAATGCAAACGTCATCGATGCCCTACAGGCCCGTGCTACTGCACTTTGTCTTCTCAAAAGAGTGAAATCACCCCGGTGCATTAGCAGATTGAGTTCTTTTTTTAAACTACTTCATACTTTTTTCTTTCACAAAGAAATGATTACACTCCCCTTCTGCTTTTTGCAGCGACATGTTCATTATATTTTCTTTTAGACCCCAATATTTCTTTTTTAAATGTATTAATAGATGTGTAGGAGGAGGACACATTTCTACATAAAATCTGGCTGAGATGTAATAACCACTGGAATTTATGAATTTATGAATCTATGAAGCCCTTGTTGGAGCGTTGACATCTTATATTTTATTTTTGCTGCTTCTACCGGTGCACACTGGTGCACACTTCTACCGCACCAGTGGTTACTTCCTGTTTACTTAAAACCTTCTGTATGTGTCCTCTGCCTGGTCGTGACTGCTTTAGTTCAGCCGGTAACTTGTTGATTGACTTGTTATTCTGTTCTAATAATCACTTGTTCTTGTATTTCTGTCGTTCCACTCTAACTGTTAACAGGAAGTTGCTGTGAGAGGCAACGTGCCCTGCAAATGTCATGAAAAGACAAACAATATGTCCATCCCTCAATACTTTGGAACTACTTTGTCTGTTGCAGTCAATCCCACTGGTTCCTACTTAAGTTAGAGAAAAGAGTATATCATTTCCAGATGGCCACTGGTGTTTTCAGGACAACATAGTACTTTGATTGGGGACTTCTTTAAGCTACGGATGAATGCACATTTGTTGCTGTAGTGAGTATTTGAAGCAGCAGAACTGCGTATGTGTGATTGGTGTAAAATATAGAGAAGCAGATTACACACCAGCTGCACTGCAGATGAGAGAGAAGCTGCTCTTGTCGCACCTG
Source organism: Melanostigma gelatinosum (assembly GCF_949748355.1). NCBI lineage: Eukaryota > Metazoa > Chordata > Actinopteri > Perciformes > Zoarcidae > Melanostigma > Melanostigma gelatinosum. The sequence continues at coordinate 3,579,093 of NC_136655.1, forward strand.
TTTCTGATAAATAAGATGCACGAGTTCCAGCAGATCTGCTCCTTTAAGTTTGTTGCAAAAGCAGATGGTGGAACATGTAGAAAGTGGCACTCTTAATGCAATCAGCATGCACTTGATGAAGCAGATTCACACTCGTGGCTCGTGCTCTGCAGATCAATCTGTCCACATAACGCAACACGAGGTGGAAATCATGCCACAGAATGCAATGAAATCCACAAAATCAGTGATTCTCAACTGGTGGGTCGCGACCCAAAAGTGGGTCGCGGGCCTTTGCCTGACAAAAAAAATAAAAAAAATTTTTTTTTAAATTGTCATTTTATTTTGAAGGGCATTCTTTATGCAGCGGAATTATTCCAGCATTTACGGCACTTGTCGTGTGGGTTGTGAAAGTCAAATCATAGGACGATCTCCAAAAGAGAGAAACGTCCAGAGAGACCAGAGTCATCGGACTCTGACTGGACAGACTCATAGCGGTGAATTCTTCAAACACTAATTTCTCTTTTTGGAAGATGACAAAAATATAATATTGTGGATTTTTCACTTCACCCTGAATGAACTGAGTTTAAAGCTGCAGGGCAATTCAGTGAAAATATTTTTTCTAAATTGAATTTCATTACGTAATTCATGTTTTAATCCAGCTGTTATTTTACTTGAAATGAGAAGAACATGTATTCATGTATTTCTATGTATTTATAATCCATCCAGTTCAATTTGAAAAATGTGTGTGCTTTCTTTATTTGATTTGACAGTTGTTTACTACACAGAGACGTTACTACTAGATGTCTTGAACATAGATATGTATAATGATGTAAATGGTATACATATATATATACTATATATATTAAAATGATTATATATATATATATATAATTTGGGTCGTGGGTCCCGGCTTGTCATTAAGGGGTGATGGTGGGTCCCGCAGCCAGACCAGTTGAGAACCACTGCACTAAATGACTACAAGCAGCTGGCATCAACTGTATCACGAGCCACATGTCAACCTCTGGCAGCTTCGACTGGCCGACCCTGGAGGTAAGGAGGCCCAGCAGAGGCAGCGCGGCGGTGGGAGTCAAACGCACGGTGCATTAGACAGGAATCAAACAGCAGCATGTGCTGCTTTTTGGTCCGACTGGTGACAAGAAAAGACTGCAAATTGTTGCTTTAAGCGATGACGCGTAGAGAAGTGCTGGTGCGTAATGCGCCACGGGGACGAAAGAAACATCCATCCGGTACAAATGTGCACAGACACGAACTCGGTGGCGCAGATGTCTGCAGGGGACAGGGTGATCTAATGTGTGACTGTGGAGAGGGGCGAGGCAGCGGCGTGTCAGAGTTAAAGGTGGAGGAGCCCTTCCCTTTCAAGTTGAGGTTAAAAGCCTCTGAGGAGGCCACCTTGGATTTAAAGGTCCCCGGGTGTGACTCACAAACAGGTGTTAGAACAGCTGCAACAGAGCGGTTCCTGGCTGCGGAGCGTCAGAGGGTGAGGCAGGGGGAGAGGGGTGAGGGGACAGTGGAGAGGCGGTAGGTTTGGCCCTCAGATATCTTTTCAACGCTAGAATGGGGAAACCTGAAAAGCGTTGGTTTCTCTAAAACGTACATTTTGCATTGTGTAAACTGCTGGTAAAAGTGTACTCACTCAGCTCTGCGATGCTGCCCACCCGGGTAGCGAGCAGCGACTGCTCCAGCGTGCGGAGCTCGGCCTGACCCTCGCTCCCCCTCCCCGAGCGCTGCTGGTCCCGGTGCAGGTTCAAACTCTCCGGCAGGCTCAGTACACCTGCAAGACGGGGGGGGGGGGGGAAATATGTATTCAGTGAAAAGTGCCAAAAGTTTTTATCTGCAGCACATTTTTTTTTGCTGATGTCAGATTACTCAACAACTCAGGGGGAATGAAAACTGTGAAAAAAAGAGTCTACAACACACAAATCAGCACTTTCAGTTAAATATTCAAAACAGAGTTGTTAAGCGCTGATTCATTTAGTCTCCGGTGATGCGTTGCAGCTCTTCTGCACAAAGGTTTCTTTTTACCTTGAAAATGATACGACTCAAAGTGGATACTTATAGAAGAGTCGCTTGTCGTCTTTGATATAAATTGTCCCTGCAGTGATTTGTTGAGTCTTGGGAGTTTTGGTAAATTGTTGTTTTTTTCCCCCTTGTGATCACAGGTGTGCTCTGTGCAAGGTGCAGATAATGTTGGCTGGAGAGGATTAATCCATTTTGGTGGTGTTGCTGCAGCCAGGCTTTGTTTGACAGATGGGATATTGAGTTTTTTGCTGCAGGAGAATGGAAAGCAACACCCTGCCGAGTGCTAATCCTAATGACGCGGCTCAGGGGGACACGCCGTTTCTCAACAAACAGTAATTACAACATGGAAGCGCTCAGTCAATTTGTGTGTGTGTGTGTGTGTGCGATGCCAGAGCAGAAGACAAAAGAGCCACGCAGGCGGACACAAGTGCAGCATCGGGAGTCTGGACTTCTCCCCTCCAGCTCCAGATTCCTCCCGTCGTGTCCTCTTCCCACAGAGTCCAGCCCAAGAATTCCAGTGCAGTCAGAGTCCCGCTCCCTCTTCCTCCCACAGCCTTTCCGGGGAGGTCAGCTTTCTGATGATGATGATGATCACAACAGCTTTTTCTATGACTGCTTAACCTCTGACAGGTGTTGGTGGAGCAGCTGGTATATTAGGGTGCGTCTCTAATGACAGCCCATGAAACAAAAAAAGGATGTTTTTGGTCTGCAATGTTGAAGCGTTTCTATCTTTAAAAGAGAAGAACGATTCCTTTGTAAGCCCGTTGTTCTAAACCAAAGGGTCCTGAGATCATGTCCCGGGGGACCGCCAGATGTTTTTTGAGAAAAAAAACATATTTTCGACAGAGGGACGGTTTTAACATTGGGTGATATCATTTGCCTCAGGATAGATTTGTGAGAGTCAAAGTACACATGAGTCAGTGCTAGCTGCAACTAACCCAAGCTGATAGTCTGGAGCTACTTCTCACTGAAATATAGTAATTCTGTGCTTTTGAAATAGTTATATGTAACCAAGACTTCACCCACTTTAGCCGAGTTAATTCATCTCGACTATAAATGTCTTTTGACCTGCAAATCATGAGCATTAAAGTTAGGAAACAATGATATGAAGAAAGACATGACCCAATGAGCTCATGAAGCTAACTTGGGACTAATCCAAGTCAGAAATCAAGAACGACACATCGGAGTTTCCCTGCTGCAAACGTCGATCGGGAAGGTAAAGATTCTGAAAGAAGACTTCAGAGTGGCTGACGGCAAACAGAAACGCAGGGATTCCTCCGTCCTCGGGCCGCTCTCCGTCTCCTGTAACAGAGCGAAGCGGAGAAATCTCCTCGAATCACCAAAACCATATTGCTGTTCACGGATACCTCTGCTGGAGATTTAGCACTGTGTGTGTGTGTGTGTGTGTGTGTGTTTGAGGGGAAAACAAGTTTGAATAATTCACAGTGCCTTCCGTAATCAAGGCCTCCCATCTTGTCCGTCACCCCAACATTCCCCCCCCCCCACTGCCCTAACTATTCTTTTAATATAATTCAGCGAGCCCTTTGCTGAATTATTCATCCCATCAGATCAAGACATGTAAACAACTCCGCAGCTCTCTCTTCCCCCACCTCCCACTCCCTCTACATGTTATCGCTCACCAACACTTGGCTTCTCTGGATGAAAAGAAAGAAATAGAAAGTATGAATATTTGATCCGAGGTGCTGTTTGTGTAACAAACATCAGAGGTGAGAAAGAAGCCAGTCTGGCTCCTTGGAGACTTGGAAAAGAGAGGAAGAGGCGGGGATGGAGGGAAGAGGGGATGCTGACACAAACGCCTGATTAGAAAATGACAAGCAGCATGAGACTCCGAGGCGTTACAGGCGTGTTTTTATAAGCTCATATTTCTGAGTCACTTCCACCATCTTCATGTGACCTCCGAGGCAATTGGAAGAGCTCGGCGCATACTTGAGAAACACTAATCCCAGATAAACAGATGTGACCTGCATTCTCTATTCACGGGGCTCCCTTCATCTGTGCTGCTGTCGGGCAGATGAAGACGGAGACTGGGTCACCGGGACAAGACCACTTTACCGAACTCCCCCGAGGCATCGCCGCAGAAATACTGCTGATCGTCATAAATAATGCAGAGGACATCGAGCCGTGCAGGTATGTGCACACAACAGCTGTCTGCGTGGGAGCAGATCATCGGAGAGAAAGAAGAATGAGGAAGAGGAGAAGAAGAGGGACAGACTAAAAAAGCAAAACAAAAAAACAGAACAGAAGGCCCAGAACAAAGGAAGGAATATAAATCTCACAGCGTGAAACAAAGACGCTACGCTTTGATATTATCCAGCTTCAAAGCCGCTGCCGCGTTCATGAAGCGGCTTCTCTACCAGGTTGTTTGATGTTTACATGAGCCCGATGAGCTGGAACGTCTTTGAGGAAGAGGAGGCAACACAAATATGGTTCTTTTCATTTCTGTGCTGTTGTTTTACAGATATTAAGGATGTACGTACTTCAACAGCACAGACAGCGCAGGGTTCAGCTCAGCTCTCGCTTCCGGGTGCGTTTGTAATGGAGTCTCTCTTAGATGTAGCGCACACAGTCGGTTTGCTGGTTGCCAATGTGCACAAATGGACATCAACTATGGTGAATCTTGGCCTGCAGGTTTGACCGGTGCAAAAGCTCAAAGATATTGTGCCATCACGCTGTTAAAGACGTCGTTGGACGTTTGGAAGAGCATTCCTTTCTGAGAGAGCACTCTTCTGTTTGTGCGCTAAATATGAAGCTACTGCGGTTAGCTTAGCTGGGCATTAAGTCCCACTGTTTTCAGGCTTTATGCTAAGCTAAGCTAACTGTCTCCTGGCTGAAGCGTAATGATATGAGTGGTGTCGATCCGCTTGCAAGAAAGCGAATAAGCCGACTTCGCAAAAATGTCAGACTTTTCTTCTATCAGCTCTTAAACAGCCGATAGAACCTTGAACATAAGTGAAAGATATAAACAGAACACTGCTGCTGATATTGTTGCCCTTTCCGAAAGGGAAACTGCTGACAGCTCAAAACAATGCGAGATGCTCTGTGAGTTCAGTGGACCGAACTGGCTGCAATCCCTTCCAACAAATCATTCCTCAGTGTTTACTGAACCCTGATGGAGCTGGATGTGAGCTATTTGTTGCCTGAAACAAGAGGTTGAACAAATAAAAAATAGCCTCGTCACTGGTTCACCGGTTCAGAGGTGATGCATCATGCCTCCCTACATCTCTGCTCCTGACTTTACTGAAGTGTTTTATTCATTTATGAAGATTGTTTTTGGGCTTTTTGCCATTGTTGGATAGTGCAGCCGAAGAGAGACAGAAAAGGGAGAGAGAGAGAGAGAGAGAGTGAGAGAGAGAGAGAGAGAGGGGGGGGGGATGGGATGCTGCAAAGGGCCACAAGTTGGATTTGAGGTCACACAGATACTGGGATTGAAAAAATACGATAAGAGTCTGATTTTCTTTACCCGACATCTTAGATCATAATTGAATCGTGAGGCTAGCGTAGACTTACACCTCTGCTATGGAATAAAATGTGATACAAGCAGTGTGTGCATGTGTGTAATTAATAGCTCGTTGTTCAGACTTTCCTGCCGTCTGCGTGAGAAAAGAGCCATTTCAAAAAAGGTCTTTTGAGAAGAGAAACGGGAGGCGGGATTGTCTGGACTGTTGGATATTGAGCCCGGGGGCATAATGGGATTCGTGACAGACAGACAATCCTTTCTGAATGGCTTCACCACTCAAGAGCAAAGAAAGCTCAATTCCTTAATGCCCGACCTTTGAACATCTCCTCCTCGAGAAAAATCGCTTTAAAAAAGAAAATGACTGCCCAATAAGAACCAAAGCGTTACGATGACTAGGGTGACGTTTTGATTGGCTGTAAGCAAGCCACGAGCATCTCATCTGCTCTAAAAGGTCAATTAGGTCACTTTGAACCGTCGGCGCCGACGCGTGCCGGCGCTGCAGCACCAAACCCCCACATGGCTCGGCTCCCTTGTTCTCTGCAGGAATGCCCGATTGATTTTTTTTTCTGTTGTGAGAAAGCGGCGCTCTCTCTCTCCGCTCAGTCGGTGGGAAAACTCTGCCGGAATACTAACAGGTAGTTGCCGTGGCAACAGGCGACGGCTGCCTAACAGCGCGGCGATTGCCCGAGCTGGGAAGAGAGAGCAGCAGTTTCTTTTTCTGTCTTTTATTTATTTTTCACTGTAAGGAAAAAGCACATGAGCTTCATCCACACGGATGAGCCACCCAACACAAAGCATCTCATCATAGGGGGATGATGCAGTTGGGTAATTGCTGCATCTAGTGCACCAGAGACACATTCATTCTCTCATCAATAATGCATGAATGTACTTGGGACTCAGACCACATTAGCGGTGAAATGGCCAAAATGATTTAACGGCCGAACCCCAACTGGCTAACTGCAAAATGTCAGCCGCAGAGATCCACGAGCCAGCTGTTTGCAGGAGCCCACAGCAGCGAGAGAAAGAGTGGACACCGAGACAACAGTGGATTCAATGGAGTCCCGTCGTGCCTTCACGTGAGGGAAATGAAGGCAAGTCAATTCGTCAAGTTACATCGTCTCCCCATAAACCTTCTCTTGTGTAATTTGTGTCGTGACAACTGGAAAATATTTATAGAAGAATTAAATGTCTCATAATCATGCACACTAAATAAAATAAATAACTCTTAGAAGCATAACTTGTGTGGACAAGGTGATAAATTGTGCACACAAGATAAAATCTTATCAGCACAAGATAAAAAAAAATGTAATCCTCCCCTGCTGCAGGGGCTTCGTAAATCCGGAGCCTGAAATAATTCAATTGGTAAAATAAAATAATAAAGAAAGACACATTTCTGACTGTCTAGCATGAGAGTCAGGCCAGTTATCAGCGTGCAACGAAGGTGAAGATTGCTTGGTGCAATGACACCAAGCACTCTTGATACTAAAATAATCCATAAAACAGGTCGATAGCAGGTAAATAAGAAGCCTCCCGTGACCGTCAATGTTCTGTCAGGTCAGATAAAGGACCTTTATGTTGACGTACCCAAAGCTGTTCTTTGTTATTCATTGTTTCAGTCGTTTGGCTTGCAAGTGATGTCTCATCATGTCACTGAGAAGCACTTACTACGACATAATAGCTCAGTTTGGTGTGGATGGCGTATTCTGACATTGCCCTGATAAACGTTTTTGTTACCGGCTTTCAGCGCCTGTTCACGCTGCAGACAGACGACACGCAAGTTGTCAGGGAGAGCACTACAATTATCTTCCTCACAGAGTGTGAGAGCGGCTCTTCATGGAGGTTCCTACATGCTTGCACCTCACAGGGTGCCGTGAAGGTCCTTCAGTCACCATGAAGCAGAGCTCACTGGAGATCAACGATGAACAGGAATCGGCTGCCTCTGCTGTGCCCCATTCTCTCTCAGACACCAGAGTTATTTTACTCTCAATAATTCCATTCAGATGTCAGGGAAACGTTATGCAAGCAACACAGTGAAGTAGAGCCCTTTCAGTCAGTGTGAACGCTGGACTCGCCAACAAAAAAGCTATATTTTCGCTGCCTCAATCCCCCAAAAAACACAACTTCAAGGAGACGGGATGTGTTGAAACACTTGAAACGCCGTTCAAACGTTATCCCAAACGGTTAGCTAAACTACCGCCAGTCGTATAATTGAGCCTTGATTAGGCCTGTCATGATAACTGCTTTTGTTGGATATATTGTTCCAGAAATAATTACTTCTATTCTGTGCGAAATGTGAACTAAACAAATCTACCCGTGAGCTGGGATCAGTGGTGGAAGAAGTACTGAGATCTACCAAAGCCGTGGTATTTAATGGGAGAAATCCATGTGTTCTGCATCATAATTCACACACAAAAGAAGCGACATGAAGGCGGTGCGTCTGTTGTTGTTGCTTAATCTAGCCGCAGTCATCAGCATCACAAGGAGCCTAATCCCTCATCATTTGGGCACCTTTATCACGCCAAGTCAGATGGATTGCAGGTGGCGAGCCAGATGCTTGACTATATTTACAACCACCTAGAGCCCCATCTTGGCACGAATTAAATCAACACAAAGACAGCATTTGTGCCTCGAACCACACCGCTGTCTTGTCAGTCAGTCTGCATTGCATTGTGCGGCTATTATATGTTCAAAATGAGTGGTCTGAATTCCCCCAGAAGAAAAGAAAAACAGAGAAGAAAAACAGCGGGTGTCAAGGAGTAAGTGGTCTGAAAACGATAACGCAAACTTCTGTTGTTCACTGAAACTAAAAATACATTAAAAAAAATCATTGTTGTCGTCTGTGATCTGAGAGCAGGTTTACCCGACCATATTGCATTTTCATAAAACTTGAATACCACACAGTTAATTCTCCTTAATGGTATGAATAAAAGCCTTCAACTGAATATTCCGGTCCAATTTAAAGTCGTGCATCAGCTACAAAGTATGCAGAAGTCAGACATCAGCTACAAGACGTCCTTTCACTTTGATGAAGAAAAGATTTCACTCCATACCTGAAACGTTGTCCCCGTCTCTGACAGCTGCTTCCTCAGGTCATTTTGAACCATAACAATTGCCATTGATTAAATATAGCAGTTCTACAGGTTGTTATAAGTCGACTTGCAGAATAAAACCTCCTTAATCAGCATTACTCTTTAATAAACATAACAAACGTCAAATGAACCGCGACTAAAAACAGCTGACGCAGCTTCGGTGTTGCTTACAAATGATGCAGGAGGGACATCATACATACATCAGCTTGAAAAGAAAAACAGCTGGCATGAACGCCAATATTTAGGTGAAAACTTCAAAGCACCTCAGTGTCACTTATCATGCTGGATGTAAGAGTTGCAATGTGCATGAAGCCAAAACCGTCTTTGCAGCGTCACTCGGCCACCAGTCGCTCTGCAGACAGACCGTACCAGCGGCAGCTACACTTTGTTACCATTTGTATTCAATGTCAAGCTTGCACCGTTACCCAGAGGAAGAACAAAACAACATCTGCAAGGATGAAAAGGAAACACGGCGCTCCCTTCAAAACTACTTTAATTTACGGTCGCCTACAGTCCAGGCTGCAGTTTTCAAGGCCCCGAAAGCCCAAATTCTCAATTAGCAGTGAAGGAAGAGGTGCTTCTGAACAAGAGCAACAGGAGCGTTTCACATGAAAGGTTTGTGTGTGATCTTCTCACTGGTTTAAAGTGGCTGTGGCTCAACCAATTAGGATGAAGCAGCATTACCGGTATATTAAAATGTCGTGACAGCTGTGGGGTTTCTCTTCTTAAATAATACCTGGCTGGACTCATCTCACATGAAGCAACGCTGCTGAGAAGATTAACGGTGCATTTTTACACTGTACCCATCCAATATGGGTTTAATTACCTTGTATGACGAGGTGAGGCATCCGTGTTTGTTTTAGGATTTCACACACTTTTGTATTAACAAACACACCGCGCCGTGTTCCAGCTGTGTTTCGGCTCAAATGTTGACACAAAGGCTGAACTATAGTCAGAAGTACAGTCCGTACATTACCATCGCAGACGTCCGCCCACTCATTTACGCCTGATTAGAGCTCCTCTCATTGTGTCATTTCCAACCTGACCAGAGGTCTAATCAAGCAGAGGATTGATAGCACCTGTGTGTGGAGCAGCAGGTCTCTCATTAGTTCCTTTTAGATGTACAAATCATCACTTCAGCTCAACTGTTGAAGCAGTTTCTGTCTGAGAATGTTGCTGTAAGAAGGAATCTTTACAGCAGTGAATAAAAAAAGATGTTTCCTTTTTCGAAAATCATATTTACAGGTTTAACTGCCGCTGAGAAGAACGTACTACTCTCCTGGTTCTCCTCTGAGCCTCCATCCATGAAATGATGGTTGGATCACTTTATAGATATCGCTCTCGTAGAAGGATCGTAAGCTAATTCATGAATAAATATCACATGAAAGATATCATGCGATTCATAGAATGCAGGAAGACCTACACACACATAGCTTCAAGATTTTTATTTTTTATTTTAGCTTCGTTAATGTTCATCGAATGTAATTCCAATTTACCCTCAGGCTAAAAGCCCACCGTATAATCTGACTCCACATTAATTACATTTTGTATTGACTGATTTCATTATTTAATGACTTTTTTTGCATGGCAATGGAGATATGTGTATATTTCTGGGTTGAATACAGTTTGAATGTGCTAGAATCGGAAACGGCTTTCACGTAACAATTTTCAATGATGTTCAATGTTCCTTTATTATGCATTTTAAATTTGATGTCAATATTTATGGGCTTTTTGCAGGGAGGGCAATTCAAGCCCTCGACGCCACATTAAACACATTTAAAATATAGGGACGAGTAAAAGTTCAAAATACAATTTCTTACATTATTAACTTACATTATGTGGCACACTTCATGAACAGAGCTGCTGCTAAATGGGATCCACAATCCATTTATTTTTGTCTTCATACCCAGAAGAAATGCTGGATTATGAAACCAGCTCCAGGTTATAAAGGTTGTATACAACCTTTATAACCTGGAGCTGGTTATCATCTGTCAACCTCTCAACCGTCTGTGTGAGAGATGATAAGGTTCATCAATAGAAATGATTTCTATTGATGAACCTTATCATCTCTCACACAGACGGTCATTAACAAAAAACTTCCAAAAAGGTTTGGAAGTGGCCGAGGTTACACAGCCGTGACTGGCTGCAGCTCGGCGGAGCTCTGATCCCACAATGAAAGAACGAGAGCGCCACAGACGCGATCAAGAGAGTGTGAAAGAACAATGGGGACGAACTACAATCAACCTGAAGGATGCAGGGAGAATGTCCAACAAAGAAAATTGGAAAGTAAAAGTGATGTGCACGAAAAAACGAGGAATAGCTTTCCTAAGATATCATACGAACCGTTTGAAGAGGATACGTTGGTTTACTGCAGCCTGACATCAGCTGATCATCATATTTTATGTATATATTGATACAAAATAGCAATAAAGACAAGTGAAAGCTGAGGGGAGGCAAACATACAGCGCAAAGCACGGCTTAAACAAAGAAACATTATTCTTCAGCGTACCTCAGTTGGTTTATGTGTTTTTGTGAAGGAAGCACCATCTCATGGTGACACTCTGCAATTGAATTCATGGGCGTGCTTACAGCTGAATCTAAACAAGGCCTGTCAGCAGCAGAATGGGGGGGGGGGGGGGCGGCTGTGAGGGGGAGTCTGACAGGCGTTCATGAAAGCAGGTATACGATGGTGCACCTGTGGGGAGATGCTGCTCTTATCAACAAGCGCTCCCAGGTGAATGAAAGGGCGTAGAGTCACAAACAGTCATCATCGAAAATGTCAAAAACCTCTAAGGAAGCCTGGCTGCTTCTTAGAAGTGAAGGTGCAAAGTGAAATGTGTGTGTGTGTGTGTGTGTGTGAGGATGCATCTTCTCATGTGTGTGTAACACAGGGAGGCTGTGCGTCAGCCAGGCTGTTGCTCTCCTCCCAGATCCTGCTGCGTCAGCATTATTAACAGTCGACCGTCTGTCCTCTCCGCTGAGGGGGTTAACCCGACCTGCGGGCCACAATGTCCTGACGTCCCCGTGTTCGGCCCAGATGGTCACCATGTGTCCATCGCACCGCGTATACAGCGAGCCGGCAACACCGGAGAGCAGACAGGGCGCAGGAATGCTCACTTTGTTTACCCAGCGTGCCCCTCTGGTGTTTGTTATGGACATCTTATATTATGTGCAAATATCATATCTGTCGGGCTCATTACTCCCTGTAAAAAAGGAGTCGATTTTTCTCTTTCATTACACCCACAAAACTGTCAACCCCTTGAAAAAGCCAGGATAACACAGCTCTCTCCACTTTGAACGGATGAGTAACCAAATAGCTTGTTGGAGTAAATGCTGATTTCATCTTCTGCTTTTAGTGGGCGGTTTCCACCGGAGGGGAACTACTTTTTCTGCCAATGTTGGCATCATCAGGAGAGTAAAATAATCACTGTGTTGACGTCAGACTTATATTTTATGACCAATCGTTGCTATTAGTTATTACATTCACAAACAAACTTAGCCGCTGAGATATTGGCATGAAGAATATGAACACAAGTATAAAGACACCAGATGTCATTGTTGATAACAAATGCCCGGTTTATCCGCATTAACCAAACCACTTCTTTCAAAGAGAAACCAAAGTAGAGCACAATCGCGCCGTCTGTTCGAGTTGACCTTTGCATGGAGGATCTGCTGTTGTGCACAGCTACTGTACAAGCAGACAACATTTAAGGAAGTCACTCTGACAAATCTACTGAACATTACAAAGTATACTCTGGACAATAATTCAGATGTTTATCTTTGGTTCTTCTTCCAAAATAAGTCTGATGAAATTTGCTGTTTGTTTACATCGTGTCAGATAATAGGACGAACTAATTAAAACGTTATCTGATATAAATAATTGCCAACACTGCAAAACAACTACTGCTGTCAAAGATTTGTTTATAACTCTATTATTCAATCAATAGAAAAACAATCCTGAGCCATTTTAATCATTTATTAATCTTTAAGTCAGTTATCACGCAATAACTTCTCTTCCCTGTTTTTGCAAACTGAATATTTTGGTCTTTGTTTGTTTATTTGACAGAACAAACTCTTTGGAGATGTCCCCCTTGGGATTCTGGGAAGTTGTGATGGAGCATTTTCGCCTATTTGCTGACATTTGAGAGACGAAACAAAAAGGTCTTTTCCTGCGATCATCAAGCCGATTATTTATCTGCGATTGTCCTACTGTGACATTTTAAAATGTCTTATGTAAAAGAGCTGCTCATTGAAAAGCACACATTTACACTGATTCATGTTCACACACATCAGATCTACGGCTATTTCTACCCTCCAGTCAAGGCTAGCAAAGTTCAACGAGTCACTGTGGACGTAAGAGAGACGGGACAATTACTTTAATTGAGACAGGACTGTTTGAACTGAGCTGCACAGAAGCATCGTTAGGGGGGTGCCAGACGGAGGTGACGGAGCGTGCCTGGGTGCAGGAATATGAGCCGCATTCATCGCAATTACTGTCTCAGACACTCTGATTCAAACAGAAGAGACACCGACACCCGAGGAAGAGTCACAGCTGACAGGAGGTCCAATCATGTCTGACACACACACACGCACGCACACACACACGCACACACACACACGCACACACACACACACACACAGACACACACACACTCAGTGTTTTGTGAAAGAAACATCTATTACAATGAATGAAATATGCACGACATACAGTAAACTATTGTACCGCCAGATTACAAATGTTTTCTATGACTCATCTTGAAGACAATCAGCCTGCTTCATTTAATTAATCATCAATGAATCATCATCATCATCATCATCATCATCATCATCACAATCAAAATAAAAGCAAGCACATTAACATCTCATGTGCATTTTTGCATCTAAATGCAAAGAAATGAAACGATTCAATGAATGAAATAAACCATCAAATTGAATATTTTTGTGGAAAAGCTACATTTGCTCTTAGTAATACAGTGGAAACCACTTTTAATGATCACAGTTACAGCGATCAAGTAGTCTGCTTACAGTGTTCATTTTGGGTCTTTTAATACATAACATGTGAAAAAAACACATTTTAAAACGACGTTAATTCTATTGACTTTGCCTCGCGGTGAGAGAGACACCAATACTGATACCGGATGAGAGCCAGACACTGACTCCAACAGCTGGATCAGGTATCGTGACCATTATGTTCATAAATAACATTTATTTGTATCTATGTATAGATTTGTACAATTTTATTTTACAAAATTGGGAAAGCATTGTTCAACTCTAGCCTGATCTCTCGTAAAAAATACTAAATAAATCATCAGAACTATACAGCAGCACCTCCACAGCCATTACACGGTTTTGGCTGATGTGTGTTCGGGGACACAGGTGTGGTGGTATTATGAGGAACACAATGAGATTGCTAAACGTTTTAGACAGTCGCCGCGCTCCTGTTTTCCCCGGTTCAATTATGTTCAATTATTCTAGAGCCTGCAGATGCTGCACCGGTTGTGTGTTGTACTGCTGCTTTGGATCAGAACATGTGCAACAAGTCACCACTGTATTTCTTGGACTACAAACCCACTTTATTCTGTGTTTGATGTGCATGAATTACAGAAATCCTGAATAGAGTTGTAGTGCTCATTGTTGTAGTTGATCTCGCTGATATTTCGCATTTCAAACAAACTATGATCCATAATGGCAGATAACCAATTTAGCTCCTTCATTCAAGTCTGTTTCCTCCATAAACCTTTATATGAAACTAATTTCCTTTGCCAAATACATTTCAGGGGAAATATCATTGCTGTTTGGATAATTTTCCTTCTTATGCTGTTTGAGAAGTCGTATGGAGGAGGTTAAGCGAAAAAAGAACATGTTCCTGCACTTAGGTGCAGGAACATGTTCTTTTTTCTTCTGTCCCCAATGGGCTCATTGAACACTTTTATATTCGGTATTTAACTCTCAATATTAAGATATTTACTGCATGTTATAAGCTTTTATCCACTTGCTTGTTTTCTGTGTGTCAAGCACGTTTTCTTCGTCGGAGTATACATGTCTCATCTCACACGTCTCATCTCGCTTTTTGAGTCAACAGTTAAATATTTCAATATTCAAACGAGAACCACAACCTTCTTTTTAACCGAGTGCTTTAGTGAGTTAAACCTGACCCGACTCACTAGTCCACAAAAACAAAAATAAAAAGTCTCGAGTCGACAGGCTAACATCTCGTGGGATGAAGGTTTCAACCCCAGTTGTCTCCGGTGTCAAAGTCCTGCTTCGGAGTAATTACTGTCCACCTTCCACGTCCTTTTTCACTGAACTTAATCAAGAGCTTCGTAAATATATCCACAAAAGTGGTAACAAGGCTTTAGTTCAGGTGCAGATGAAGGAAAAATGAATTTAAGGTGCAGTAAACCGGATTCTAAACACGGTTCTGACAGTGGGCTCGTTATTTTCAGGGCAAGATCGGTTAGACTCCTGATGTTTCCCACAGCAAGTATAAAACTTTTATAAAGTGCCTTGAGGGGGTTATCTCCACAGCAGCAGCATGCTCATTTATTGATGTATTTATTGATATGAAGCCACAGATTCTTACTTTAAATTCGACTTTTTCTGCAAGTTAAAGTAAAAAGAAAGAAGTTGAACTTGTTGAAGCAGAGCAGTAAGTGAGTGGATCTGTTTATCCAAAGAACCCTCTTCACCCCCTTTCAGAGTGAGAAGCAGACACACGGATCAACCGGCTGCCACAGGAAGGAGTGTGTCTGGTCCATCCCCTCACAACCTCTCCTTGGAGGCGAATTAGCTGAGCATGCTCTCACCGTAGGAGGGAGGGCCTTCAGGAAGGTTTGGGAGTTTAGCGACCCCCCCCCCCCCCCCCCCCCCTTGTGTGTATCACATGTCAGATGAGCATAGAAAGCAGAGAGGAAGATGATTTGGCCGAGAATATTTTGCTTTGAAATCCGACTGTCCCGGCTCCCCGTTACTCCTCTGACAGTTGCCCTTGCGTGACTATGCAGCGCTGCGGTCTGTTAGAAAGGAGATAAGTCCTCGCTGGGTGGCAGAAGACGGGGAGATGAGGAGCTTAGCGTCTGGCTCTGAGCCTTGAAGCCGGGGATCGGCTCCTCGTGAACATGACGGGAGGAGTAGAGTTACATGGTCACAGCCAGTCTGCTCTCATCTGAAGGCTAATAAGACTCCTGGATGCCTGGTTCTCAGTAGAGGTGTTGTCAGAGAGACTATCAGGTTGCTATTGTAAGATAACAACTTGCTTATGATTACAAAAAAAGCTGCTAAGTCTAGTTTCGAGACTCACTGACAAAGTGTCTGCATGAAATCTGGATTATTTATCAACTTTAAAGCTGCACACGTCACTTTTTTTGTATTGACAAAAGATCAAATGTCTATGTTTGTAGTCACAGATCCACAGAGAATGAACCTGCTGGTTTAGCGTCTTTCAGCTTGTGTTTTGGGGTTTTCAGGCCCGCAAACTCGCCTCTCAGCCCCAACAGGCAATCGATATCTGCTGTAAAAAAACAATGTGCGGGCTATTCGCTGGAGGAGTTTTCGGTGAACCTGCATGATTCCGTCTGAATGCTTGGAATCCGACCCGGTAGCACCGACGACAAGCATCAACAATTCAATAAATCAATGCATTCTCATGCTTACTGGTCACAGCACTGCTTTGTCTCAAGGGGTGCCAAGCTGAAAGGGTTGGGGATCACTGCTCGGACACCTTCACCACGATGCCCTTTTGTTATCTGCAGTCCGCATGGCTGCATCATGACTCCGCAGTCAGATTTCGGCTCGAGGACCCCGAAGAGCAACAAGCAGCCAGCTCGCCTTGCGAGGCGCTCCGCTGACAGCAGATGGTGACGGCTGGTGCTGACTCGTGGAGAGGCCAGGGGCCACCCAAGAACCTGGGTCGGAGCACCAGCGGGTGTCACATCGGGGCACCGTCTCCGTCTGCCACTTACTGTCACCGCTGTGCCGCCCAGGGCGATTGTGGGTGACATGGCACGCTGTCAGCTGCGCCTTTTACGGCCCACAGAAAAGCTGACGCGTCACCTCCGACCTCCGCTGTCACCTTTTAATGCCGCCGTCAGGTAAGAAGGAGCCTTTGCTGCCTCTGAAGCTCTGAAGGGAGGGTGGGGAAGCTGAAGCTTCTCTCTGTGTCCTGCTGCTATCAGCTCGGATTATCTCGCTGGCATCATTGCAAAATGAGACAATTACTGTGCAGGAGCGTCAGATTATCGTGAGTGCACAGTAGCAGGTGCGTCGGCCGTCAACCGAGGAATCTCTAAATTGACAAAAGAGAAAACAATCACACAAAAAAAAAACGGGCACCGTGACTTAACGTGTCTTCATCTGTCGAGAGACTGTTTCCTACGATGGAGCATTGCTGCATGAGCAAAGACAGATGGACAAAACAGGTGCTAATGTGATTTCAGTGTAATATATTCATTTATTTCGTAATGTACCATCTAGACTGAATGGTTTTCATGGGGCTTTGAACCGATCGATGCATCGCGCCATCAAGCCTCGGTTGTATTCCCAAACAGACGTGTACACACACAGCTGCGGACACCGAGGATGCAACTTAGTTCTGATCATTGACAGGCAGATAAATGGAAGAAGTGACACGGTACCAAAGGTTTAAAACTCCAAAATGAAGTGTTTTTGTTGCAAAGATTTTTTTTCCTTTTCAAAAATACACCAAACCAATCAGCCCGAAATGACTTTCTGCTCTACTTCAAATGCCACGAATTTGCCTAATTTACCCAAATCTATTTCTGCTATAATCACTGCTTCAAAATCTCAAACAGCACTCTGCAGTGAAACCTGGACTCAACACTGTTTCTCACCTCCCATAAAAACTGTCAAACTTTAAAAAAGGAATCAAATCAGCTCTCTTGAGGCCACACAAATCCAAAGTTGTGTTTGTTGGTGCAACTTTGAGGCAGAACTCGAGCTTTGAAGCTGCACAAACATGTCATGAAGTGTCTATTTTTCACTTTCAGGACCGCCAGCTGTGATTGTCAGGTGGGTTTACTGTAAATCTTCACAAGCTGTTGGGGTTTGGAGGACGGTCTCGGATCGAACTGACCCGCCCGCTCACATTTCCTGCCGTGGCTTCGGCTCCAGACGGCCAACAGGAAGAGGAAGAGCCAACGTGACAAACACTGCCTGGTTTATACATGAACTCCAGTATGAATTAAACATGAAGACAATTGCAGGAACTCGGGAGCACACACCTTCTGAAAACACAAACACCGATGGAGCACACACGCTGAGCCGCTGAAAAGCAACTGTGCAGCAAAAGTAAAAAAGTGAGCTTGTCAACGCGCCGACGTGTGACGCAGCCCCACTGAGGGGCAACCCGAATATAAATAAAAGAGCTTCGGCAGGCTTTTTCGAGACGGTGAGACACGATGTACAGTACATCGATGATGCAGGAGGCGAATCTGCCGAGTAAAGACAGCTGTGCATGGAATCTCAGTTATTTCAGCGTGTGGGGGCAGCGTGGCTGCTTATTAAAATTCATAACTCTGACCTGTAGTTGTGACGCCCCCCCCTTTAAGCTAATCAGTAAATGCTACAACGTTGTGGTGGTATGAGTCATGCCCCTTACGTTTTGATTAAAAACGAACAAACAAACAGATGGATGGTCCCACCCTGACAGCATAACTGTGGGAAAACAACACACAGCTCGCACTGTAACAGCCGAGGTAAATATAAAGGTGAGCACTACGCCTACTCTGCAATCATCGTATGGTACATAATCCCCAGAGGAAACAAAAAAGATATTATTTATTCAAACAAACATTGATTTGTGCAGTTAGAAGCCCCTATCTGCATATTAAATAACATCACTGTAATGCTTCTTAATCTTATGGATTTACATCAGTCATCAAAGGGCTTAAAGAAGTTGAAAATATAAAAAGGTAAAAGTGAATTTCGTCGTGCCGGATCATAAGCCAGCAATCTTAGCGACCCAGTTCTGTGCAGAAACTCCCTCAGTGCACTTCTTTTTCCCGCCCGTGTCCCGCACCGTATGGCAGGCAGCCCGACAAGACCAGTAGATTTCTAGAACAACAGCAGGGAGCGGATACTCCTTCCTCACAAAAACTAAATATATATGTGTGTATTCTTGACCCGGCCGCGACCAAAAAAGCCCCCTCGTCGAGCGTCTCAGAGTACGAGAGTGACGCAATAGGAGGATCTCAAAAGTCACAGTCTTCCCGGCAGCATCCTCTGCAAACCCACCTCCGCCGACCGGCAGGGCTGTTGCCTAGTTACCTGGCTCTGCAGAAGTGCAGTGAAGCATCGTGGGCCAACGTGGGGGACCACGTCACTACCCACGTCCACTGTGTTACCAAGAGGGAGAGAAGAAGTGTGTCAAGTTGTGCTCCTTCTGACAGCAGATAGAAATGAAACGGGGAACATGCTGATGGACAAACTCAAGGTTTTATGAGTCATGATCAGCATCTTCATTTCATGTTTATTAGTCTGATACAATCCCGCAATAATGTTCAGGTGTTGATTCACCTTTATGATCACTTCAGAGGATGGTTTGCTGCGGAAGTGTTCGTTATAGAGAGAGGGGTTTCTGGTATTTATAATATAAACACCTGTCAGTATAATGCAATATATAACTCCTTTGTATACAGCCAACTTAAAGTTTTTTATGCACAAATTGCTGGCACAAAATCTGCTTAAAGCAGGTGGCTGTATTTTGTAGGCTGATCAAACATCTGAGAGTTTTTAAAAACCCTTTATTGGGGCATATCTGTCCATTTCACGATCCACAGATATGCTCGTCAGGAGTGGAGACCAAAAACAGAAGTAAAAGTAAAGCGACTAACGGACCTACATTCACCAGTTAAATATGTAATGACATATTTGGCAATATAATGCGTTTTCAACACATGCAGTGATGTAGATATACGAGCCACAGCAACAGTGTATTTACGCAACAGCGGGGTGCAGAAAGGCAGCTGATAACGTCTAACTGACACATGTGGTTAACCGAATGACCCAAAGTCATTCAGGAGCTCAGCGGGGGAACCGCTCAGGCAACCAGTCACACCAACGCCGCGGTGAATGGAATTGCTTTTAATAACAACACCGGCAAACGATACGAGCCACATTTTCATTAGATCTAATATGACACGTCTAGAGGGAGATTTCAATCCCACAGCACGGTTATTGTGCTCTGCCGTTATTATCGGGCCCGTTGTATTGTGCTCCCTGCTGTCGGAGGCTCACTCGTGTTTAAACTTGAAACCCTCGCTGTGATAACTTTCACAGGCGAATGCATCTCCCACTGTCTCTATTGGTTTTATCAACATGAAATAGGTTTGAATTGCTCTGAACATGGTTCCAAACGTGACTTGCAGCCAGCCAATGTGTCCAAAGATTGATTTCATGGTTCCTGTGAAATAAAGCAGGAGGATCGTAACGCCTCCTGTAGAATAGCCGGGTTGATTAGCATGTACATGGAGAGGGAGACGTTATAAAAACATGTCTCGTCTCCACTAGATACGGTCATCTCAGGTATGAGTGTGTCTGCTCGGCAACACATTCCCCATTAATTATCCGGCTTGCCACAGACTGTCAAGATTTGAAAATAATGACCATACTCGATCACTAAATTTGAAGGCAATGAGTGCTATTAATATTTATTTTTTAGCATAAGCAAGTACAGCATGAGCAGCCGATGTAACACCTGTTAGTGACACTTTTTAAGTGGTTTTGTTTCTCAGGAAAGTCGTGACGAAAAAGAGATCAAACTAACAAAATACAACTATTTCACCGGATTTATTCTGTCGACAAATATTACAAAACGATGCAGGGCGAGGTTGTGATGTTTGCAGTGCAATCTAATTAGTTTGACAGCAATTATCTGTGTAAAAGCAACAGTTTGATATTTTCGAAATATGTCATGTCTCCATTCTAAATATGAGGCCCGAGCTAGCAGCCAGTTAGCTTAGCACAAACACTGAAAGCAGAAGGAAACAGCTTGCCTGCCTCCAATCAAAGGCAACAAAAAATTGTATTTCTTTGGTCGCCGCAGGATGAAAAGAGTTTAGCAAGCATGAACATTGATGACCTATTTAATTCACTATAATTCCACAAGAAGTAGAGCTCTAATAAATGAGCCTGGCAGAGCTTTGTGCTCGAGTCCGTACTGTGGCGTACAATACTCTGTCTGTCTTTAATGCAGCAACTTGAGAGACCCAGCCTGCTGTTACCTTTCATGCTATAGGTGTACGGCGATGAGGCTGCACATGAATGATTTGAAAGTAAATCAGGGCAGCTTAGGCGGCTGACAGGAACAATTGGAGATAATCTCCCTTTCACTGGAGCCACCCTTCATTTCCAAGGCCTTTGCTTTCCCTTTGACTCGAGAAGGACGCTGCAGACCTTTGTTGTCATTTACTGAGTGTTTCTGTTCGCCTTCAAATCTGTGCCTCATCCAGGACAACATCTGAAATTTCTCTATTTTCTGTCGGCAGAGTCATGACTAAGAGCAGCGGTTCCCCACATGTTGGACCAGAGCCAGGAATTGTAAAAAAAACTCCCACATCAAAGCGATCAGTTACCTTTTTAATCGCAACCTCAATCTTTACTTTATAATCCTTCAGGCTGCTTTATTATATTGTTATCTCTTCATGACACCTTCAGCCTCCACGGACTTTCATCATCACACAGCTGATTGTACAGCGAGCGGAGACGACTTCAAAGCTCTGTGCGGGGTTAAGATGTTGCACGGGTGCCGCTGTAAACTCGAGCCTCCTGAAGTAACAAGCTGAGGGAGTAATTGAACATTGATGAGGCTCTATCACCGTCCCTCGGAGCCCTTTCAAAAGAAAGTATTTAAGTCACAAAAGAATAAAAAGCCTCTTATACTTATAAGTATAAGTAAATATATTTTTTCAAAGCCTGCCAGTTTGTTTTCCAAGACATTTCTGGAGCAACGTAGATTTCCCCTGCTGTGAGCAGCTCTTCCATTTCCTTTGTGTGTTGCATTGTGGGAGCAATACGGACAATCGATCATATGCTGTGGCTCAAGTAAGTATACTTGAAGTATACTTAATTTTGTCCCTTTTCCAGAACACTACGAACTCAAAACCTGCTTCGAATTAGTATTGTTGATGAGAATTCTTTGGTTATTTGCACAACAACTGTGTATTAACATATAACAATTTGAACAAACTTAACTATAGATTTCTCAAACTGCTTTATGCTAAACACAAGGAACTTTCCAGCCCACAAAACCCGCCACCTTATTGTAAGAGGAGCCCTGTGATGGCTCTCCTTATAGCTTCTTAACAGATGGAACAGAGAGCAGGGGATGCACTGTGCTCCGAGCAGACTGTAGCTGCAAGGCTGGTGAAGCTAATGAACTGGATTCAAACACAACATTAAGAATATTGAGCAGTGCTACTGAAGACGTTATCGTGAGTCTATCTGCTAAATAAATCTGAAATACTGGGAGCAAGAAAGCAGCTTGAAGCTGTGGGCGTTGGGACAACATCCACTGCCCACTGAGGGAATCACTGCTACCAATTAAAAGTCAGACGCAATCAGGCTCGACGCTTGAAGACAACAGAGGAAAGCTTTTGTATCGTCAGCTGCTTTACCTCTTCAATCATTAAGTGAAACCTCCGATCTGTCCCTGAAATCACACTGTACACAGATCAACGCACTCAAGGACTGGGCATCCTTACATGCACACTCGCTGTGTTTTTCTTCAAGTGCACTGGGGGAGTCTTATGTAAGACTGATAGAGCTGGAGGACCAGCCGTCCATATTCAGCCGCTCTCCTCTCAGGGCGCGCCCATTCTTTCCTCCCCTCCGAGCACTTTGGTGGCTGAATACGAATAGCACAAGTCAAACTTCCAGACGCAGGAGGGGCTGCTCTGGAGTCTCATGGCTGACCTCATCCACAGGGTGAGTGTTCGATATACACAGATGATCCGTAAATACACAGCATGGCAGCCGAGGATGTGGCTTCAGGAGAGGGGAAAGGAGGTCAGCAGAAATCTGCAGCGACCTCAGGAATGTTAATTTTTTTTCCACACTGATCTAATTTGGATGAAAACCAACTCAATCATCGGATCACTTTACCCAGTATGGACGAGTAGGAGGAAAAAACACTATTGTGTCATCAATGTTCACATAAATGCCAAAGATGTTCCAAATGAGCAAATGTGCAATATCTTAGGTCACATCAAACACACATTTTCTATTTGAAGAATATATTGTGTTCTTCTTTATATATGTGTATGCACTGTCAGGATTGCTACGTAATTTCGTGCAATGACAATAAAGGAATTCTATTCCAGTTCCCCCAATGTCAAATCAAATGTCGTTGGGTTTTGGACAGTTTGTTGTGGTAATTCAGTGACAAAATTATTTAATTCCAGCTTCTCAAAAGTGAGAATTTGCTGCTTTTCTCTGTTTTATATCATTATGAATTCAATATCTTTGGGCTTTGGACTGTTGGTCAAACTTTTTTTTTTTTTCACTACTTTCTGACATTTTATAGACCCAAGAATTCATCAAAGATCATCATCAGCAGGTTGGTAAATAATGACAATAATTGTTACTATGCAAGGGTGGCTAAATACAATTCACTAGCTTAGGCCCCCGCCTCCGCCGGAGCGAGCCTTCGTCGGTTGTTTGGAGTGTTGAGGACCGGTGCCAGGGATCTGCATAGGAAAAGCAGGCTAGGGGAGGGGGACGGAGGAGAGGGAACCTGGCAACCCGGTGCCAGGAATCTGCATAGGAAAAGCAGGCTAGGGGAGGGGGACAGAGGAGAGGGAACCTGGCAACCCGGTACCAGGAATCTGCATAGGAAAAGCAGGCTAGGGGAGGGGGACAGAGGAGAGGGAACCTGGCAACCCGGTACCAGGAATCTGCATAGGAAAAGCAGGCTAGGGGAGGCGGACAGAGGAGAGGGAACCTGGCAACCCGGTGCCAGGAATCTGCATAGGATAAGCAGGCTAGGGGAGGGGGACGGAGGAGAGGGAACCTGGCAACCCGGTGCCAGGAATCTGCATAGGATAAGCAGGCTAGGGGAGGGGGACGGAGGAAAGAAGACCTGGCAACCCGGTGCCTAGGTACGGCAGAAGAAAGGTGGTGTAAGAGAACAGTAAAGAGACAGCTTAGAGGGGGGGGACAGCTTAGAAAGGGGGACGGAGGAAAGAAGACCTGGCAACCCGGTGCCTAGGTACGGCAGAAGAAAGGTGGTGTAAGAGAACAGTAAAGAGACAGCTTAGAGGGGGGGGACAGCTTAGAAAGGGGGACGGAGGAAGGAAGACCTGGCAACCCGGTGCCTAGGTACGGGCAGAAGAAAGGTGGTGTAAGAGAACAGTGAAGGGACCACAGCTGGCACTAATAGAACAAATCCCTCAAATAATCCTGGTCATTTTGGTGACGAAAAACAAGGTGGTCTGGGTTTTTAGAGGGGCCATTAATCAGTCTGGAGGAAGAAGAAGCAGAAGCAGAAGAAGCTTGCAGTGTTCTATTCTCTACAGTATTTACAGGTGTTTTTATGTAAACCCATCCGTGAAGGTGAACCACAGTGTGTTGTTTAAATCTGTCCACATCAGAAATATGAAACAAGTGGAGAGCAGATACGGATCTTTCCCTCCAGGGAGGGAAGAATGGAGATGACAGAAAGGCATTGGCAGGCTTTGTTGTGCCGTTTGGGTGAGGTGTTTTATTCTCTAAATGCTTTGCTGATCCAATTTGTTGACATGCTGGTTCATGGCGCCGTAAGCCCTAATGATCAAAAGGCCCTCGAGGAATGCTGCATGTTCGTGTTCGTTCCCACAGAAACGGAAGATAACCTTTTGTTCCTTCGTTGTGACTCAAACTGTCTCTGTATATTTACCTCGCAGGTACGAATAATTAAAACAGCAACACCACCTGGATTCTGCTTTATTGATGCAAACGGTAATTCTTTCATAATTCTGCCCGTTGTGGCCTTCTGTTGTTGTGACTGACTTCCAGATATCATTGTTGAAAGATGGAACAACAAAGCAACAGTGGCACCTGGGATAACTCACTGCAGCAGTGTGAGGAAATCATAACATCAATAAATCACATATCAATGATTGTCTTGGTCAAACCTTTATTATTCTAAGATTATCAAAGTATTATTCCCAATGTATTATTATTAATAAAATATCGTACCCACTAACCATCTCATTTCCAGCAAATTATCAAAACCACTTAATTTGGAGGTAAAACTTAATCGCAATATGTGTGTGTGTGTGTGTGTGTGTGTGTGTGTGTGTGTGTGTGTGTGTGTGTGTGTGTGCGTAACAGCAAGTACGGTAGGTCTAAGTTGATCCAGGAAGTCGGTCTGTAAACTGTGATGGATGTTTACAAAATAATTTCACCTTTCACCTTTAGTCTCTCTTTTAGCTTTTGTCTGACAAACGTTTCCTGCTCCTCGCTGTTCTGTCCTTGATCAACTTGATTGCTGCATTGCCAGAACGACAAAACATCAAAACTTTGATATTTC
Source organism: Melanostigma gelatinosum (assembly GCF_949748355.1). Lineage (NCBI taxonomy): Eukaryota > Metazoa > Chordata > Actinopteri > Perciformes > Zoarcidae > Melanostigma > Melanostigma gelatinosum. The sequence goes on from NC_136655.1 coordinate 3,604,204, forward strand.
TATCGTTAGGAATAAGCGCCAACACATTTTTGGGCGTTTTTGGTTTAATGTTAGAAAGTAGTGAAAAACGGACATCCCTGTTTCCTGGAAAAGAAGTGATGTCATCAAATTGCTTGTTTTTCCAAAATTCAAAGATATCAAATTTGCCAACACATTGACGAAGAGAGGCAAAATAAAAGGGGAAAAAATGCCCTTAAAAGCTCATCAACAAATAGAGCTGTGAGGAGCATCGTTCATCTGCATCTGTTGATGAAATATGACAGTCAGAGAAAGTGGAAGTGAGCAAACAGAGACCTTCAAGGTTCCCCTCTGATGAAAGATGGATTAATCAAGGCTAAAGTCAAAATCAATCCAGATTAGCATACGTGATTAAATCGTCCGGAGTAATTAAATGCCATCTCTCCTCGTTCAGAGGAAGACGGGGAGCAAAGTGAGAAAAATAAAAGCTTTGGCAATAAAAGCTTTCCACTTTGCCAGTGGAAAGCTTTTAATGTGAAACAGCAGCAGCAGGAAACGCTTGGTTTGCATCAGCAGTAACTGAACACAACTCCAATAGTAAACAGTAAAATGAGGTTGATCTCTGAAAGAACTACATTATTTGAGGTAGAAGTTACAAAAGTACTGAACACAGAGAGACTTATAAAACCAGATATTTCTCTTCGGCACAGCCACACATGAGTTTGGTCGCCGGACACGCAGCTAAGTGGAGGAGATCGTCACAGGTTGTCTGTAGTGGAAGCGTATTTCATCACGCTTTGGTTTGGCATGGTGCAGCTAAAAGCATGGGAGAAAAACCTTCAAGTCAACACTGAGACCAGAAAAGAAAGTCAGCACAGCCAAAACAGTCAATCAACTTTCTTTCCAAAAATAAGACGGAGTTTCCAAACATCTGCACGGCTCTACGTGCTAAACCCCCATAAACATCCCCATAACATAAATGGGGATGCCAAACATCCCCATAATATAAATGGGGATGCCAAACATCCCCATAACATAAATGGGGATGCCAAACATCCCCATAATATAAATGGGGATGCCAAACATCCCCATAATATAAATGGGGATGCCAAACATCCCCATAATATAAATGGGGATGCCAAACATCCCCATAACATAAATGGGGATGCCAAACATCCCCATAACATAAATGGGGATGCCAAACATCCCCATAATATAAATGGGGATGCCAAACATCCCCATAATATAAATGGGGATGCCAAACATCCCCATAATATAAATGGGCTGGACTCCAGCTGGAGCGACCAGTCGCCCCTCCCTCTGCTGCCTCACGGGGAGCTCAGCTTTGCCAAAAAAGTGTCTGATCACAGACTGGATGTCTTCCTTAGAAAGTGCTTGTTATCTCCCACCTCTGATCTGAGCGCCTTCCTGTCCAAACAGATAAGAGCGGCTCAAAATGGCGACTTCGTATCAGCACACCGGCTGCTCAGACACTGATGCAGTGACAAGCGCCTCTGTACATTTAGTGCACGGACCACGCATGGCAGACATGTGGCAAACATGATCATATCGGTGAAGGCAGTGAGGTCGAATGCAGCTCAATAACTTGGAAATTGCTTCCCATAATCCTGCAATGGATAGTTAATGGATAATTAAAGTTTTATTTTTAAGAACCTGCACCTGGGAATTGCTAAACTTTTCATCTCAAAATTGAGTACGGCCCCTCAATGCCAAATCTAAATGAGTCCGTGCAAAGTATTTGGCAGGTACTGATGCGTGTTATTACATTACAGGACAAGGACAACCTGGAATCGTGTATCAACTCATTCGCTAATTAAAAGAAATATTTCGTTTTTGGCTCTCGTTCAAGCAAAGACAAACGAGTGCTGTGTTGTTATGGTTAAAGAGATTCATTTTTGATGATATACATGATTGATTTCAGGTTCTTCCTCAATATTAGTGTCCTTCAAGTCACTTTAAGTGCTTTTTTTTTTTTTTGCAGCTTGATTCATAAGCAGTGGGCCACGCTGAGTTACAGCTTCCACTTTTACAGTAAAAGCACTGGGATGAGTGATATATATATGAGTTATATAATGCTGAGCGAGCTGCCAGGTGAATTAGAGGACGGCACTTGACGGGGAAAAGTTTATAGAACAGAGGAGCTCCGACAGAAAACCCCCAATGTCACCCAGAGAGAGAGAGAGAGAGAGAGAGAGAGAGAGAGAGAGAGAGAGAGAGAGAGAGAGAGAGAGAGAGAGAGAGAGAGAGAGAGACTGGCTCGCTGAAGCGTCCTCATCAGTAGATCTGGAGTGCTGCCATGGCCGGGCTGGGTCCCAACTCGAGAGGGAGCTTCCTTTAATCAGAGGCATGCTTCCTTCCTCACATCGTCCTCTCAAGCACTCAAGAGTGGATTGTTGTGTGCACGGGAAAAGGAAACGAGGTCGGCTTGGCTGTGGCAGAAGAAGCTCCGTGGGACTCGCATGGATTGGTCTGACACCGATGGAGACGTTTGTTCGGCTGTAATACTCGATATCGACGGCTGCTTGGCGAACAGAGGACGGGAAGAGAGAGGCCGCCGGTCCGCTACAGAGGAGTTCACTAACTCACTTGATGAGCAAAAGGATCAACGACAAAATAATCTCTGGCAGACATTTCTGTCTTTTAGATTTAATGAAACCATCAAAAGGTGATAAGCTTCATCAAAGGCCCTATTTTAATTTTGTGATATCACAATATCATAGTGTTACGTGATCTGGGGGGTGACCCCTCACGATTTTTAATTATTTTATTTGATAATAAAAATAAAATAATAATAAAAAATAAAATAAATTTTTTATTTTTTATTTTTTTTATTTGAGTTATTACAACTATATTCCTTATCAAAATGTTTTCAATTTATCAGGAAACAATTAGTAATAAACAAATAGGAGGCCTTTGTTTGAAACGAACAAAAGTTGAGCAGAAGGAAATCCGTTCAGTTATTGCTGCACGAACCGAAGCAGTTTCTGCCGGCGATAAGTCTCACATGTTCAAAGTTCAAAGTTCAAAGTTCACTTTATTGTCAAAGTTTCCACATGTGTTATGCATACAGAAATTTCGAAATGCCGTTTCTCGCAGTCCCACAGTGTAATATAGACATGAACATATAACATATAATAGAATAAAATAGAATAAAGTTAAGAACATAAGGGCCTAGATAAAGGATTAAACAAGTAGCAGCAGAGAATAAAAAGTGACTGGTGCTGATAAAAAGTGACTGGTGCTGATAAAAAGTGACTGGTGCTGATAAAAAGTGACTGGTGCTGGATGAGGGAAGGGGTGTGAGGGGGAGTAGATGTCCTGGTATGTTCCATTTGAGGCAGAGGGGAAAGGTGGGTGAGGGGGAGGGTAGAGAGGTCAGGGGAGAGATGGCAGGGGGGGAGAGAGGGGGAGCGAGAGGAGAGAGGGAGGGAGAGAGTTCAGCATCCTGACCGCCTGGTGGAAGAAGCTGTTCCTCAGCCGGGTAGAGCTCGAACGGAGACTGCGGAACCTTCTCCCTGAAGGCAGGAGGCTGAAGAGGCTGTTGGAGGGGTGGGTGGGGTCACCCGCAATGCCGAGTGCTTTGCGGGTGAGGCGGGTGTTGTAAATGTCCTGTAGTGTAGGGAGTGAGACTCCGATGATCCTCTGGGCAGAGTTCACAATGCGCTGCAGGCTCTTGCGGTTGGAGGCGGTGCAGCTTCCGAACCACAGCGTGATGCAGCTGCTGAGGATGCTCTCAGTGGCGCCTCGGTAGAATGAGAGCATGATGGGGGGGGGGGCTCCTGCTCGCTTGAGCTTCCTGATGAAGTACAGGCGTTGCTGGGCCTTCTTTGCCAGTGCAGTGGTGTTGCTGTTCCAGGTGAGGTCATCTGTGATTGTCACACCCAGGAATTTGGTGCTGCTCACCTGTTCCACAGCAGCACCATTGATGGTCAGAGGGAGGGGGGGTTGGGAGTGGGTTCTCCTCCTGAAGTCAACAACAATCTCCTTTGTTTTCCCCACATTGAGGAAGAGATTGTTATTTTGGCACCAACGGACCAGCTGGTTCACTTCCTTCCTGTAGTTAGTCTCATCGTTGTGGCTGATGAGACCTACCACGGTAGTGTCGTCAGCGAACTTCACGATGTGGTTGGAGCTGTAGTTGGGTTTACAGTCATGGGTCAGCAGGGTGAAGAGAAGGGGGCTGAGCACACAACCTTGGGGGGCCCCCGTACTCAGTGTTAGTGTGTTCGAAGTGTTGTTGTTGACCCGAACAGCTTGTGGTCTCTCTGTGAGGAAGTCCAACAACCAGTTGCAGAGAGAGGGGCTGAGGCCCAGGTCTGTAAGTTTACACACAAGCTGCTGGGGGATGATTGTATTGAATGCTGAGCTGAAATCTATGAACAGCATTCTGACGTAGGAGTTCTTAGTGTCCAGGTGTGTGAGGGCTGGGTGTAGAGCGGAGGAGATTGCATCCTCTGTGGACCGTTTAGTTCGGTAAGCAAACTGAAACGGGTCCAGGGAGGGAGGAAGGGTGGATTTGATCTGCTTCATGACCAGCCTTTCGAAACACTTCATGATGGTAGAAGTCAATGCGACGGGGCGGTAGTCGTTGAAGCAGGCTGGAGATGACTTCTTCGGCACAGGAATGATGGTGGTTTCCTTGAAGCACGTGGGAACAACAGCCTGGCTCAGGGAGGTGTTAAAGATGTCGGTGAGGACATCCGTGAGCTCCTCTGCGCAGTCCCTCAGCACACGACCAGGAATGTTGTCAGGTCCCGCAGCCTTGCGGGTATTTATCCTCAGCAGTGTGCTCCTCACACTGGCTGGGGACAGGCACAGAGCCTGGTCGTCGGTGGGGGGGGTGGTTTTCTGCGCAGGTGTGTTGTTCTGTGCTTCGAAGCGTGCAAAGAAGCCATTGAGGTTGTTAAGCAGGGAGGTGTGACTGTCACAGGTCTGTGGCGGTAGTTTGTAGTCCGTTATGGTCCTAATGCCCTGCCACAGGCTCCGTGAGTCCCTGCTGTCTTTGAAATGTCCTGTGATTTTCCTGGTGTACAGTCGTTTAGCTTTCCTGATGCCACGGCACAGGTCAGCCCTGGCTGCTCCCAGCCCAGCTGGGTCTCCAGCTCTGAAGGCGGTGTCGCGAGCCTTGAGCAGTGTGCGGACCTCCCCTGTCAGCCATGGCTTCTGGTTGGCTCGGATGGTGATGGCTCTGGTGGTAGTTACATCATCAATGCACTTGGTGATGTAACCTGTGACTGTCTCTGTGTATTCTTGAATGTTAATGTGATGGTTGTAGGTGGCTGCCTGCTTGAACGATGCTGCCATTGATCCACCATCATTCATCCACACACTTATATCCTGACTCGCTACAAAGAGAGCCTAAAAATGGCATTCCAATATAAAGAAACTGCATCGTGAATTACGCTTTGAGCCAAGCGTCGTGGATTACGTTAGCGTCAGGAGAACACGCGTTACGCTCGAAACGTAACCGAGTCTGCAGTTTAGCTTTACAGGAACGTAACACTGCTTCCTAGATCATGAACTTAAATCATGAGGAGGATAATCGTTCAATATGAACTGAAATTGTTTGGATGCTGGGCTGCATTTCAGGTGTCCTGATAAAAAAATCCAGTTCTGAAGTACTTTATTTATATTAAGCCACATGCAAATCTACAGTAGGTAGTAGCTGCTCCAGTCCAGTCATCTCTCACTGCAGTTCTGTTAGATATATGCCAGTCCTCTTAGATGTTGCATAAGTTGACCAAAGGGCCAAACAACCGAAAAGTTGGAGTTGACCTTGCAGTCGATTTTTCACACCGAGTCATACTTTCATCTTTTTGTCGTCTCCTCATCAGTACATCTGGGATCCAGATGATGAGCAGTCCATGTACGAAAACCGCCCTCAGCAGATTCACAAAATCGAGTCATTCATTGAGCAAATTCAGCAAAAAATGGCAAAAAGTTGCCAGTGTCAGCTTCTCAGGCGGGAGGATTTGCTGCTTTTATCTTATTTATATTGTTATAAATACAACATCTTTGCGTTTTGCACTGTTGGTCGGACAAAACAAGACGTTTGGAAAATAAAATGCTGAAAGAATACAAGCAGATATCTGTGTTTCTGTGTTTACGCGTCTGTTTGCATGTATTTTCACTCAGAGCCATTGTGCTCAGCGCACGAAGCGAGACGCCACTGCAATTTTAGACAATGAAAATAATTGTTACTTGAAGACTCAAAACGAATGAAATACACTTATTGGTCTGCTTACTAATCACGTGGTGCCATTTGCTTTCAGCTCTCTCTGGATGGCACACGGAGATACAACAGAAAGACCGAGGAGGATATTTAATAGACCGTTGAATTCTGCTAATTACGAGCTCTGTTTCCACCAGCGTGCTTTTGTATAATAATCCGATTAGGGGGGGGGGGGCTTTTCTCATCCCGCGATGCAACTACATCCACACACACACAGTGACCAGTAGAGCTCCCAATTCAGCCAAACAATCACTTGTGTGGGCTGTGATTCTTTTGACATTTCAAGGCTTAGTTTTAAGTTTCTCCTGACGTAAACAGGAAATCAAAAGGCTTTTGCAGCAAAAAGCGTCCACAATGCAGAGGAGACCGTTTGTGGCCATTTGTCCTGCATTTAGGGAGTACAGGGAACATTTAAAATGTATTTTGCTATTATTTTAGCCGTCTCATAAGCAGTAATACTCAGAAGCAGTGACAAGTGGACAACTGATTTCTTCCTTCTCAGAAGACTCAGTGACCGTCTCGCCTTCCCTCCCCCCCCCCCCCCCTCCCTCCTGAGCGGTGCGTCAGCAGTCAGAACTCACCCCCGAGCAGCAGCAGCAGGATTAGACAGCGGTGTTGCCATGCAGGGCTGGAGCGGTCGCTCCTGTTACAGTAATAGCTGCTGTGAGATTAAGGGAGGTAGACAGGGCAGAGACAGCTCATAACGGCCCAGGCTGATGTAAGGCGTGCAGGCGGGAGGGGAGCGGAGGGAGCTGGGGACCCAGCCAAGACACAGGGATCCCCCCATGAAGCTGGACCATGAGTCTGGCTGACAGGAGCCACTGATGCCAGGCCAGGATCAGACAGAGCATGCTTCCACCTCTGCCACTGCTCCGTTGGGGGATGGTATGTACCGAGGTGATGCTTCCTGGAGGAAAAACTCCATCGTATCAAGTCATTTCTGTCTATAACGAGGTCCTTAAAAATATAAAAATCTTCTTACAAAAGGTGAACGGACCTCATGTGCTGCAAACCACTGAAAAACTCTGCACTTTCCAAACAACGCGCCTTCAAACAATCCATAAGTCAGGTAAAAGGTGACGAGAAGCATTCTGATTCTATGATTGCCTTTTCTAAAAGGCCATCGTTCACTGTCACTGTCCTTCTCCTCTCGTCTGCAGATCAATACGAGAGCTTAACAGAGCACATTTCAAAAAGATCCAGAGAAATTCAAATGTCTTTGCAAAGCCTCAATTCTCCCGGCTACATCGCCGCAGCTTCCCTTCTCTAAATCCACGAGTCAAGCTGCTACGACTGACTGATCGCTACAATATGAGACCTCGTGAGACCTCGTGAGACCTCGTGAGTCACGGCGGATTCAATTGATCCCCTTCATGAGAGTCGATCCCGACTCGGTGGAGCCCACGGGGGCAGCCGCTCCCGATTAAAGCCTCTGCTGGACGGCTGTCTGATTTACGGCCACAGGAACACAGAAACATATCGGCGACGTCCAGCACACGACACACACAGAGAGGGGAGCAAAAGGAGATGAGCTGCTCTCCTTCTTCATGAACTTGTTCTCCTCTTTTTTCTCTTTCTCGATGTGTACGAGTATGTGTCTCTCTGCATGTGTGCTGTCGGCTGTGAAGTGCAAGCGACAAATTCTAATTCAGCCCCTGCAGCAGGGCTTTAGTCCAATCGATCAGCTGCCTTATCTGTTGGATCACTGGTCTGAAGAGTAAAAACAAAAGAAAAGAAAAGGCAAAAGCCGCCCTGGCAACAGAGGATAATTAAGCGATTGGACAAGCAAAGAGATAAAAGAAGTGGTTTATGTCATCGGGAGGAGGAAGGAGGGGACTTGTGAGGGCACAAAAGAAGTCTGGATATCACTGTGGATGATGCATTCGGTGCACTTATGAATGAAAAATCTGCAGGATACGTCTGTCCATCAGTGGGGCACATCTAAGAGGAATGAATGCACGATCTGGCACTTTACATTTGTTCAGTCATCTGTTGCCATGGGGCCAAAAGCATCTGTTGAGCACTTCTTTTTAAGTAATTCAGTCTCATTTCTGGCTTTAAAATGACATCTCTTCCTACAGATATGATATGATCTCTATATATATATATATATCGATCATATATATACATATATATCTAGATATGATATCAATGCTTTGTTTCTCACACTGCTGCATTTGTTGAGGGAACAAAAGGTCAGGTCAGGAACGCAAACATCAGAGCTGTAGATGTTACGCTCAAATGAGCCTTAAAGTCGCAAAAATGACGACTTCAGATTTGATTTGGACAGATTTGGCTGCTGTGAGACTTGACTTGCAGCGACTCCCGAAAGGCTTCGCTTGACCTGAAAACTGGAGCAGAAACATTCAAGTCTCAAGTTTTGACCGGATGAAGTCCCAGAACAAGACGGCGACGGGCAGATCTCGCAGAGCCACTGTAGACGGACACGGTTAACACAGATTTGAGAGCAAAATAATAAAAGACTGCGACATTATAATCGTCAGGCTTTAAACTACTGGAAGACAACAAAACAAGACTTTCAGGCTGTAAAGTTGCTCTTTACAAACAACATTTAGGACCACAGGCTCTTTGGCGATGTGGGAGTGTGTGGGAGGTTGAAGTCTAAGTTAAAACTCATACTTGCATCTCGTTGTTCTTGCTGTGAAAATGAAGGAAAGAGACACACATTGACATAAGGCCAATAAAACGTGAACAATAATGAGAGAATACCCCCGTGGCAGTGTCTCTGTGAGAAGGTACTCAGACACACCGGGGCTTTGAGCAAAATGCTGACAAACCTTCTCAACACTTGCTAATTGACACTAAACACCAACTACAGCCAAGGAGGACGGAAACAAGAGCCAGCAGTGGACAAATACAACTGTTAACCAGCTGGTGGCGCGAGAGGAAAAGTCAGATGAATGAACGTCGGTAGGATTCATCCTCTGGAAACCACGAATGCCTGTACAGGAATGTGAGCCAATCCTGTGGATGTGGAGATATCTTGGGTTGACACACCTCTTTATCCATTTCCCTGACAGTTAAGAATAAGAGCATGTAGACAGTAGATTGTCTCAGCTCGGCCCGCCTCCCCCCGCTGATGTGAGGGAGGCTGACATTTGTATTTAAGAATTGTAACTTACGAAACTTAAATCAAACCCTGTATTTTGAGCACCATTCATGGCTTATTTTAAGGATTCACCAGCTGCGATGGCGCATGGCTGGTATTGTTTCTTCACCTTGTGAGTGTGTGTATGATTCATGCTGGTAAGATCTGGTCCTGGTCCGCGCAAAAGTGCCCTAAACCTGCATTATGTCGAACGGCCATCGGGGGGGCGACTCCTCTGGTTGCAAAAAGAAGTCCGATTGAAAAATGACCTTCTGTCACACTTCCGTTTATTTCCTCAGTAAACATTGTAAACATGAGATTGTGGTCTTTGTCTGAAATGCTACAGTTTACAACTTGAAATCACATGAAGTCATTTAAATTTGTACCAGTTTCACTCATAACGGGCACCTGAATCAAACGACGAGGAGTGAACGTCTGAAAAACATACGATCTCTGCATTACCACTAGAAAGGATTGGATTAAATGATGCATGACAAACCTTATTAATACACTCCACAAAGCTCAGAGGGACCTGCAACAGCCTCTAGAAGACTTCTTAAACCCATTTTCATCAACTTTTTATTCATCTCTTGCATCTCTCAGTAGAGGTTGCTTTCATAACTTTGACCGCTGACCCTAAAACAGGCAGCCGTCCAACGACATCCAACCGATGAAGTCTGCTTGCGCTACAGCCAAAAGCCCCGTGGAAGCTTGGCATTGGGGGGGGGGGGGGTTTGTGGGTGAACCCCGGCTGGCCGCCGGCGAGGAACATGACAGCGAACACGTACGACGGCTTACGCATCTTCGCCGACGCAGCGCTGAATTATTCATCGAGCAAGCTTCAGAGATGCTTCTAAAATGCTCTGCGGAATTTTTTTTTGGCTCCCAATGTTGCGCCCGGACATGTAATGCAACTTTTATTCATTGTGCAAAGCATTCTGGTCTTTGGAGCTGCATTGCGAGAGAGAAACGCAGGTCACTCTTGAGATCAAAATAAGGTCAACAGGATAACAACACGATAAAGGCAGATCTGCAGCAATTAAAACAGGATGTCCAGGAGGATTTATTGGATATTTCCTGTCGAAAACAACACGGATTACATCTTCATTGTGTCATTTGAAGCAGTTTCTCCGCTGTGTGCTCTGGCAATCATTTATTCAGGGGGGCTCTTTAAAAGCAACAGCAGCCAACATCTATCAAGTGAAATCATTTTCCGGCTCAATGAAACCGAGGGGCTCGTTGAATCTCTGGACTCGAGCTCTGCCTCCGACTGACTGACCTGAGTCAGGCACACTGCATTAGCTTAATCATACCCCTCATAATGACAAATGCAGACGTCAGAGGGCCGCCGCCGCATGAATACTATAGCAGGATTTTTACCGCAGAGGATATAGCCAGAAGGGAGGAAGTGAGCAGAAGAAAGAGGCAAGGATGCCCGCTGCACCAATAAAACCAAGATCTACAGTCGCTGTTCGATTTGAATGTGATTAGGCTGGAAGGAAATAATGAGCGGTGGAAAGTGGGAGTGAGCTGAACAAAACCCAATCCTCTAATGTCGTTTCACATCGGCGGGGAAACGCTAACCCTACTTCTGTTCCTCTGGGGTGGAATAACACGTCACTTTTACTGTAATACACTGAGCGGTGAAACCGTTTCTCCAGCCGGCCGACGGTCACCGGTAAATGCCATTACACCTGGGATACAGGTGTAACGCTCAACGCCTCATGCACCATGCAAGAGCAAGCCAAAGCCGTTCGTCATTTGGACTGGAGCTTTTCTTTGCATCGAACAAATGTCAGACTGTATTTCTTCGGAACTGAAACGTCTTCAGTTTCTTTTGCGTTATGGATTTTTGCAAACGCAATTATTTCTTTAGCTTTCATCAGCCGTCCATATAAGCTAGAATTGATTTCTTAAGGCGTCTCCGGCGGTGGGTTGGAGGCGTCCGGTGTGCAATCATTGGTTTATTTATGGCGGCACAAGCGATGGTGTCGTTACAGGAAGTAGACGTGCGATTTATCGCCTCCTCGTGCTGAAGTATGGAGAGCAGACTTTTTCTCCCTCTCCTTATATTTTTACAATTGTACACCGAGCTGCATACTTACCTGGAACAGCTTGATAGGAATACAAAATACTGGGTGCTACATATGAAAAAGTCCCTGAGCAAGACACTGTACCCCTAACTGCTCCCCGGGCGCCTGTCACTGGCAGCCCACTGCTCCCTATATATACAGGGATGGGTCAAATGCAGAGAATAATTTCCCCACTGTGGGACAAATAAAGGAATCTTTCTTTCTTCTTTAATCTTGGAGGTTTGTAGCTGAATGTTACAGGAAATTCCACGTAACCGCAACGTCCACAGGTTTGATTCCAGCCGTGCTTTTACACTTTCGTCTGTCCAAGAAGTGCCAAAGAAGTAGAAGGTATATTCATCAAAATCTGGAGAAATAGCTGTTAGTAGGGCGGGGCGATATGGCCAAAATCTTCGATCTCAATATAAATAATTTCATATTGCATGTTTTCTGGTAATTCAATGAATAAATACTCTGTATGAAATAACCACACGGTAAAGCTTATTTTTGTATTCTCCTGTGTGAATTAAATACTTGACAAATTAAAAGTATTTTCTCATTTAATTCAGAGCTTTTGTCACGATCAGGCTTTGCTTTGTGTGTCTTTGTTTAGCTTCACCCTCCTCACTCCCTCAGCACCAGTCCAACTCCCTTCACCTGTCCCTGATCAGTAATCAGCACAACTCTCCTCACCTGTTCAAGTTACCTGATGAACCCCCGTCTCTCAGTCACTCACTACCTGGTCATTGATTGTGTTCTACCCGCCCGTTTGTCTTGTCCTGCTCTCGGTTTCCCACGTCTGCCTGCCCTGCCTCGTCTCTTGTCTCGTCCCTGGATTCCCTGCGTGTTCATGTTCTGATTTAAGTGTTTCTTAAATTCCCTCTACTTCTGGTCTGCGTTTGAGTCCACCATCATGCCTCGTGACAACTTCAGTGCAACATGAGCACGAAATGATAGAGAAAAAATAAATCAATGCCTCCCTCTACACACCAACTAAGTAATCATATTAAAATAAGTTTTATTTGGCAACACTGGGTAATTCCCATAAGTAGAGTTCTTATCAATTTTAACTTTTTCAGACATCTTTTTTTGTTGAGTCACAAGCTGAACAAGTTTCTTCATCCTTTAAAAAGCCAAAGAACACGAGTCAGACTGAAATATTAAAGTCAAAGGAAGACGAACGTGACGGCAAACATTTTACAGCATGAAGAGGAACTTCAAGGTTTCCTTTTCATCAGTGAGAGGAGCAATCGTTGGCAGAGTGGTAATTACACCGTGATAGAGAGCCTGCTGCGATGATGAATAGCCCTGCTGCATTCATCATGCTAATTCCAGGCTGCTCATGCTTAGACGCCTGTTGCCCAACAGCCGGAGCCAGCAACCAAGATCTACGTTCTGGCCCATCTGCCGGTGACAGGTAAACTGAGAAATTCACCATCCAGACGTATTTTTTTACCGACCGTTAAACTGCATCACGACACCACTCACAGAGACGGAAACATCCCCGTGAATCGTTCACGATGTGGTGTAAAAGGAAAATCGCAGCTATTGCCGGTTTGACTTTGAGATTTGTGAGTGTTTTTTCACTGGGTCATATAAGGGCCATATTATTGTTCCAACATCATCTCAGCTGGTCAGAGCACATAACAAACACAGTGTTTTCAGCTTGGCAGCAAAAGAAAATCCCAAATAAATCACCACCCAACCAGCCGGTGACCCCGTTTTATTTCCTCGCCAAAGCCAATTTCTGCCTCCATTTGGCGCTCGGTGGGCAATAATTTGGAACGGCAGCCAGAGCACAGTGTTGCTGCCGGATCAAAGCTTCAAATCCCTCCTGGAGGACATATTAAAGCAAATGCATGAAACACTCAGTAACAGCAGCATCCAAAACAGCTAAAAATCCTGACTGTGGACAAGAAATTGGCCGAGCAGGAGAAGGAACGTTTGAAACAGATTCGACGACATCGTAATCAACATACAGTCCTGAAATACGCTGCAGTTTCCTGTCAATAACTGTGCAATTTCTAACTAATTATAAGGAAGAAAGTGACAAAATTCTGAGAAACGTTTTTAGAATTTTGTTGTGTTGAGTTTGAGAGCAATTTGCAAAGGAATTCTCTTTTAAGAACTTCTCCATTTCAACCCAAAGTTGATATTCATTTATTACTACTTTTGATTAAGAATATATATGCTGGCTTGTATCCCTGTTTGTAGTCAAATTTCCCATTTAGACTAACAGGGTAACAACTAAAATATGCACTTGATGGCCATAATCAATGTAGCCGACATGGAATTAAAAATAAAGCGCTGTTCTTGTATTAGCTTAGCTTACATGCTTGGTAAAGCAGGAAAAATGTGCATTTTTCATCCTCAACTTTACAGGAGAAAATGTTTTTGCGATGAGGACGAACTAATGCCTTTGGACAATCTCTGAAGATGAGTTTGGCCGGAGTTGCTGGAATATAAACTTCCACAAATCCAGTGAAACGTGGGACACAGCAGCTGACGTTAACGTAAAATCCGTCACGTAACCTGCAGCCCCAGTGTGTGTGAAGGAGGTCATGCTGGGTTATCTTATTTTGGGCTTATAAAAGTGTCACCAAACAATGCCACCGACAAACGTGTCTTTTCCCTCCTTAACGGTGAAGCTGGTCGGCCCGCACTACAACACAGAAGTACTAATGCAGGAGGAGAACGCTTTGCATCAAAGCACTGATGGTTCGAGTCTGAACCAAAATGTGAAACGCCAGCTGTTTCCAATTAACTTCAACCTGCATGCTCTCTTGAAATGTATAATAATGTATAATAATAATAATGAAGTGCAGATATAGAGAGTAAGGTCTGAAAAGGATCCCAGCTGCTTTCTTTAAGCGATTTAAAGCAGGAACTAAAGTGTGCGGCGCTTCACTGAAGCATGAATTTGAGATAACAAAAAATTGAAAACCAGCAGCAGAGAAGCAGCCTGGTAATGAGATATCACACTTTCTAAACTGTTAAAAGAACAACGCATAATCAAAGGAATAATCAGCTACAGCCCAGTGAAGAGATGCCACACACACACAACTGTTAAGAGGAGACGATATAAAATACGATGCAAAATACTTATGCTGCCAACTTCAGAGCAATGAGAGAAAGCCGGCACATCCACTGGCTGTAATACAGTTGGAAAATGGACAGATTCCAATTTCACAACTTGTTAGGCTGCGCTTAATTGTTTTGATGCTTGGGAAGCCGCCTGAACCATTACACACTGCGAGTGAAGTGTGAGAGCACACTCAACCCGACGATAGAGCAACACAAAAGAGGCTTACCTGCAGTGGACAGCGGGGAGATGAGGTCCAGACACATGGAAGGAGAGAGAGAGAGAGAGAGAGAGAGAGAGAGAGAGAGAGAGAGAGAGAGAGAGAGAGAGAGAGAGAGAGAGAGAGAGAGAGAGAGAGAGAGAGAGAGAGAGAGAGAGAGAGAGAGAGAGAGAGAGAGAGAGAGAGAGAGAGAGAGAGAGAGATTTACACTCTTAACTCCAGCTGAGAATACACACTCACACGGCTGTGATTGTGGATCTTTCCGGTAATCGATAAGAGTAATTAAGCGCGTAGCTCAGGTGTGAACATATATTTTACCGGTGCATCACTTCACAGCATTCAGCTAAATTTGCTGAGCGATTGTTCCGAGTCGATGGCACATAAACGGCCTGGAGGTAATTATCTCTCCAATGATATCATAAGCATTAGGGGCTGATGGATGCCTCGCTTTTCTATTTAAGGCCCCTTCAGGAAGCTATTACTGTTCGTAATCGGGGGACAAAGAAATGCCCGAACCATATCAGTGAATTATTCCACTTTTTCTAATATCAGTGGTAATGATTTTTAAAGACGGCCACGCGTAGAGGAGATTCCAATGACACGCTTTCCTTCTTTTCTAACACTCTTTTTTTAACGGTTACTTTTTCAATTTATTTAATTATTTATTATATTTTTTGCTGAGAAAAAGTATCAGTAGACGTACAGCAACAAATGTAATATATAAAGAACAGTATACAGCAGAGGATGTTTTCGTGCGTGTGGCTGAAATGGATTCATGGATGTCCAAGGCAACGCAGGGCAATCATCCCTCCATCAACTCTCATAAGTAAAGCGCCACCCACTGAAATAAAAGCCCGGCTGTCAATCAAAGGGTGCGATGATGAGGGGGAGGAGAGGAGGAATGTGCTACAGAGACGGACACGCCGCCTGAGGTCCATTAACGAGCTTCTCCGTACGGTTATTATTCTGAGGATTCCTAATGATGTGACATCTAAGCTTCTAGAACGATAAACAGAGCGTCTATACTGACATCAAACCTGTTCATCGAGACACATTTTAGGAGCTGCAGTGTTGTCAAATGTTTGACCGCCAGATAAACGTATACCTCGGACAAATCAGGCTCCAATCTTAATGGGCAAAGTGACAGAAAAGGGTAAGTTGAGCACTAAGCGTAGGAATGGGGGGGAACCAGCAGAGACGTGTCAGATCGTCAGGCCAAGAGTTTGGTGGAGCAGCAGTGTGGATGTGAACAGACGTCAACCTGGATGTCAGACGGTCTCAGTAAAGCACGTAGAAAATCCCTTCCTGCAATGTTCCTGAGCCCACTTATCTCCCAGAGACAAAAATGACATACAGATAATACAGAGGAAGCACCTTAATTAACCGGCACACGGGAAAAGATTTGCTCGTAGAACGTGTGGTCAAGGAGGTCGAATGAACCGAGGCGCCGTCATGGACTGAGCTCAAACAGAGGTAGAATGTTGCGTCCGTCCGGAGAACTTTTCCCGTCTCAATTGAGTCAATGAGGCGTAAAAATATTCTGCTCTTTCTTCCGTATAATAGAAACTGAACCGGAGAGAAGGAGGAAGGACGAAATGATGGATATTTGAGCTGCTCGGATACTTTCAGAGAGAAAACCTTTGAATATCCGGCAGAGAACATTTCAGCGACGCTTCAGCAAATCCAAAAGTAAGATTTGAGTGAAGGAGGAAAGTTTGCCGAATCATGTGAGACTTCAAGCATCAAGGTGTGCTGAGTCGGTGAAACTGGACAGACTTTTTTTTTAACCGACACACGATATAATAAAATGATAACAACCAGCAAATATAATTTAATTCTAAATGAAGTAAGGACTATTATTCAGACCATTGATATCCTTGAATTGTTGGCCTTCACTCTTAGTATTTGTCTGCAACAATTCAAAGTTAAATGAGCGTCTTTCCAGGTTTGAATTGAACTCTTCTTCTCATTATTTGCTACAAAACTACAGTTCGATGGATGAAAACAATTAGACTCAGTTCGTGTCTTTGAAAATGGCTTCAAATGTGGTTTAAGTGAGAAATGCTTGGTAATGTTTTAACTTGATATTTGTAAATAATAAATCATTTTGTACAGATGTGCATGGCCCTTTCGTGTTGAATTGTAATCACTTTGGTGATCTCTTAACTTTTCATCCAGCCGCGTCGTTTATGGCCACCTGCCAAACTACTGACAATCCCATCAGCCTCAGCTGTAGTGTGTTTAATCCCAACACGCTACATGCTAAACACCAGCATGCAGTTAGCATCCTGACATTAGCATTCAGCTCAGAGCATCACTGTGTCAAAGCGGCTAGCATGACTGACGACCAAATCTTCAGCCAAATCGTTTTGCTTCCCTGTGGCTAAGGGACGCTTTGGTGGAGCGACACAATTAATAAAAACAACACTTGATCTCTTCTCACATAGTCTGATTTAAAAACATCCACAGAACTTATAAATAAAAAAAACACATTCTTGAAAACAACAGTTTATGAAGCACTCGCCCCTCCCCGAGTGCGTTTTGTCAAAAGACCGATGGATACGTTCGGTGGTTATTTTCGACATCGCACCCTGGTGAGGGCAGCTCAGCCGGCTGCTGACGTCACACCAACGCACCACGGGTTTCTTGCTTTCGGATGCTTATCATGTAACTGCAACGTCCAGAGCAGGGATCTAGCCAGGGAGCTTTCTCTGCCTCCGAATACGCCCCTCCTCTCTCTCTGCTGTGACTGGTTCATTAAAAAGGCACAAAAATAATCACAACATGACTGTAATTGGTGATAAACCGCCACTGTGAAACCAAACAGAAAGCAGAATTTGTCATCCGCTTGATTAAAAGCCGGGGCTCCTGAGAGTCTGCTGCCCTGCGGAGAGCGATAAGCGCCACTATGTCTGCCAGATACAGTACATGAAGGTCCTGTGTCTGTGTAGCCCCCGTGGCTTCATGCGGCTCTTTGTTTTCTTAAGACCAAACGAATGACGGCCTGACCTTACCGAACCCTACAAGCTGACAACATGAGTTCTACTCGCCGCTGATGAGTGAATTTGGCAGATTTCTCCCACAATTGTACAAATACCTTCAGACAGCCTCCGCTCTTCTAGTCGGGCACTGGAGCAGGAACGGTAACGCAGCCAACAGCCCTCTCTTTGAATCAGGGCGTTGATACGACGGGGGTTTCATCCCCGGGGAGCGCAGCGTTCACACTACATTAGATTTATGCTGATCAGCAGCAGTGGGACGAAGAGGTGGTGTTTACTCTGCATTTCTCTCTGCTGCACTGTAACTTTCAACATTCTCTCTGATGCGAGTGCCACAAACTACAAAACACTTTGGACTGTGAGCTGGCCCTGATGGTCTACTGGCAGTACACAAGCTTTACATATACATAATACTACTACTACTGCTCATATATCTGAATGTTGGATGTCATTATGCAATGTTTGTTTGTGCTGATTGGTGCGGTGATGTATTACTGCTGGCTGTGGAACAAATTGCCCCGAGAGGATAATTAATAATAACAAATTATTATAATCGTCACATTCATTACACACATGAAATTTGACCTCTGCATTTATCCCAGCCAAAGTATTTAAGACCTACTCACAGCACGGAGAAATACAAGTTATGAAATGTAACTCAACTTATTTCATAATCATCTGAACTACTTTTTAAAAAGAAAGAGCCCTATCTATGGAAACTCTTGTCGTTATGTCGTATTGATCTTTCAAAGTAGACCGTTTCTGGAGCGAGATGCTGGTGTTACTCCTGTGAGCACCACAAATTGAAATCCCCCCCCCCCCCTCCCTCCATGATATTGGGGAGGCTGCAGGAATCTCAAAGATAGATATTCCAATCTGCACATCTGCAGTAGACGCCACGAGAGACGTGGTTGTAAACCTTTTTGACTTTCGACCCCTTCAGAGCTGAAATAATATGTTTTATTGTCATAAATTACCTGCAAGGTAAACTATGTGTAGTAGTATTAAAAACGATGAAATTAGCAACACATGTGCTTTGAAAGTATGGCTGTTATTGCTGGCAAATATCAACAACAACGGGAGGGCTTGATTACCAGCGTGTCTGTCATTACTTCACCCAGACATGCCGTTATCTGTCTCTCGACTCTGCGTTAGAATTTACCCGCAGCGTTGCGGTGGTTAAACCAACTTGCACCAGTTTATCCACCTTGTTGGCTGAATTTCTCACTACATTCCAAAATAAGTCAGAGAGTTATCTCTCTGAGCGTTTGATGCATTACAACCAATCCCATCCGCTCTCCTCTGGACTTGTAAACAACCGCCTCCCTTCACTTGAAACCCGTCCAAGAGAAGAAATATTGACCTTCCTTGAAAGTAAAGCACGGAACATTCGCTGCTGGTAAAATCCGACAGGGTGAGACTGAAAGGAGATAAAAGATGTGGAGCGAGACAGAGGTTGAGAAGATGGAGAGAGCACAGAGAGCCAGGAAACATGAAGCTGACGGCATGAAACAGCTGCTCAAGAATCTCTCTGACCTCCACCTCTAAAAACCTCTTTTACGGTGAAAATAAATCTAAAAAAGAGAATAACTAATAGCTTGTTCGTCTCCAAAGCAGACTTCTTTCCTCCGCCTTTTAACTTCTTCCGAAAAATAAAGGTCACTTTGCAGCCAAACCTCCCAAAAGGCCACGCAAAGTTGAAGCAAGGAAGTGCAAACAATGCGTCGACCCGGCACCACCCGCCTTCTCAACATCCTCTCCCCTCCGGGGGTCTGCATGCTCAGCCAGCCGTCCTAATAAGTGAGAACTGGCCAAAGAGCCGTCCCCGGTGGGCGTCTTGCGCTGTCCGCTCCTGCATTATGCGGAGATGTGAGATTCTTTGTCCTTGTGCCGTTTGTGGCAGTAAGTGCTGTCTCGCTTCATTACAATGCAGCCGTATATGTATCTGAGCCACCATCTCGCCACGATAGATTCATGGTGTGTGAAGGGCTGATGAACGCAATGAGCCAGAATAAGAATTTCAATAAGAAAAAAAACGAAAGGTAAATGATGGATTTTTTTAAAATTGTATTCATGACCATGTCTGACCTTTTACGATTGTGGATATTCAGCTGAGCTCATACAGAGTTACAGTTATACCACATTGTGTGTATCCTTGGCGCAAATGTTTTTGAATGCATTTTTAAGCCATTTAAGAAAATAAAATTCAACCCTGCATTGCAAGCAGTCTCCTATTCGTCACTGCCTTTTGCTGGTGAATAGCTTTGTGTTTTAGTACGTCACTGTCACCAGCTGCCAGGAGGTGAAACAGTCTGAAACCATTTCATATGAGCTACAGAGAGACATAGAAAGATACAACATGCAAACCAAATTTTAGATCCACTCTTAAAAAACCTCCACAGGAACTACGGTGGCCTTCAGGGAACATAAGAATATGTTGAAGGCGCTCTCTCTCTTTTGTGTGCAGGTTCTCCTGAGAGTAAATCTCACTGGTTTCACATCAACTGTACTTTATTCGGTTCACCTACAGCTAAAAGTAATACAGTCGAAAACAACAACCCATACCTGCGCCACGGTTATAATGCAGTATGTGGTGCTGTTGAAGTGCGTCGCATTAAGGGAGAGACGCCGCTGTTATTCATCCTCATTGATATAAGAGAGGTGGACAGTGGACCGAACATTCTAATATTAGATTATTTGTTGAGTTGTTTATTGCGGTCTGTTCGCATTGAGCCAAAATGGGGAGTTAGTTGCAAGCAAAAGCATGCTGGATTATTGGAAGGTGTGTTTTATTCGTGGCCGGAGGTTTTTAAAGCATTTCTCTCTGGTATGTGGAGGGCTGGCTAAAGCTCCAGCTTTTATTATTGTGACGAGAGGAAATCAATTCTGAGCTACACCGTGTTTGGAAATAAGCCCAGCCAAAGTTCCTATGTTCAAGTGTAATTGCATGATGTAATGGTGAAGGAGTAGGGCTGCATGTGTGTGTGTGTAGACTTGTGCTTCTATATTTGGGAGGACCTTTTTTTTTCGATGTAGACAGAGAGAATATATTTTTGGAAAGAGGACATTTTGGCCGTTGCTCACTTCCCCCAAAGGAATAGTTCAACATTTTGCTTTCTTGTCGAGCGTTAGATGAGATCAACACCACTCTTATAACCGTACAGCTCGTCTGTAAGGTTAATATGAAGCTACAGCCAGTAGCCGCTTAGCTTATGTAAGTGGGAGTTGATGCTGCAGGCATCTCTCCTGGCACCGATCACCATATCCGTGATCAAGCGTCTAAAGCCTTGCTGTCAATTTAAGAAAAATGGAATTGGCCAAGAAAATTGGAATCGGTGCATCTCTAATTATATCCATAGCGAGTTAGCTGTTTCCGTTGTTTTCCAGCCTTTATGCTAAGCTACGCTAACCGAACGCTGGCTGTAGCATATTTAAAATGCAGACATCTTCTCATCTAACTCTCAGCAAGTACGCGAATCGGTGCATTTTCCCCAAATGTCCGGTTTATGGGAAGGATAAGGGTTAGTGTTTCATCTATCGGTGTTGGATAAAGTTAAGAAGGTCAGTTTTACAACGACGGTCCTCACAAGAGTAGGAGTACAGAAATGTGTGTGAACAGTGAAACACACATGGGGATATTATGAGGTTCTGCTGAGTTTAAATCCCCAATTTGACCACAGGGATTAAACCTGTTCCAGTGAGTCTATTCCCTAAAGCAGTGACAGATGACGACTGAGGAGAGCATAGAGTTTGATTTAGTGCAGCAATAATAGAAACCAAGCATTCAGACATATTGCTAAATGCTTCTTTGCAATCAGTTTTAACTGCAGCGTCCGTCTGTTCAGAACAATTTTAGAAGAATAATTATTCAGTAATATTGTCATATTTTTTTCCTATCTCCAACTGCTGCTGGGAAAGTTTTTATCTGCAAAGTTCCGGGCTCAACAAGCGTCCTTTTGAGAAGCAGTAATTCGGCTGAGATGAAAACGACGCCAGCAGCAGAGGAAGAAGACGCTCTGCCAGCTCTGCCACCTCGTTGCGGTGCCTGAGTGTGGAAGACTCTGGCGAGGGGGGAACGAGACTTTGTGATGTAATCCGTGACCCGGGTCATCTCCAAACCCGGAGCAGAGCCGTAATGGCCTCCTCCACAGGCACTGGCTGTGCCTCAAATTAAGGAGCCATAACCGGCCCGTACATTTAAAGCGAGGCGGCTGGGACGGGAATGAAAAGGGGACGGAGAGACACAGAGTATCGAGAGTTTCATGGAGTCATTAATGTGTTTTCTGTGGTCATTTTGCGAAGCCAAGACACTGGAGCGCGCTCCATAAACCACAATCTCATTAAAACTCTTCTTTACAATTTAGAAGAAAAAAAAGAAAAAGCAATGAACTCCGGACTATGAACATCTATCATACCAGCCGATTCATGATGCTTCCCTCAGTCCCCCTCTCTAAATTAAATGAATAGCAGTTTCATATCCTCACAACCCCGACCAACTATACTACACTCCCACACTCTGTAATGAAGCTGATGTTCACATAACTGCCCCGAATCTCTGCACTGGTTTTTACAAATAAGAAATACATTCAAATACATTTTAATTGCAATACTGATTCATAGTTCCCGCCCTTATTATTCATAATTAGTATAACGTCTTAAAACCTTCTTTAACTTTGAGGAAAGCTTTTAGTAAAAGTCTACAAATGACTGTAACTATATAGCCACAAGTCAATAGAGATGCTAGCAGATGATAATAGACTTGTAGAACGAATACAACTCTGAAACCACTGATTCTGTATTTCACAGGGTTTTTATGAGGTTACCAGTTGGTGCACGTGTGCTTGTGTGTGTGTGTGTGTGTGTGTGTAGCATATATTTTACATTTCTGTATGTAATAATGATTGTTATGAATAAAATAAATAAACAATTGAATGTAACATTACTTACTCACTTCAAACTACAACCAATCACACATTAGTTAGATTTTTCCACCATGCTGACATTGATTTGCCCAAAGACCCTGAACAAACATGATGTCCAGTGGACAAACAATAAACCTCTGCAGGAGATCCCCCCCCCCCCCCCCCAGGTCCCACACTTGGTCAGTGTGATTTTAGCTTATCAATTACACACACACACACACACACACACACAGTGTTTTGAGATACCGTTTACAGTAACTTGGCAGTCGGCGCACGAGGGGTTAAAGTGACTGCATGTGATCCGATGGTGAACTGAGAGCATGTGACACACAGAATGGAGCTGCTCATGTGTAAAACTGATACTAGCACAAGAGGAAATGTCCCCGCAGGGCTCAGTGTTTATGTGCCGCTCGATGTCGATAGTTTGCTTGGTCAGCTAAGTTTGTTTGTGTGTGTGTGTGTGTGGGCGTGTGTGTGTGTGTGTGTGTGTGAGGGTTGATCAGTGACTTCCTGATGAGGTTTGTATCCATCCTGCAGATTTAAGGTCGTGGCCCATTGACCTTTGAAGAGCTCGATTCAATTGGCTTTGATGTGTTGTTTGAGTTTTAGATGTCAAAAACTGCAAAGTGACCACATCATGACCTACCAATCCTGCCGATCCAATTTTAAATATGTATCAGACCTAAGACAACTTAAATGTATTTTTTGAGCTATGAACTAAGTGATGTAACTGTTCTGTGATGAAACACATCAATGCTGGTGTTAATATTGATATTTCTATCAATATTGGCATTTCATGGTTGAAAAAATGACTTTTGTGTAGCATTACAAGCGCAACAACATCCCTCGATCCACTACTTAGCTGACTTATTCTTCTAAACGCTGAAGTAATTGATGTCGTTGTCTTTAAGCAGAAGATATTATGCTCAAGCGTTTGTCTAAAACCATGAATAACAACACTTTGATTTAGAAGAACAACTTGAGACAGAAAGAGACGGGGTGGGACGATGTCCAACAAATATATTTGTTCTCGCATCTCTTGCTGTTTGAGTGCCAAAGGGTCGAGGGATTCGACAGTGCTCACTGAAGCGCTGGTTTACTTCAACACGCCATAATCACATTTAAAACCTCGACTGAATTAAAAAGCCATCAGATGCTGCAAACTCTGCTGCCAACATGGAAGTGCCAGGAAATGTCTGATCTGTTGAAAATCTGTGACGGAGCGTCAAAAACTCTTGTGTTCACGACGAGCGCCGTGTTGATTCAGCTTCCGAACAAGAAACTCAACACTTCTACCAACAGTCCGTAAAATGTGTCGTCCGCTGATAATCGCTGTGTCGGCTTTTGTTGTTCACAGAAAGAATCTTGAGTGTAAAAAAAAGATCAACAACGCTATTGTTAGCGGGTTGCCGGGTTAACCGCAGAGATGTGCTGAAATTGACCTTTCTCTTTCAACTTAATTGCTTCGCTTCTCCGTCACACCGGGGTCCTTTGTGGGGGTAATCGTTTCATTACAGCAGAATCCATTCTGCACATCGGCGGGCTGGTTCAGCGCGGCGCTTTGCCCTCACATGTCGCTCCGTGTGTCAGTCCAGCGACCTGCTTTTAAAATGAATTCCTCCACTTCCTCCTCTCTCTATAATTTCCTTTCTTCTAAGTGCCTTCCTCAATATTATCAACAAAACAAATGTATTTTTCTCTTTCCTTGCAAGTAGCCATATTATGAAAATGGGTTTTCTTGAGGTTGTGTTGCGATGGAGCCAAGTTTTGAGGTCTGATTTAAACCCGGATTTGAACCCCTCAATGCAACACTTGGAGGACATGCAAACGCCACATAAACTTACAGCTAATTGGTGGCGTACCAACATCACCTCTAGTGCATCTTTTAAACAATGTAACGTGTGATGCCATCGCACAAATACAGAATAATCAAGCGGAAGTAGAAGTGTGGGAGATATTTACGAAACGATTTAGCTCCTGCACAGCCGGCACACATCGAAAGGCCTCTTAAAAAACGAGTGCGGATGACTCAATTGGGCCGGGATTCAGTTTGGCGAGTCCTGTACAACGAGATGTGAGACAGACGGTGTCCTCTCGGGCCGAAGAGCACAATGACAGCCAGTCGATAAAAGACCAGCGGGGAGATTACAGTAGGGTACTGCGCAGGGCACCGAGGTCCATCACCATAACAAATGTCCACCACTTGCTCATCATTCTCCCTTACACATTGAGAGCCCCCTTTGCTCCTCGGTATACTTCCCTCCACACATTCATACTCTAGTACAGATAAAAAGCCGCTCTCGCGTGTTCCCAGAATCGCCGTGTGCCCGGGATGGATGGAGTCCACGTGGCGATACGGGCCGTGATTATTCATTTGTGTCAGAGATTTAGTGGCTGGAGATAAGATGGGGCCCCCCCTCGGCAACAATGGAGGGCCTCAGGGGGAGCAGATAATCGAGCCACTGACCCCTGTAGTGCGCTGGACTCAACCACCCGCCCGGCTTCCTCTCTGCTTTCTTTCACCGGGCTTATCTGCTGGGAGTAGCGCGGCGCTGTGTGCCTATCTTACTGTACCAGCCGACATCCGTCCCCACGGTACAGAAGCATCTGTACAGCTTAAGAGTTTGTGTGGAGGAAGCAAGCAAGCAAGGATGGAGGGGGGAAGGAAGGATGGAGGAGATAATCTGGCTCATGTTTAAGGCCCGTGGATGTGGAAATGAGAGGGAATTCAGATTTCCTTTCCAAATTCTGGTTTTCTGAGGCTGTTGAGTAAGAAGAAAAATATCTTCATGTCCCAAAAGGACGAAAAATGTTTTTTTCACGTGCACTGTGTATGTATACTGTACAATGTTCATTTCTATGAACTTGGCTTATACTTTAGTCAGTCAGAAATTGATACCGGCTCAGTGTTTCACAAATGGGGGGAAAGTGTTGCTCAGAGTTTAGCTTCTGATAACTGCAGCCAGCAGGTCTTGTGTAAAATGCAAAGACACCCTAACCCTAACCCAAAGTAGGGTTAGC
The DNA here is from genome assembly GCF_949748355.1 of Melanostigma gelatinosum. NCBI lineage: Eukaryota > Metazoa > Chordata > Actinopteri > Perciformes > Zoarcidae > Melanostigma > Melanostigma gelatinosum. The sequence continues at coordinate 3,629,840 of NC_136655.1, forward strand.
GCTCAGTTGTTCTGCTCCACATATCTGGAACAAAGTCCCAGAAAGCTGCAGGTCTGCTGAGACCCTCAGCTCATTTAAATCAAGATTGAAGACCTTTCTGTTTGCTGCTGCCTTTAATTGAACCACATTCAATTCATATATTCATCAATTTCCTGCATTTCTGCATTTTACGACTGCATTTTATTTCTTGCACTGTTTTTTAATGTTTTAATGAATGTTCTTAATTGTTTTTAAATCTCCTTTTCTTTTGCCTTATGTTTTGATGCTTTTAATGGTTTTATGTGAAGCACTTTGAATTACCTTGCTGTTGAAATGTGCGATACAAATAAACTTGCCTTGCCTTGATGTGGCCCGGAGTGAAAATGAGTTTGAGACCCCTGCCTTAGACTCACCTGCTGAGCGATGTCTGATTTTAGTAAACATGAATATAAATCGAACCCACCTGGAGGCAGCGAGTCAGCGAAGCTTCTAAAGGAACCCAGCTGAGCGGCCTAATCACATGCTAGAGGAACTATTCCCAGCCAAGAAAAACAAGAGTCTTATAAATTACCTCACATGCACTTGTTGTGGCTGAAAGTGATCAACTTTTGCACCAACCTGCCATAGTGTCGATGCTCTCTGCTGCAAATCTCACAGATGACATGTCCAGCATACAGACAGCCTCATTAGGCTCTGATTGATGTCGGTGCAAGCTACCGCTAAAGCTAAAGGCTTCGTGTGGTGACGAGAACAGGGGAATGTGAAAGTGAACGTTGAGAAAAAGGAGCAAAACGTACAGTAGAAAAAAAGGGTATGAGCACATTTAACACACACACACACACACAAAGGGCATCATGCAGTACGCAGCATGCATAGCAGTGCCACCGTTGTGTTTGATAGAGGGTAGACGCTGCTGGGAGCAGGGTTATCTGCATGCAGCATACAAAATATCATCTGCACCGCTTTAGGCACCTTGAGGGGCATCCGTTGGTGGAGCTGCATGCCAGTTAGAGGTACTAATCTGCATGGGTGACCCTGCTGCCGTGGTATTTTTTTTATTTTCATAATTTATGCAAACCATGCACTCTGTGTATTTTAAGCTAATCTGCTTGCGTTTGCATTCCACCTGCATGATCATTTTTCACTTCCCAAAAAATAATGTAACCTAAGTATGTCATCCGTGTTATTCCCTAAAACCACACTGTGATTTTGTTCAACAAACGCAAATGTCAAGATCGGCTCGGAGTGACCCGGCTGAGGGCTGCGCTCGCCATTCACAGTAAAGATCACGCGCATGCTTAATCAGGTGTGATTATCACCGAACAATGAGGCAACATCATCCCAAGACCGGGCCCCGTGTTCCGGTCAATTAGAGAATTAGAAGTGTCAGATGGGATCAGCCATAAAAAATACAACACTTAGTGGTTGTCTGCCTAAAGCACCAGAAGCTCCAGAGACAGCGATCAGAGATGCGATCGTTGAACATCTCTGACAGCCAACTTAAAACAGTCCTTGAAAAAGATAAGTAGGAGCCGAAGCAGCTCCACAAACTATTCCTGGTGCATTCCCTGAAGGAGAGCAGTCTCCTCTCTCCATAATTCAAGACCGAACTTCTTTTTTTTTCTTTTTAAAGTGACACACAGGGATACACGTACGGGTGAAATCACACATGGTTAATGTGTGTTAACTTACATCAAAGATCCTCTATGATGTGGTCATGTGAGCGGCATGAACGACGTAGAAATCAAGCTTTTAGGACTCAATAATTGACGAAAAGTGACAAGATAGACATTTGCAGTGAATTAACAATTGAAGCTATCAGCTGTTCCATTGATAACAACGTGACTTCAGCAGAGAGTCTTATTTCTGAGAGGTAGAGCTTCACAGGGTCCGTCTGCCAACATGTTCTCTTTGTCAGATCATATATTCTTGACTCGATATGTGACATGAGCTGATGTACCGCTCCCTGCTGCTGAAACTTTGGATGGCTTCATTCATCAGCGTCTATTAAGCGATTTGAATTGGATGCACCGATACTTTTCATCAGCCCCGACATGTTTTCTTTGCCGTCGCCGACGCCCGTCGGCCGTGCGTTTCGGATGAGATGGGCGCGCTGCGGCCCTGTCGTCCTGACTGCAGTGTGACACACTTGTTTGGGCTACTTAGGGGTGGGCTGTAAACGCAACGCTGGTGGTGAGCAACAAGCAATATGGAGCCACATCAGCCTCCATTTGAGTGTCTTTCTCAGCACTTGTACATGCAGCGTGAAGCGTCGTCAGGCAGTAAGTCATCAACTACAAACATCTTTACATGTTGAAGTCCCGTTGGTCGGTTTTCATCTGCTTTGGAAAAACGTCCAGTGCCTCCTGCTGTTAACTGAAACCAACTCTGATCCACTGCACTGCTCCTCCACAACCCCGCTGCTGTCCTGCTGCCAAAATGCAGTTTGTTCAACCGTCTGGAAAGTAGACACACTACACTCCCTTGTCCTCCTCTCTTACACTTACCCCTATACAGAGAGCTCCACTGGGTCTCGGTGAAACATAATTTAGGAGACGACCGACTGGACTGTATCGGGGACTGTATCTGAGGCCGAGTTTCCAATTGGCTGGTGTGTCCCGGCCCTGAAGTGCACCTTGTGGGCTCATCGCTGGGAGATCAGCAGCCAAAGGAAATAAACAAGGCAGTAAACACAGTATAACTGCTGAGAGGGGGAGGCCACAGGGGAGAGCTCACTTTTCACTCTCTGCCTCATCAAAATATGTCCAACTCCCCACAAAATCACACCGATCACTTCACTGGAGGGTTGAAAGGGAAGGGTGACACACAGGGCTAGTTAGAGTGCTGTAGATGTCAGCTAAATCAGTTCTCCTATATCAGTCCCGTAACTTATCCACCAGAGACAATGCACTAATTGTTGTAAATATTTGTGAGCTGCAGCTTCTCAAAGGATTTTCTGGTTTTCTTTTGCGTGGTGCAAAATTAGCATTTTTTAAGGCGTTGCCTCGGGCTCTTGGAACGTGGACATTTTCCACTTTTTGAGGCTCAGAGATGCCTACAATCAATATTTTTATATTCAAGGTGGATCATGCCGCTTGGGCCTTCGTCGCTCTTCCTCCTCCTCCTCCTCCTCGTCTTCCTCTTCTCACTTCTCTTCTGTCTGCCTGTATTAGTTCCCCCTTCAGTCAGTGCAGTTATTGCACACCCCCATTTCGTACTGATCTCGTCACCTCTCCACTTGCCTTTCTCCTGCACAGTAATGATCAGCATGATGTAGGCCGATGCGTCTGCAGTGTGTTTACGCGTGAATGCATGAATGCAACGAGTCTCTCGTTGGGTTTCCCCAGACTGCAGGGAAGCGGGAGTTTCATCAAAAGAGCTTTTGTCCGACAGCATGGGACTCCCTGACTGTTTTAACAGCTCTTGCCATTTCATCATGGAAACTGTTAGAAGACTCTCCTGGTGGATTTTGACAGTTAAATTAAAGTGTGGAGGCACGGTCCTGCTGTGAGCGGAGGGGAAAAGTGTCCACCAAACCTTTATTTATGTGATGGCGGAGGTCTTAAAGAGAATAAGCCTCGGATAAGACTTCTGCATTTGAAATTCAGTAGAAGTTCAGTGTTTTATTGGAAGACTATGGAAATATGGAAGTTAGATTTGAAAGGATTGTGTGAAAGTTTGTGTTGAATGCTTTTTGCTTTACTTCCCAAACTTAACAATGAAAGTAATGGCTTTCCTCCCCAGCTTCCTGGCTTGCACAATATATTTTGAAAGTAACCAAAAGTTGCTGAGGTCAGGTAAATAATGGTGTTCAGTGAAGGAGGATTAGGAAAGTAAAAATCTGTGAAATTGTTTAGTTTAGTAGACAGAGTTAGGGGCTAGCTGGTGAACTCAGTTTAGCAGATGAAGAACCAGATGTTCTTCTCGGGAGATGGTGAAGGACAAACTAAAAGAGAATGAAAATGTGATATTCGTCGGCTCCAGATGCCGATGTTGCTCCGTGTCCACTGGATGTGCTTAAATCAACTGTTTACTGACAAGCTTGCACACTAACAAGCTTGTTTATGCAGCCAGATGGCCATACATATTGTTATGCAAGTTGAAGTACAGTGCTGAAGAACTTTGAGAAAACATCAGTTGGCCAATTGTTCAGGAAATCGCTTTAAATATTTCTTTGAGCTTCTCCAGTCAGAGTGTTTTCTCCAGCTCATATCATCTAAAACTGTAATGCCTTTCATGGGTGACCTTCTGCTATTTCTTCGAATTCTAATCTTCTCTTTCACATCCGCTACTCAAACCAAGCTCCTGCGTTGTTGTCATCATATCTGACCAGGATCTTTCCTCGGATGCTGCTCTCTAAATATCACTGCATCTCTGCCAATCCGGTCTCTCAAAGCCACTCCTGCTTCAACCACCACTTCCACAATGACCAGTGAGGTCAAACTGAGAGGTTCCATCAGTCACCTGCCGGCTTTCCTCCGACACCAACATCAGCTTCTAGACTCCTCCTATTGAACACAATTTTAAGTGAAAAACAGTTGCAGTCGTACACTAAATATGAAGCTTCCTGCGCTGTTAACAGAACTGTTGGCGAGTGTACTTTTAGCTTCACATTGCCTTGACAGCGCCGGCTCCCTGGAGGCTCCTCCACAAAACCGCCGCCTCACAAGGCGACCAAGGAAGTTAATTTGGCACGGGCTGCTCCCAGGCATGAGCTGGCCTACTTTAAAGCCCAGTCTGCGTAACCAACAGGCTGAACTAGTCTGGCCTTTCTTCACCTCCCGTCCCGCTGGCCACCATATTTTCTGAAGAGGGTTGGGAGGATCCACTGAGCATGTCCTCGCCGTCTGCTGGTCCATTTACACTCGGGTGAGGTCATGACCCCATCTGTGGCTGAATCACAGGCCTCCCGAACACATGCATGGGCACAGCAGGCGACAGTGGTCATTTGGGGCACTTGGATTGATGTAGCCTGTCCATGGCCCAAATAGGCATTGAGGGGAAACATGCATCAGTGCCTTAAATTACCGACTGCAAGCAGACTTTCGGTTGTAAAACAGACACACAGTATAGTTACTTCCCCTCAAAATCATGCGGTAAAATATGATTTGCAGGAGGGTAAGAAATGACACAAAGTTCTATTTGTAATTTGCGTCTTGTGTTGGTACTGTTTTTGTCGTTTGAGCTGAGATCATCCCCTTCCAATCCAAAACAATCAGACAAATCATGCCCATCTCATGCAGCTGTTTGCTAGCTGTGCAGCAGTGAGAGAGGAAGCATCCCTCTCCAGCTCTCTTTCAATAGTTTCTGTCATTGCATCTCGCCCCGCTCTATGCTGGCTGGCTATTTGAGACTTGACCGCATGTGTATTTGTCCTAAACTGTCCAGTAAGACCGTTGGCAGCAAATGCTTTGGCAGATTTGTAACGTGGCATCCTTTGATGCACATCAATCTAATTACCAATATGACGCAAGGTCGTGGTAGCCGGGATGTACCAATCCGCTAAATGCGCCCGGAGGAGTTGACCGACATGCATCAATGCTGGGAAATAGGACTGTCTTTTTTTGTTTACTTTAAAAACATACTATTGCTCATTTTAGACAAAATAAGGCAATGCTCCTGCATGGATGCTTATGTTAAGACATTTCACACATCTTATTTTGTTGAATAAACACTAAAAAAGTGAAATATTGTTCACAGTAATGTGTCAAAAAACAAGTGTTTTGGTGTTGGTACTGAAACTCCAGACTTTTTCATGATTATTTATATTCCATTCATGACCGACACAAACTTTGGGCATAATGCAACTAGATTATTACGTACAGACAAATAAGAGAATAAAAGAATAGTCTTAGCAAGCCAAGGTTGCTAATATAAACCTTCAGCAAGTGGCGTCTCACCCAGGACACGATGCAATGCTGGGAAACGAAGCAGCCGCAGCTATAGCAACTGCAGCCGGCTTGTTCAGCTCCGACATGTGGGTTTGATGAGGGTGACTGAGTGGGTGTACGACAGCAAAGTCGGTGCAACTCAAAAAAATGAGATTGTTTCCTAAAACCTCCTGTGTGGGCACGTGGCTCCATCAGAAAATGCTGAAATGTGTTTTTCAGGGTCCAGCTGCTACTGTATGTTATGTCTGCAGCTGTAAATCGTCTCTGAAAAACATTTGGTTGGCAAAAGGTGAACTTAAAAAAAAGAGATGATTAGTGTAAATAAGACGAAGCTTCTTGATTTTGCTTTTTTTTGTTCCCTCTAGTCGCTCTCATTAGCGGCGTGTTCGGCTGCAGCAGGCAGCTGTTTTCTGAAGAAGAAATACTCTGAAACACGAGTACTTTATCTGCCCCGGCACGAAGCAGCAGGCAGACAAAGTTAGTGACGAGCTGGTGAACAAAGGTGAGGATTTAGCAGCTAAAGAGACAGATGCTTCTCTTATAGAGACCAAAAACAGAGCTGAAGGAGACTGAATATTGGACTTACAATCACCACGCAACTCCAAATAAATGCTTCTGTTGCTTTGTGTCCAATAAATAAGTAAATAGGCAACACATACTGTCCAGCAACACGTACTGTAAATCAAAGCAGTATTTCTTTGACAGCACACCCGACAATCTCAGAATTTCAGATCTTCTGTTGGTAAAATCACGAGGACTATTTGTAAGAAGTGCTTCACGATCAAAACTATCGCTTGACCGGATCACTGGAGAGTTTTATCCCGAAAGGCGGGGAATAAAACACCACCGTGTGTTTCGTCTGTGGGAGGAAACTACAGCACCGAGAGAGAGAAAAAAACCCACATGAACATAAGCAGGCATGCAAACCCATCAGTGGTAAAAAAAGATGCTCTGGCCTTTCATTTGACTGACTCACTCGCACACCAATCAGCTTGTTGTACATGCATGAACATGGATTCGCATAATTAGGAGGGCAGTGATTCAATATATAGTGTAGATATAAATATAAGTGTCATAAGGGGACCATCAATTTAATAGCAAGCTATCCAATAGTTCATGAATTCAGTCGGGGCCGACATTGCCATGCCAAGAATCCCTTCCTCTGATAAAGATGGGACAGTGAACCTTCAATGTAATAAATGTTTGCACAAGCCTAAAAATAATTTAGATTGAAAAAGATCTGCAGCCTCTTAGGAGAAGTATGATCCCTGTACAACCACAACTTTTAAACATTTTGAAAAGAAAAGAAAGCAGCAGTGGTGATGAAGCCCTGAGTCAATGTTTAAAAATCAATATCAGGAGCAAAAACAAAACCTGGATTTGTTTACCCCCGCGTTGATGTCTCACAATTCTGTTGCATATTAAAGTTTGCAGTGAGCATATAAACCCAATAATGCCCTGACAGTTACACTGAAAAGTTTATTTTCTGATCAGGATCAGCATATTAAGTTGCACAACCCTCACTGACCTGAGTGCCTGCAGCAGTGGTTCAGTGGTGTTCAGAAGGAAAGTGCAGCGCTCTGTCTCAGTAAACAAACTGCTCCACCCCCACAGTCCACATGACGGGCTGCACCAGTGACGATACCGCGAGGTCAGGGGTCACGGTGGACGTGAATCATGAGATGTTGTGTCATCCTGGCAGCTGTGATTGGGTGCGTGTGTTGATGTTTGACATGAGAATTCGATAAAGTCATTCCGCAACCGCACACAATAACACCACACGGTGTGCACATCCTAAAAAATCAGGTGACACAACATTTGTCAAGTCTGTTCTACTCTGTTGACGAAAACTGTATCTGTAAAATGTCCCAAAAAAATGCTCATGTGACATCTTTAAACACATTCAAAAATATTCAAAAATATTCAGAAAAGCTGCCAATCCCCAAAAGCTAAAACCATCAAATGTTTGATATGTTTGCCTGAGAACACTTACGCACAAACAAAAGTTAAATGCCGAAATGAATCCAACGCGATATTTCAAACAGTCACGCCGACACAGACAACTCTTTTCTGTTTCTGATCGGCCTTCGGCAGGAAAACCTTCGAATGCGCAGAGTGTGAACAATCTGACATGTGTCAGAAGCGTGTTTTTTAATGAATCCCGTTCTGCAGATTTCTCCACAGACAAAGAGAAAAAGAAAACTCCAGCAGAACATTTCAGACTTCAAAGTTCTGATTTCTGAGCGGCGGATTGAGAGTCTTTGTCCTTTTTCTAAAACGTGTTTATTCCCCCTAAAGCACTGGCTGTGTGAACGCACATCAGGCTGTTTGTGTATCCGTGCGTGTACTTCAGTGATTAACGGTGTCAGCCGCAAAATGTCTGACGGAGCAGTATCTGCATGGCACAGATGAACACACGCAATAACAGCAGCAAAGAGCGGCTGGCAATGAAGGCAGAACTTGGTCTTCCAGCACATCTGACTTGTTGTCGTGTTTCGCACACACACACAAAATGATGGCCAACGTAAAAAAGTTGTATAAGTTGAGCGGTGATGTGAAAGGACACGGGAGGAACAACATATTAACATCAAAGCCGTACAATATCATCAGCGAGCAGCGTTTTCCTCCATCTATCTCACAGTAAACTCCCCTCTGCATATGATTTACTCTGTCGGGTCACATGTCTCCTAGATAGCTCGCTATAAGCACTGGGATCATTGAGGGCTGGTCAGCTCGCTGTCTGATCTCCCCAGTGATGAAACTAAGAGAGACAGATCTTTATCTGTTCTGCAGGAAGAGGGGAGAATGCAAACAGACAGTTTTATGGCTCATTTACTCATATTTATTCAATATTTTTTCACATTTTTATTTATATTTTGAAATTGGTTTGTCTTTATTTTCATGATTTTTTTTGTTTTATCGATGGGAAATTATTTCTCTATTTAATTTAATTCATTCATTTATTTAATTTAATTAAATTTTTATATGACACAATTTTCTTCTTTTTATTTTAATCATTTGTATTTAATATGTATTTATTATATTTTATTTATAATATGTGTTACTATGTAACCTGTTATGATTATTATTCATGAATTACTGATTTGTATATATTTTTTATTAAATATTTTGTAATATTTCTTTACATCATTTTTTGAACCATTTTTCTCACTTCATTTTTTAAGATTTCTTTTGAATAGGATTTAGAAAAATACATGATTTAATTAACATTTATTGGTATTTTTGATTCAGCTACATAATAAAATAAACATTCCAAACATTCTGAATGAACATATATTAAAATATTAAAAAGCTAAATATAGAATAAAATGAAATCTAAACAATGTGAATGATGAGTGATATAAATAATAAAAGATGCAATACTAGTTTAGATATATTACCTCTGTTGGACAAATTAAAATGTAGAGGCTGACTGGAAAAGGGGGGACGGTGGGGGGGCTAAACGAAAGGTCAACAAAGGTCTCGTTGCTGGAATCAAAGCCGTTTCTCATCACATACTACAGCATTATAGGCTGACTGCGTACTTCCCAAGGATTTTCCCAAACGTGGGCTTCAAGATTATCAAATAAATAAAATCCTGACATTCAATCCATCAGCCAGCAGAGGAAGTCTCTGTTATCTGCCACATCTCTCTCCTTTGTAACACTGGCTAACCTCTGAGACGAGCTTTCTAAACACATAAATACATCAACACCTTGTAGCGCGAGAACTTACAGCAGGGCACTCGATCAACCCCGCCCTCCCCTCCCATGACGACGCAGGGACAATTTCACAGCCCTCTACTTCCAGCAGAGAGGGGAAGAGAAGAAAGTAAAGGGCCGCTGTCATGGTGCCAAATTCAAACAAAAATAGAATACTAAAGGAAATGATCTGGAGTCACCTTGACATGTGAGAATCAGCCAGTTACTGATGTAAATAGCTGACAGTGGGAGTTAAACAGGTTATTAAATAACATTTCCAGTTTCTGCTCCGTTGATCAAACCGGAAATTCTGAAAAATATCCATCCCAGTTTCTCAAAGAGCAAGGTGATGTCTCTAAACGTCTTGTTTAGTCAGACCAAAAATAACAAGATATTCAGTTTAATATGAAGTAAAACAGAACATCTTCATATTTGAGAGGCTGACAACAGCATTTTCTGCCAGTTTTGCATGAAATATGACAATAAAACAGCAATGAATGGAAGCCAACTGATGCAACAATAGACTGAGACGGTATTCACAGCAGCATGAGACCACTTTTATCATACATTCAGACCCCAAGCTAAACATTAAGCACACTGATGCATTTTGAGCCTAATTTCATTCACAATAATCACAACACAGTTGATGGAGATAAACAGAAGCAGACAAGATGGAGAAGCTTCAACTCAATATCAGGAATTACTTTTGCTGAAACCATTCGTGGATTAATTGATCAGTCAACAGAAAAATACCAAATATCGTGTGCTGAACATGTCTCAAATTCAGTGTGAACTCAATATCTTTATGTTTTAGGCTGCTAGTCAGACAAAACACACACTTTGAAGACATGTCTCGCTATTTCCTGATGCTTTATAGACTAAAGAAAAACATCCCTGGTGTTTTTCTAGTTCAGTGTGCATTTTATGCAAACTCGTATTGACTCAGTCTGAATCATACATTTAAACCAAAGCTTTCACAGAGCACACATGCAGGTCAGGGACAGAGACGCTACCGCCCCCCTGATGATACATTCACTGGCGAACACAAGCCAGAACACCGAGCAGTATTTCCGATGACGGTACCAGGCAGCCTCTGGGACATTCTGATGGATTGTGGGTATACTGTTGAGAGTGAGTGTCTGCTGCCGTGAAGCCTGAGGATTATCTACTTTAAAATGAGCGGAAGCAGAGCGGCATCATGCTGCTGCCTTGTGTAGGTGTGATTTGGCATAGGTGAATGAGTCCTTGGGTGAGTAACCTTGGCATTGCATGAATGCATGAATACCTACATCTCTGCACCGAATGACGGCCGCACTCAGATATTAAAGCTGTTTTTACAGCATTGAGGAGAGCTTTTTTTTATCCCATTGACATGAACATGTTATGAAATGACGATGATGTTCTGAGACTGCTTTGTGAGGAAAACAGGAAAGGTAAGTTACACAAGCTTTTTTTCAGCGGCAGCAACAGGTGACTGACACTGACAATGCAGCATTGTTCACCTGCAGCCATGCCTCTGGTATATTCTGTCTTTGTGAGGAGAGTGAGGACTATCACCTGTCTGATACTGGAGACACAATGTCTGGATATCATCCATTCATGAGTTAGCTGGTGTAGGTTTAGATTTGTGGTCCAGCATCGGATGTGCACCACTGCGACACCAGACAGATGTATCTACAGTCGGACCGTGTCCATTTCCTCTTTTCAAAATAAACCTCCATCTTCACAGGAAACTACTCAGTTGGGTTTTGGCAACAAAACTACTTGAATAGATCGTGAAATCCTCGTTCATGATTACGTGGATTATTTCATGTGATATCACATTGTTTTTTTCCGTACAGGTACAGAATGCTGGATAACGTGCATGCGTGAAGCACAGAGGTTTGCCACTGTAGTCACCAAACACTCCCACAGGAGCAGCAACACAAACACGTGAGCGTCCAGACACCTGCGCGTGTGTCACCGGCAGTGAATCAGGGCTTTGATAAGAGAGGAGCTGTGATGCAACCTGTCTGCAGCCTCAATGTGCCTCCACTTGTCACGTCGGCCAAAAGGCCACGAGATGACACAAAGCAGGTGCAACCGATGAGGCGTCGCAGCCGAGAAAATACACAGGGGAAACCTCGGCGGGGTTCTCATTACGCAACACTGTGTTCAGGTACACACATGTTGTAAGAGACACGATGGAAACGGAGAAACAAGTTTCGCAACAAGCTGAAGAGGAAACGATCAGTGGGAAAATACTTCTGTCACACACACACAGAGATTAATGTTCTATCCACTCAAATTGTTCATTTTTCATTTCAACTCCACGAAACAAAAACGCTCTCTTGAACTCCTTGGAGCTCAGTGGGGGTGGAGAGGCACTTGTTGTTTGAGATTTGTCTCAGAGAATCCTGCTGCCTATTGATTTCATAATCATCTCTCTCCCTCATAAGTTCCCCCTGCTTTCTTAACACGCAACCGATTTGGACCCGATTAATAAACTGAACACAAACACCAAAATGATCCATTTATCACCTTCAGTGCTTGAGCTCAATATGTCGAGGGTCAGAAGCGCAATTTAAAACGCTGACATTAGCGTTTTCCTCATTATATGCCCTGTAGATTCTTATGTATTTTCTTAAATGTCATTGCCTCGGGGCAGCTAAAGCAGCCAGGTGTATTTTTGGGGCCATTTCATGCTAGTAACCATGAGCAGCATAGTGATTAGCTGTATACTACAGTCACTTTCTCAAAAAACAGAGAAACATGGAAATCCAAACCAATCTCCCACACAAACATGCTCAATTTAGCTCGATTTTACTGTACCTGCTGTCATTTTCTCACTTTAAAATACAAATACAGCTTCCCTCATTAAGAAATAAAACAGGACAAGAGATCAGGCTGAGATGGCATCAGATGTCTCATATCCTATCAAGTACAGGTTTGAGGAGAAAAGTCATCAAGAGAAGCTGGTGAGCAGCAACCATGCACTGATTGCACCGCGCCGAGCAGAACTTCTCCTTGTAGCTTTCTTTTCCACGTCTATCTTGCAGCCGTTATGAAATGCTGCATGTCAGTGGGAGGAAGCCATGCTGCCTACACAATGGCAGCGAATTAAATTGCTGCATCTTCTACATGAGTCAAGCTGTGAACAACTCAGAATGTCCAGAAACGCTGTAGTGGGGGACCGTGTCGCTGTCGCCGTTTCTCAATGAGCAGTCGTCAAGAAACAGCTTATGTAACTGTGGGCTTTAAGACAACACACACACACACACACAAAATGGAGTTCCTTTTGTGATTGCGGGCAATGGGAGTTGGCGTTTGCACTTGTCATGTGTCAGGATTAGTGACGCTGACAAACAAAGCAGAACAGAGGAGGGAGGATGTGTTCAAGTCCAAGATTAGTCGAAGTGTGGGTCTTCATCACGACAGGGTCTTCCCCCGACACGGCATTACCCAGAATGCTAAGAAGCCCCGTCTTTTGGCCTATTTTGTGTCACTGTGGCACCAGATGGCTCTCCCCAGAGCAAGGAGCGCAATTTCCCATCACCACCTGGGAACAGCCAGAAACCGATCCCGCACTCATTCCTCATTAATTAAATGCTGAGACGGCACGCGGTGGTAGAGCTGCCTGTCCTGAGCTGAGAGATTTGTCTGAAATTACTTTCACAACAGCAATCACAGTATAGGTTTTTGTTGCGAGGTGTTTTAATTAAGCAACACACTTTGTCAGAACAATAACACATTATAAATCACTTTCTCCAAATTAATTTCTACAGAGAGTCGAAAGATAATAATATTCAGCCCAGCCCACGATTAGTTAAGGAATCGATCAGTCCATCGACAGAACAATAATGGTAATTAACGCAATTTTTCATGCAGAAATGGCACAAAATGCTGTTTTCAGCCTCTCGAATAGCTTTTTTGCTTTTCTCTGTTTTATATCATATTAAACTGAATATATTTAGGTTTTGGACGGACAAAACAACATATTTAAAGCCTTGGGCTGGGAAACTAGGATGGACATATTCCACCATTTTCAAACTTTTACAGACCAAACTATGAATCGAGAAAAATTCGGCAGACTAATGGTTAATGTAAGTAATCGTTGGTTGCAGCCCCACTGGTGTCCAGATTTGAATTTCCATGTGGAAGCCTGTAGACCAGTTTGCCCCTGTGTGGACCTGGAGACCTGATTCCACAGTGGGTGATCTTGCTGTCGGTAAATGAATCATAAAGTTGTTTCACTCAGCAGTACTGCCTATCAACAGTGTAACATCCCATTTATTCAAACAGCTGGAATCCCTGCTTTCAGTCTGCAAGCTTGACGAGGAGACTTGCTGTGTTCAGAAGCTCTTCTTGGTACATAACTTACAAGAATTACACGAGCATTACACAATTCAATGCAGGCTGACAAATGATGGGTTTTTAGTAAGCCCGTGGATAAAACTGTACGCCGGGGATCCACCACCACAGGCGTCCAGCTGAAAGACTTTTTGTCAAATCACCAAACTGGTAGAAATGCTAACGATCAGCTGTTAATCTCTTTATGATCCTTTAAAACCAAACTTATTGAGCTCCTCAACAAGGAAACAAAAAAGGTTGCTGCCCTGTGGTTTGAAAGTGCAGTTCATCTCTGGATTGGATCCTGTCTGAATACAGACAAGTATTAAAAGAAATGAGAAAAACCTTTCTTGTTGGTTCTTGCAAAGCCTTTAATCACTCCTGCTCGAACACGAGGGACACACTAGTGGAAGCCAAGTAATCATGTTATAGTTTGTAGTAATCTGTGCTTACCGAGGCTGCCGGGAGACGTTAGCTATAACTGTCAGCGTTCACATTGAACACAGATGTGACCCACGACGTTCAGCCGGACAGGAAGGCGTCAACGCAAAGCCACAAACCGGCTCCGGTTAACTGAAGACACTCTGAGCCACCGCGAGAGAAAACAGACAAGATTTTGTACACGGGGTAAAGGAGAGAGACACTAAAGAACTTCTACATCAAGTTCTGACACCACATTTATTCGTGGTGTCATGCCCTGACTTCCCACTGATCATGGCATATTTATTCCTAAATACAGTTTCTCTCTGTCACATTTAAATTCCTTGCCTGAAATGTTCGGGGGAGGAATGCTCGCCGTATCACCATCTCGGCTTTTTTTTTTTTTTAAAAGCTATAAAGTTCTTCAGTCATGAAAGCAACGAACAAAGTCAATCTCTGCCATGGGAAACGCCCACGAGAGGCCTGAAGCTGAGACGCTGTCTCCACAAATATACATTAACAAAAGGGCTTTAAAAATGTAAAATTATGCACCACGGTATTATTATAGATGTTATGTCCTCACCAGAAAAGAATGTACACACAGGAACTGTCAGATTTCGGTTTGACTTAAAGGGGAAGTGTGAGGGTTGACGGGTAAGCGGGAAAATAGTCTGGACAGAAGTCAGTGGAGAGATAAGCATCTGTCACTTTCATTCATTCTGAAGTGCAGTCTGCAGAGAGGACGGTGTCGACAACCGCATAGTGAACGCGACGGAGCACACAAATAAACAGGAAAGAAATTCTCTTCTTTCTGATTCCAATGTATTTTTCTTCACACATGAATAATGTAAACTCCAGGAATCTCCAATAGCAGCGTTAAATAATAGCAGGGGGAGGATAATAAGCACGAGGGGGAGTTCTGATTGAGGCCTGCTGCTTTTTTTTTTTAAAGGGAGTGTTTGGTGGTTGAAGTGATATGTCTGCATCTTAAATTCATATTTGTTCTCCAACAATTAATTTGATGAAGCATTAAACTCCAGAGGCCAATCAGTCGGTCGCCAGTTTTATTTTCCCTCTGACCAACTCTTTTGATGAGCGCCCACATAAAGCTGCTGTTCTGCTATTTCTTTCTTATTCCTAGAGCTAGAAATTCCCCTCTGTCGAGAGCATGGGACACCGCATGAGCGACTCAAACTGTTTGAAGTGACACCGTTTCAAAAAAGCAATCATGAAAAGTCCCAGAAAGACAAAAAAAACATCTCTGACTCAGTGTCAGAGGATGTGACTTCTTTTTTTTTTTTCAGACCAACATCCTCATTCGCTGTCTAAGAATGACATCCGTATTACAGAAAACAAAACATTTCACAACTATTCAATGGACTCCTATAATAAGTCTCAAAACCGGTCAATGGATTTCGTCACAGAACTGTTTTCTCAGAAGTTGCTGACTGTAAATTCCAGAATTCCAGCAACTGCTTAAGTCCAGTTAGGTTGTATTGTGCAAACAAATATCATACTAATACGTACTATACTTGGTGAGTGTACATTGTGATACCGGGGTTGAAATTTGGGTGAACTGAACCTTTGAGGCATTTTGTGAAGCCGTTCATATTATCCTCGCGCATTAACACGACTCTTTACAGAACAAAAAACTAAGATGCAATTCCCTTTTCAGGAAATACAGCCCAAAAAAAGTACAAATTAAAACAAAAGTAGCATCACAATCTTCTCGAGTCCCTGAAGGATATAACTGTTGAATTATGTTTGCTGACAGATTACATCAAATAACACAGTGTGCCCTGACAGACGCTGTCACACGTTGTGTCGAGATCAAAGACACCGAGTGAATCTCCAGACTTTCAAGACGTTCGGCATCTAATCTCACCGAGGCGTCACTCGGCTGTTGTGTATTTGCTCAACTCGGGGACCGTACAATTAGGTCATCTCGACTTTGCAGCATTTCTCTCCGTTGATTTTCCTCCTCGCCCGCCGATGTGTGTGTGTGTGTGTGTGCAGGATGAACCTCATCAAACACGGCTAACTCCCAACACCCGTCGGCCACCTGTTGTACAGACTTCTCCCGTTTGCTGCCGCCTTTAATTTAACCACATTCAATTAATATATTCATCAATTTCCTGCATTTCTGCATTTTACTACTGTATTTTATTTCTTACACTGTTCTTAATTGCTGTTAAATCTCCTTTTCTTTTGCCTTATGTTTTGATGCTTTCAATGGTTTTAAAAGGACTGCACAATATATCGCCATTTCCTCCGGGACCGAGTTTGTGCAACGCGTACACTATAGAACGCAGATCGGCAGAGATCTCTTCCAGACGTGGTTTGTGTGCGAGTAATTGCAGAATTGCGGCAGTGTATGGTTGATTGCGTGCAGCGTAATGTCTCAGGGAGACATCGATTATTGTTTCAATGTATGTTTTAAATCTCCTTTACTTTTGCCTTCATGCTTTTAATGGTTTCATGTGAAGCACTTTGAATTACCTTGTTGTTGAAATGTGCTGTACAAATAAACTTGCCTTGCCTTTGCACGGGGCCGAGGGATCGACAGATGGAGCTGGTTACACGCAGGAGCGCCGAAAGGGTAACGACACGAGAGCGATGATGATACTGCACATCCTGGAACTTCTCTCTCACAGATCGCTACCAGAGAACCAGCACGCTCAGACAAGAGGAATACACCCAATGCACTGTTGTCTTATTACAGCTATGATTCAGTTATGATTCAACAGTCACAATATTGATAACACACACAGTAGCAGATAGACACAGAAGCGTGCTTAAGCTCCAGTTTGACTGTGCAACAAAGATGTTAGCCTGAAGAACATATAACCTAAACTAAAGTGTATATTATCTATGTTATTAATAACCGCTATGTGTTTTAAGCAATATGTCTCCATGGCTAACATACAGTATTTGCATTGTACAGTCCAAGTGGAGCCCACACACGACATTTAAAGTCTGAGTTTTGGAAAAAGCTGGTGCTAAAGCTAGCGCTGTCTTTAATGTGATGCTAGTACCTGTGAGGCACAAACTGGAGCTAATGTATGCCTGTGCCTTGTTGACAAATCATTATCAGATTTCATCCACCAGTATCAGTTGGGATGTGATTTATAACTTATTGGTGAAATAAACAGCCAAAAGCTGCGTTGCATTCAGAAGCATGCAGTCTTGTAGGAATCTGTGTTTCATGCTGTCTTCCTGATCAACCACACAGGCCTCCATTGTTGCGGGTGCAAGTTTCTTTGTCGCACTGTTCAGGAAGGAACCGTGGAAAAGGGGGATCCACGCTGCAATGACATGGAAGTAATAAAACCACAACATTTAGGTCCCATTGGCCCGGAGCAGAGTTATAGGTGTTTGTGGAAATCACAGAGAAGCATATGAAATAAATGTGAATATTTACGAAAGCCAAGAACATGGAGGGGAAAACTGGCAATGGATGCAGCTCGTAAGACACACCTTGGCCCCCGAAAAACAACTTCACATAACTTCACAATCATTGATCACAGCTGAAAATGAAGCGTGGCGGAGGGGTGTGGGTGCAGCCATTGGTCTTATGAAATTATCGTGACATCAAAATCCATCACAACCAGCTTGCCTGCCCGGGTGCTCGCGTCCCCACCAGAGCAACGGCAATCTGTCAGCTCATCTGCGAGTCCACCCCGAGGAGGGGAAGGACAGACGGAAAAATAATAACACAATTGACAACAAAAGGCTTTGCCAGGATCATGCGGTTATGAGTTGAGCTTATTAAAAAACCACAGCGGAAAATAAATATGCAAACACCGAGCCCGCCCTGTAGCAGGGAACACAATCAAATATGGTGTGAAAGACGGAGAGTCAAGGAGGGAGAGCAGACACCCCGCTGCTAATTTAATAGACTGACTATACAGCAGGCTATGCAATTCCATTATGTCGTGTCATCTGTCCCGCGGAGCTCGGATCGGTTCTTTGGGGGAAGGTCCCGGAAAATGACAGACACTATCAGATACAACCAAGTCATCAGGGATCCCAAATTGAAACCCGGCAGGTTTGGAAGCTGATGACCACGCTGTCTGTCTCTGACGTCAGTCGGTTTGACACGACGGACAAGAGGGACTCAAACATGGTGAACAAGTCGAATCCACCTGCAGCCTTTTCACACACAATATTCAGGGATAAGTCATGGACAACTGATTTACGTTTTGTTGCTTTTGTAAGGTTTAAGTGCAACACGTGTCAGTGGAGCATCATGGCTTTCGGCAATTAGTGCATTTTACAACTTTGAAGACCCAATTAACTAATAAGTGTGCGTACTAGGAGGTTGACTTACCTCAAATAAAATGACCCAGTGAATTGCACATGGCTCTTTCCCAATGTGAGTCTATGTTAAAAGTCCTTTTGGGGCTGTTTGGCATCACATGACCGATCAGGAAGTTGTGATTCCACCGTTTTGTCGTGATGTTAAATTTGCCTCAAAGCCCTGCGCTCTTCCTGTGGGCTTCGTTCAAACTCATATGAGCCAAATGGACATTTTCCTAACATTGTGTTCTTGTCAATAGCGACATCTTTTTCTCCGAATCAAAGGCCGAAGTAACAAGGCATTGTTAGAGGCTGAGACCAAAACCCCTTATTAAGGAAGTCAGGGCGGATTGTTGGATTGATGAAACGTGAATATGACGTTGGAAAACCGCCGTCAGCGTCTCCCATTTGTTTCTTTTACGGGCCTAAACCTAACTAGACCTAAACCACAGACTAGAGGTCGACCGACAGACAATCATAGTTGTAAAGGCCCAAAACTACACCGAAAAATAGGAGAACGCACAGACACACGAGTGACAAATACTGCTTCTTTCAATGTTTCACAATAAATGGTGCACTTTTTTGAATCCTCACATTTTTTCCTGACTGTCATGCTGTGTTGCGCGGGAGCAAATTGTAGCCTCCTCTGCACCATCAGGAAATGATGCGTTCCACATAGAAGTGGGGGTGGGGGTTTGCATGATGCTCGGCTCTGCAGCCTGTCTGCAGAGATACCTGTTTCTCCACTGCAATTTCAAGACAAAGCAGCAGTCGTGTGCAGAATCTTCTCCCCAATGCGGATTCGATGGTGAGAAGAAACGTCTCACATCCGGTTTATACCAATCAGCAATTAGTTGGCAAATCAAGAAAATGAATCATCACATGTTTTTATAATCAGTTAATCATTTCAGGTGTTTCCCAAGAAGATAAATTACAAACATGTTCTGGTTTTTGCAGCTCAAATCTGCTGTTTGTAATATTATTGTAGATTGAATTGAACTGTTTTGAACTGTTGGTCACCTTGGCCTCCGGGAAACTGTGATCAGCATTTTCTTTCCCTGTTCTCTGACATTTAAAGTCCATTTCATGAAAGTAATTGTCAGTAATTAATTTTCTATGTTAGTCCTGTCCTTTCTTTAGGGCTGAAACATGCATCATTTCAGCCGTGACACTTTCAGATCAAGGCATTTTTTTTAACAATGTCTAATTCTTACTGCCATTCTCGTGTATTAAGGATTATTGTCCTGCTGGTTGAACGTGAGACATAAATGCTCTGTATTATAGAAAAGATCTTATAGAAAAAGCCTGCATCCATGACAAGAACGCATGAGAGCCAATGCTTCTGGAACAATCTGAGCAACAGCTCATCCACAGGTTTCCCCCAACAGCCTCTTGGTTTATCACCTCGATTCATTTGTCGCACCAGTGCTGAGAAAGAAAAACACAATCACGCTGAAAACACTTCGCAAGGGAGCTGCAGTATGATTCTTTCGGTCAATATTGCACGGCCCCTGTTTTTGGCTGGAGAATAACATTTCAAGTCCCTTCTGCTTTTGTAGTTCCAGCCAGCTCATTCAGGGCTGTGGATGAGAGGGCCAGCCCACACTGACAGCTTACACCTTCTGGAGTGAGACAGTAATAGCATTTACCAACCAGGCCAGGAAGCACACACAACATCAACACAAAGCCTGTTTCTGCAAAATAAACATGAAAAAAAAATGACGACTCGCATGTCTTACACACACACGAAGCAAAAACAACCATTAACATCAACGTTCGTGACTCTATTGAGAGTCTGGGAGCACATACAGCTTGTTTGATCCTTCTCGACCATAAATACCCATTCTGACTGCAGTTGCTTTGATAACCAAGATAGGCAGTTCGTGTTTCAGAGGTGGGCCTTGAGGTCTCAGCTGAGGGTGATGAATATTCAAGGACCTGTCAAGTCCTTTTGTTTGGGAATACCATTACACCCGTTGGATAAGCAGTGGTTATTACCCAGCATAATGACACACTTTGTACACATATTACTTTTCCAACTGGGCTACACTGAGCAGATTATCACTTTGTTCACTGCGAAAAGTATTTTCTCAAACAAATCAATCATAAATAATCATATTTCTCTTCAAAGAAATGAATACAACTTGTTTGTTGTTTGTTTTTTCAAAGGAAATTCCGCTTTCCTCAGTCAAGAAAGACTCATCTCTCCCACTGAAGACACAGCCACTGGTTTCTAGACATTTCTTGGAACACCTGGACAATTTAAATCATATTTAAATCAATTTGAATCATATGGTGGATTTTTACAGTGAGTGTTGACTGGAGACACACAGCCGAGCACCAAAGGTGACAAAAGCCTGTCAAATGAATCATATTTCAGCAGATCACCTCTAATTGGCATGTTTTCTTTCTGTTAAACTTGTCTTACCACTTGAATTCTTCCCACAGATGAGGTGCTGGTAGGGCTGCAGCAGACCCCAGATCTCCGAGTCGCTGTTGATGGCTTGCTCCAGTGACTCCAGCGTGAACTTGGGGATCCCGTTGTCCCTCTCCACCAGCGCGCTGCGCAGGACGCGGCTGAACACCTCTCTGAACAGACTCTCCATGCACGCGGTGAGGTATATGGCAGCGTGTTCGTGGATCCTGAGGGCCACCCGGCTATCCACCATCCACCTGAAGAACTTCCCCACGGAGAACACCAGCCCGCAGCGCGCCGACTTGCCCCGGCTGAACTTGTCCCCGGTGCTCATGTTGTACAGGGACAGGGCGCTGAGAGCCGCCGCGATGCAGTTGACGGAGATGGTCCACGAGAGCACCACCTTGATTGCACTCTGGATCTCGTGCTTGGTGCACCTGGCGTAGCGCAGGCTGAGCCGCTGCGCCTCCCGGGCCACCCTCACCAACGCGCGGCTGATGAGCGCCGACAGCCGCGCCAGGACCTCCGGTGGAGGGTCGCCCACCATCAGATCCTCGTCTTTCCTCAGTGCGCCCTCCACCTCGCCGAGGCTCCATGGCACGTCCTCCAGCTCGGTCAGCTTGGCGCACTGACCCGAGCACTCCAGTATCTCCGTGTCCTCCGCCAGGACGGTGTTGACTGTGTCCAAACTGTTCTGTCGGCTGTGCATGGATTCCGTCAGATGCCAGCAGTTGGCCCCATGCGCGATGGACTGATTCGTGTCGGAGCAGCACAGCGACACGCTGGACGACCTGACCGAGTCCGCGGCTCCACCATAACCAGAATCAAGCGTTAAATCCTCCAGCGTCCTCACGACTGTCTTACCCTTGCCTGCCATAACTGCACCGCATACTGTTGG
The DNA here is from genome assembly GCF_949748355.1 of Melanostigma gelatinosum. Lineage (NCBI taxonomy): Eukaryota > Metazoa > Chordata > Actinopteri > Perciformes > Zoarcidae > Melanostigma > Melanostigma gelatinosum. The sequence goes on from NC_136655.1 coordinate 3,651,773, forward strand.
GTATGCTTGGTCTCTCAATTAAATGCCACAAACTCGTTTATACCTGTTTATTCTTGTCTGTCTCTCTCAGCCGCTGTCCGAGGGTTTCATTTGTATTTCCCAGCGACAGAAGGCAGCCTCTACTTTCCTCCTCCTCTAAGTGACTGGGTGTCTTCGATGTCCAGAACTTAACGCGCGTAACCTGAGAGCGCACAAACCCTCCGCGCTCACTGCAACAAGCACAGCGCAGGCAGGACTCCGAAGGAGAGGTGGAGCCTGGAGCCCCGCGGGCTGAAAGGAGCCAATCCGCGTCTCCATCAGCTTTGACCGACGCCGACAACGGACAACCCCTACCTGCTGCGGCCGCCTTCGAGCACAGCAGCAGAGGCTACCTGGTGGAACGGAACTGCACGACCTCAGATGACACGCGCAATTTTCTGCGGTGCCAACCAATCTGGCATTTTGTGATCGAGGATAAAGGAGGTGGACTCCCGCTGAGGACACATATGGGGGAGACATTCACGATGGTGTGGAGAAATGTGCACCAATGACATATAACAACAGCAGAGGGACAGCATAAGCACACTGACATGAACAGTGCGTTTTTTTGTTAGTGTAAGTCATTCTTCAGAGGTCAAAGGTCATGCAGTTGTTTACTCTCCTACATCCTGATTCTAATCTGATGGGATAACTTCAAGGTACTTGCCTGCAAAAGCAGCTCGCTGTGCTATTTATTTCCTCAATTAAAGAAGAAATTTAATTAAAATTATGACATTATAATGAAATCGACACATTTTGACCACATGGTCAGGGGCCTCTAATGGAAATTCACTCTTGTTCCATTCTGCTCTGCTAATAGTCCCGTTTGACTTCTTTGGAATCTGGATAAAACACAACATTCCTGAATAAAAAATAAAAATAAGCGTATTTTCTTGAATCACATGAAGACGTGACACGTAGTCGTGCTGCAGTGAAAAGCAGCGTCTTTAGCATTCTGCCCACCACTAGTGAGGATCTTTACTAAATAAGTGGGTGGGTCTGCAGCAAAAGTCGTTTTCTTGAGGAACTCCACAGACTTTAATGCCAGATCATAAATACTTTACTGTTCAACACACTGGTCGACATCCAGTGATAACACAGACCTGCAGTCCCGCTGCGTCGAGGCTCAGCATCCCTCAATCGTGACGTTTGAGAGATTTATTCTCCACAAAATAATTATTTATTTTTTTCATTGTTTGCCCTGCCGTGAAAACAATGAGTGGGTGATTTGAATTCAGAGGACATGGAGGAGCAGTTGGTGGATCGATGATTCATCCGTTCTGCTGGGGCTTCTCCTTTATACGTCTGAGCTGGACCCAACCATCTGTCCACACTGCCTGTCGTGCCAGAGGCCCTTTTCATATTTTCTTAGCATGACACTGCAGAAGCCATACCAGAACTGATAAGAAAAGAAAAACTAAATTCTGGAGTTGTGAGAAATTATGTGACGCCCACTCTCGCAGAGTGATTGACAGGAAAAGTGTAAAAACAATCCAAGAGTCTTGTTTTCGAGCAATTATTGACCCTCCACGTGGGAACACATCAGGCCTGAATGCTATAAGACATTTTTGGATACGATTTCTATTGACTGAATATTGAATTATTTACCTGTCAACATAAGGGATATTCTGATTGTTGCAGGACCTCCATAGATAATATGATCATTTCAACTTCTTGATTAAGTGACAACAATGCATTTCGCATAAAGAACCCTTCCTATAAATATAAAGAGTTTCTGAAGATGTCGCCATCAGCACATCCCGTCTCCCGGTCTGTGACATCAGCTCCTCTCCTGCAGTCTGCCATGAGCTCTTGATGCAATGCAGCACATCTTGCTGACTAACTCAGGTGAGAGCGGTGGAGGTGGGCAGCTGTCAGCTGCTTCTTTAACATGCGCTGTGGTCCTCACGAATCAAGCCTCGGTTGCCTGGTAACAGCAAAACGATGAGATGATGATTTTCCTGCCAGGATGATAGATTGTTAGCATTTTGCTGGCAGAATGAGTGCATCGTGTAAACATGCTTCCCTCAGTCTTGCTGCACAGTCACGTTTTTTATTGGTTCATTTATTCATCAATGTTTTTTTTCCCATGTGTTTGAATGCGTATAACTCTATATATTATAGAGCATTTTGCTTGTTTTAAAATGTTATGCGCGCTGTGTATTTTGTTCTTAAGTGACTGTACATTTGGCACTTCAGAATTATGACTTATATTGAATTTTGTACAGTTTGTTGCACTTTTTTCAACATGTTTATTGCCATAATACCGTCATTCTGTGGAAATATTGGCCCATAATGTGTAAAAGACTAAGAAACAAAAGTGCAGCATCCACCATCACAACTTCGTATTATCATTTACATTAAGTTATCACGTGACATAGGAGGGCGTTAATGGCACGAGGTGATACTGCCGCTCAGTGGCCAAAAGATGGTACTACTTCCACAATCCCAAAACTGCATTTTATGTCTCGCACAATTACAAAATATTTTATGTAAGAGAATAATATGACGCATTTCCTAGACACTGAAAACATGAAATATAAAGAAAATTAAATAGTTTGGTACAGATATCGACTACAACTTCTTATAAAAATGATCAGAATATAAATGTAACCTATTAACACTGAAGTATGATATGATAGGCAGGTAAAGTATAGGTAATATTACTCTTATAACATATTGGCTCCAACAACAAGTTCATTTAAAAAGCACCTTTTAAGGCCATTCAAAGTGTTTTACATAAGACATTTATTAAAACATGAAATAAAAAGACAAATAATGATTCATGAATAGTTCCGAATGTAAATTTACAGTGCTGCGATGACACACACAGACACACGCGCACACAGACGCGTGACCGCCCCCGGCCACCTCCCAGCGCATGCCCGACTTCATGTGCTGATCCGGGTTCTTTTATGGTAAACAAGCCAGTCGACTCTGGAGGCTGGAGGATTCCACAGCGTTCTGTTGGTACTTTTAAACTCTTATATCAAATATATGTATTTTAAATGTGCACATCTTTCACAGCTATTTATTTTAAAAAAATAATGAAGTTATTGTACTTGTCGTGCACCAAAAAAAAAAAAGTCAGAGCAGTCCACACTTCCAGCTAAACTCCCATTAGAGTTCAGATGTGTTTTCCAGTTTGCCATGTTTACCGTAAGAGGTCACAAGTATATTGAATAGTTTTTCCACAGGGAAAGCACGCTGCAGAAACGTGACAACCATGAGAAAACGCACGCAGCGCGCTGGACAAATCACGGAGCTCATAGCCCGTGCGCGTCCTCGTGTGTGGGCGGAGTCAGAGGGTTTTGTAGGTGCGGTGATGAGCTTGAGCAGCGATTCGTGGACGTTGAGGACAGCTGCACCGTTATTGCGTCTCAAAAACATCGGGCCGACAGTTACGAAGACGGACAAGGATTTATAACAGCTGCGTGCTCGTGCAGGTTTAGGACTCATCCAGTTGCGTAATGGTCATCAACACGATCCACTGGTTCAGGAAGGGCTTGCGGCTCCACGACAACCCGTCGCTCGAGGAATCTCTGCTGGGAGCGGATACGGTCCGCTGCGTCTACATCCTCGACCCCTGGTTCGCTGGATCCTCCAACGTCGGGATCAACAGGTGGCGGTGAGAAAACCCCCCAAAAAACAACTGAGCATCCAACCACGTGCAGACACATGGAGACCTTTTCAAACTTAAAGGTGATGAAAATAATAATCATAAACAAAATTGTCCCCTTTGTATTTTATGTGTTTGTAGCTGACAAGGCAAGGCAAGTTTATTTGCATAGCACATTTCAACAACAAGGTAATTCAAAGTGCTTCACATAAAACCATTGAAAGCATCAAAACATAAGGCAAAAGAAAAGGAGATTTCAAAACAATTAAAGAAACAGTGTAAGAAATAAAATCCAGTAGTAAAATGCAGAAATGCAGGAAATTGATTAATATATGAATTGAATGTGGTTCAATTAAAGGCAGCAGCAAACAGAAAGGTCTTCAATCTTGATTTAAATGAGCTGAGGGTCTCAGCAGACCTGCAGCTTTCTGGGACTTGTTCCAGATATGTGGAGCAGAAAAACTGAACGCTGCTTCTCCATGTTTAGTTCTGACTCTGGGAACAGGAAGTAGACCGGTCCCAGACGACCTGAGGGGTCGGGATGGTTCGTAAGGTAGCAGCAGATCAGAGATGTATTTTGGTCCCAAACCATTCAATGCTTTGTAAACCAACAGCAGGATTTTAAAGTCAATTCTTTGTAGGACAGGAAGCCAGTGCAAAGACCTCAGAACTGGAGTGATGTGATCCACCCTCCTGGTCTTAGTGAGGACTCGAGCTGCAGCGTTCTGAATCAGCTGCAGCTTTCTGACGGCCTTTTTACAGAGACCTGTAAACACACCGTTACAGTAGTCCAGTCTGCTGAAGATAAATGCGTGGACAAGTTTTTCCAAATCCTGTTGAGACATAAGTCCTCTAATCCTTGATATATTCTTCAGGTGATAGTAGGCTGATTTTGTAATTGTCTTGATATGGCTGTTCAGGTTGAGGTCTGAATCCATAACTACACCTAGATTTCTGGCTTGGTTTGTGGGTTTTAACATCAGTGACTGAAGCTGAGCGGTGATTTTCAATTGTTCGTCCTTGGTACCAAAAACAATTACTTCTGTTTTATCTTTGTTTAATTGAAGAAAATTCTGGCACATCCAGTTGTTGGTTTGTTCAATGCAGTTACCCAGCCCTTGTATGGGATTATAGTCCCCTGGTGACATAGTTATGTAGATTTGTGCAGTTACAGGAGATATGTGCACAGTTGTAGGGGATAGATGGAGAGACCATCCATTGACAATTATAAATACAAGGATATATACTGTATGCATGTGATTCATGCACATCTGGATGCTTTGATGTAATTTAACAATAACATTTTAAATCCCTGCCCCAGATGCATGTTATGTGACATCGGCATAAACCTTTTTTATTTATTTTTTTTGCTATTATGATAAGTCTGCACTGAGTTGACCTTTCTGTGTTACACTGAAAGTCTTCCTCCTCTGCTACAAACGGTGGCCATCATTTGTACCCAGCTCTGTCTGTGACCCAGATGTTTATTCATTGGGCACATGTGTGCTGCAGGACGGCCTCCTGTGTGGCAGAGCTGCAGTGTTTTGTAGACGTGCAGCTGCAGAATGAAAGAGCTGCTGAGGTTCGTGGTACAGCCGGGCGTCTCGCTGGATATGGTTCCCCCTCCGTCCTGCTGTGTTTGCATTTTTGCTCCCGCGCCGTCACTGGAAGAGTTCGGCCCGGGCAGCACCGAAGGCTGTTGTGGAGCCTCCACGGTTATGCAACAGAAGCCTTTGGGAGACGCAGAGCTCACACGCAGACCGCTCAATATTCCCCGATTCATTCCCTTTATGGTTCTTTTTAAACCATAAACCCTTCGTCTCTAAAAGCATTCGGAGTGCACAAGCAAGTATCTAATCATGCGATGCACTTGTATCTACACTTACACCCTTTTGTGTGATTCGACAATATGAAAGAAAGAGATTCATGATGTCATTCTGATGACATTTAGTGTCCTTAAATACTTCATTGATGTCTGAAATGGCTGGATTGATGTGCTTGTGAACCCCAAATCTATAATGTATGGTTATAAAATCTTCTTCTTAGTTTGCATTTTTCAGAAGTGATGAGTTTCTGCATTTTGATGAGACGTGACTCTCAGCTGACGTGTGTCCTCTCTGTCCTCTCTCAGGAGTGTGTGAGACGAACCGAGTACACAGAAGACACTAAGTGGACGTTGAGGTGTTTTTGGTGACAGCGCCACATGCTGCATGGACACAACTCCAAGAGGAGCCTCATTAAACACACACACACACACACACACACACACGCCTCAGTCACAGGACTGCATGTGGACTTCACCGCCCGGCTGACGTCACTGGAGCGGCGTTTACACTCTGCTCATCTTTGGGTGAATATTTATGGGACAAAGAAGAAGAAAAAAGTCCTCGTGTATATAATGAATTTGCTAATTTCACATCCGTGTACATATTTGAATATTGTATGTCTTCTCTCTCTTTGTGTAGCCATAGACCCATTGATATATGTTTGATATGAGAAATCATTGTGGAAGGCTCGTTTTTTTTTGTGGACAATTTTCATAAAAATGAAAACATTTGTCGACTGGCCATTAAAATAATGAGATGAAATCTTACATCTGTTCCAACACAGCTGCCTCTCATTTATTCTACTTCCGTACCACTTGAGAGAACTGCTTCCCTTGCGTCTTCTTCTCAATGTGCTTGTTTCATTAAAACTGGGTTTAAATATACAAAATTCTTTCAGTCGTATTCTTTTAAGATGTTTCGTTTCATCGTAATACACTTCAACTTTGGAGAAGACGTCCAATAAAAAAGAAAGCTCTGGTTTGATTCTAAAAAACAAAGCATTTAAATGTAAGTTATGATTATGAATCAGTAGTGAAGAAAAGCAGCTATTTCATACAAATACATGTAGAAGTGCATTTATTGCTTATCAAACACAGTGATTCTCCATAATTCAAGTACTGTATTGCTGGGAGTCCCTCTTTCAACCTGTGAACGTTCACTCCTCAGCACATCTGAGGGGAGCGACCGGGTTTTATTTCTAATCATGTCTTATACTGTTGGCCTGCGTTTGTCACGCACCAGACACCGAGTCAAATTCCTTGTGTGTGCGAACATACTTGGCAAAAAAAACGTTTTCTGATTAAGGACGTCAACCTCTGGAAGAAGTTATTTGATCACGAACCATGTTGGATTTAGTTTCCCTTCATCGTTTGTTCATTGTGGACTGTGTTAAACAGCAGCTATTTACAGCCTTTGTTGTCTTTCTTCGCTGATGGACACAGTTGTCCCTCGCCACCAGCAACTAAGATTATACTGGGACCGCCTGCTGTTGTGCGCAGGCATGTTTTGGGTTCAGTCCACTCTGGGATGAGTCAGGGCACATGCTCATCAGCAGATCAATTTGTTTTTCTCAAGGCCACAATTAGCCTATCCTCACTCCAGAGGACTTATATTAAGACTGAAACTGAAGCCCCTGGAGATAACGTGTCATCTTCCGCAGCAGAACGACGTTTATTCCAAGGAGGGCCAATGCAACAGTTTCATTTGAATTCTCAGACGCAGCGGAGCACCTGTCTCCTCCCCCGTCAGTCCTCTCATCCTCTGCGTTCGTCCCTTTCCACTTCACAACTCAAGACTTGGGAACATAAATTCTTGACGCCGGCGTTGCAGCTTGGGAGCAATTAGAATGTAATCCAACGCCGTGCTCAGAGCAGACTCTGATAGCAAGAATGTTTTAATGACATTCCAACGTGGAGACACGGCCGCAGCAGTGACGCTCATCTTTTCTGTCCTTTGTTCTTACTGGTGATCCTCTGCGATGCTGGAGCTTTTTAAAGTGCTTTTCTTTACAGAAATAATAACTGTTGGGATACAAATGCCAATATTTAAAATGCACTGACTGACTGCTAAAACAATACATTTACAAATATATCGGCATATAAAACAGACAAACATTTCAGAGGGATGTCCTCTTTATACAGTTATTTCTTTAAACCCCCAAAATAAAATGTTAGTTTGAGAATAGGACATTCAAGGTGGAGGCTGATTTTGGAGAATGTGACAGCTGTAACTTCCCCTCATTTAATGAGTTGCATTGTGGGACTGGAGAGCACAAGTGTGTGCATCTGTTGTGTATCTGAAATAGTCTCTCATCTTGTCCTTACAAAGGAATGAGGAGGCACTGCAGGGTCAGAGAGGAGAAAATAGACGACTCCATCTGTCTCAAAATCCGCTCTGCTGCTGACCCCCCACTCTGGAGACGTTGGTGGTCACATGGTAAAAAAGGCAAACCCCTTAAAACCCCCCAAGCAGCAGGTCCAGAGACCCCAGTCATCTCTTCCGAGCGAGACACCAGCTGGTCTCCGTGTTCATCCTGCTGTCTGTCCCCTAAAAAGCCTCCATCATGTCAGGCACCGAGGAAACAGTGGAGGAGTGCGAGCAGGAGGAAGAAGAAGTTGAAGAAGAGGAGCAGGAGACAGAAAAGCAGGCCGAGGAGAATGAGCACGAGGACTCCAAGTGGCGGCCCAAGACGACCTATGTGCCAAATATCGCTCCTCCGAAGCTCCCTGATGGCGAGAAGGTGGATTTTGACGACCTGCACCGCAAGCGACTGGAAAAGGATTTCAACGACCTGCAGACGCTGATCGAGTCGCATTTCTCCACGCGCCAGAAAGAGGAGGAAGAGCTGCTCGCGCTGCGCAGCCGCATGGAGCACCGGCGCTCCGACAGAGCGGAGCAGCAACGCGTGCGCGCCGAGCTGGATCGCGAGCGCCAAACGCGTCTGACCGAGGAGAGGACGAGGCGCGAGGACGAGGCGGCCAAGCTGCGCGCCGACGAGGAGGCGAAGAAGAAGATGATATTCACCAACAAGTCATTCGGCGGCTACCTGCAGAAGGTGGACCAGAAGAAGGGCAAGAAGCTGACCGCGCGGGAGGAGAAGAAGAAGGCGCTGACAGACCGCCGGAAGCCGCTCAACATCGACCACCTGAGCCAGGAGAAGCTGGCGGACAAGGCGCAGGACCTGTGGCAGTGGCTCCACCAGCTGCACGCGGAGAAGTTTGAGCTGGCCGAGAAGCTCAAGAGGCAGAAGTACGAGATCTACCTGCTGCGAAACCGAGTCAGCGACCACCAGAGGGGCTCCAAAGCGCCCAAGACCACCCGCGGGGCCAAGGGCAAGTCCGGCTCCTGGAAGTGAGGGGTCCCTCAACCAGCAACGGGACTGCCAAGTTGTTCCTGGACTGTGTCATGTGCCAGGGATTGTGTGTGGATTTGATGGGGGACTGAAGTCCATGAAGTTAATCAAGCTATAACATCTTGACATATCTGATTGTTCAACTTAATGTTGCTGGTATTCACTTTATTAATTAAACCTGATGTGTGGTGGTGTTGATTTCACTCAGCGCTTTGTGGTTGTTTTATCTTCGTAAACCAACACTTGTCCCACTTGTACAGTTGTTACATTTGTTTTGGTTTATCTGTCCACAGATGTTTTCCCCACGTGTGTTCTAAAAAGTGCGCTCAAGAGTTTAAAAGTCTTCAAAACACGATTTAATCTCTTTGACAGTATTTTCATGATTGTGAAATAATCTCTTCGAACTCAAACTCTCTTGGGAAATGCAGTTTCCTCTGCTGTTACATTTATAGCCAATAAACCTCTTCAGATGTCATTGTTTTTGAAAAAAGAGTGTCTCAAGTTCTCTCAAGGCAGAAACGTTAACTTGTGTGTGTTGTTGGTACTTAACTGATAGGGGATGTCTCTCTGCTTGTGTTAAGATCGAACAGGTGTTGCACAGCTGACTTTGTAAGGAGACTCATTTAGAAGGCCTGCAGTATTTCTAGCAAAAAAAACCCAACTGTTGACCGACAGGTCGCGACCCAAAGAGTCTGCAGAGTGGACGAAGCTTTGCAAAGTGGAATCCAACTGCAATCAGCAAGACCCGGGTCTTCATTTTTCTCTCTTGTCCTTTTGCAATGAAAGACACAGACAAACCTCACATATTTTGAACAGAATAATTATCAGATAATTCTAATCACTGATCTCTAACGCAACATCAGTCGGAGAGTTCATGTTAAATTGGCGTGTAAAGGGTTAATTTAACACTCTTCTGCACAAACTATTCTCTCGCTGGCAAAAGTACAGATCAAATCAAACTTCCATATCTGCTTTTATTCACTTTCTGTTTTCATGAATTAAATAAGGACTCTGCAGCAAATTACATGCCATTTGATTTATATGTTTCCAGCATCCTCGCATCCCCCATCAAAAATTCTTTATATTATTTTTTTATTTATAAAGTGTTTCATGTATCTAAAGCTATTCTGCACTTAATTTCTGTCCGAATTTTTGGCTTCAAAATGATCTTAATCTTTGAAAAACATTTAAAGTTCATTACAATTTGAATAAATGCATGCACCGATGTTATAAAAGCCCAATTTATATGTTGAATTTGATAATTTAATTCAATTTCCTTTGTAGTTCTAAAATAGCATCCTGCTCAAATGAAAGTGAACGTGTGCAGCACTGAGATGTTATTTCCACTAGGTGGCACCAGAGCGCCAGTTTATAGCAAACACTTTCAACACACACTTGTGGAAAAAAAAGTGCATTATATAACTGAATGTGTACGCATGCAAAACATATTTACACAATAAATGAAAATAAATGAACTCAGGAAGCTAGATTTCTGTACATTTTGTCGTTATATTTGATTTTGCACTAATTGGAAAGCCCTTAATTCCAGAAAGTCAGACTTTAATGTAACTGCAGCCAAAGATTAGTGTATTTGTCCATCACAATCAGCCATTTGAATACGTTCAGACTGACTTGTTCAACGCAACAGACTCACTTTACCGACAGTGAGTCAGTGAACTGCAGTGACACTCATGTGTGTGATTGTCACTCAGACTTGGACGAGATGCCCAAGCGCTGTTTTGCTCTTATGGCCGTGAAAAGCCATTAAAAGGCTTCCAGGCACGGCAGTACGCCAACAGGTTACCATAGAGACTGGGGGAAACGCCATCAGGTCTCCATACCCCCCCCCCCCCCACCACCCCCCTTTCCTCCAGCCGCATCACGCCCACTGTAATGATGTTGTTGTGAACAAAACGCCCGACTTGACAGCGTCCTGACATACCGGCGCATCAATCGACCACGCGTGTTGCGCCGGGAACAAGATGTTCCCAAAACTCTCAAGTTGATTTGGAAACAAGCTGCTGCTGGATGTTGATTCAAGTTCTCTACACCTACTGCTGCTCTGTTGAGATCAATCCCATTTGGGATTGAAATGCAGTAATTGATGCACATGTTGAGTTGGAACCGTGTGCGTGTTTGCGCCTTTAGAGCAGCTGCTGCAGACTCACAGAGGGGGGGGGGGGGGGGGCTTCGTTCCCAGCAGAGACTAGAGGACTATGTAAGCCCTGTATGATTGACAGTTTCCAGGGCCAAACTCATGTGGCTCTGTTATCCAAAGGCTGTTTGTATTTGAATTAGAGTCATGCAGGTCTTTTGCAAAACATGTGCGTCGAAAAGGAAATGGCATGACATTACACTAGAATGCATTACGACTTGTTCAGGGCTCGAAACTCAAAGATCAGGACCTGATTTGTGACTTGCCTCTTGACCTGGGTCTTGACCTGGGACTTGATTGTCTTGACTTTAGACTTGACTTGAGACTTGACTTGGGACTTGTCTGTCTCAACTTGAGAATTTCAGTCTCAACTTGGGACTTGTCAGTTTTGATTTAGGAATAATCAGTTTTCCCCTAGGACTAGACTTGGGACTTGACTTAAGACTCGTCAGTCTTGACTTGGGACTTGGCTCTGAATTTGTGTGCAAAGACTTGAGACTTGCACACAATAGCTTGGTCCTCTGGTGGCACCTATAAAGAAAACACACTGAGCACTTTCAAAGCACAATATTAGTTATTATATACATTTCCATTCATCTCAGTACAGTTCAACAATCACCTTGCAGAGACTTGAAAGATGTAAAGAAGTTGTGAAACATTTGTCAATGAGAGCATCTCTGACTGCACCAAGAAAACTTGTTTCTGCATCACGTTTCACCCATGCAACCTCAACTGCAATGGATTAATTACATGTTTCATGCATTTAAAAAAAACAAACATACCCGACATGACGACACACTCGCAGATCATCAACAACCAGTTGTGAAACCCCATAATCCACAACTTCACGGCACTTGTGCTTTCTTTAGATCTGGCAAGTGGACTTGTTTGTTCTTTGTTCAGCGGTTCACATGAATCAAAGGTGGCTGGAAGAGGATGATGTAACTCACAAGTCTTCACAGTGTGCAGCAGTGACCTCCAAGTCTTTCCTGATCAGGAGTCCTCCACATCCACAACCGAGGCCACATACAGCATCGGCTATGGCCCCCGTCGATGATTTCCCTCCCATCCACCAAAAGAAGTAAACAAATCAAAATCATGTTCGTCGGCTGGAGTATGATAATCAGATTTGGTAATCTTAGAGTTCTGTGTGAGATATGTTTAAAAGCAGTCATTTGTGCAGAGCATGTCTGAAGCCAGGAAGACAACTCGTGTCTTTTTGTCTTGAGTCACGTGGTACTTTTACAGTACAGCGTCTTGTGATTATCACCTGTGTTATCCGGACTTCTGACCACATCCACATGGACTGCAGTGTGATGTCATCTTTGCGATATCTTGTCTGTTTATGTTAACTGATGGAATCGTGAACACCTTTACGATCCGTTTGTGATAAACTGAACAGCCACATTATTTTTCACTGTCATTAATCATTCACGTTTATATGCGGGACAATTTTTAGTCTCTTGGTTTATTTGAGCTCACTGCCACATTTGTCCCATTAATACAATAATAACAATCAGATTTGACAATTTTACCAATTTGCGCTGAGTGTCAGAACATTTAAGAGACATTTGGGCAGGACATTTGTAACAGCTGGAGCTCTCTCCTATTGGTTCCACCCCACCTTGCAATCACGCCAATGGAGATCAGGTGACATTTGTTTACTTCCGGGTTTAGCCGACCCTTCACAGGAGCCGGTCACATGGTGACTAAACCTGTCTCTGCGTAAACCTTTTTACAGTTAATAAATAATGATACATATAAAGGTGTGCGCACGCATTTTGGCAACGGAAGTTCCATATTAAGCTATGCAAGGGCTTTAACCACCAAAGATTGTGAATGCAACCTCAAAAAAACGGACTTTTCAGATCTGTGTGCTGTTATTGAGTGAGTACAATACATTATAGCACGTGACCCAATATTAATGGCATTATTATACATGCATGTATTTGGTGCAGAAACCGAGCGTTGTAACATTACACCAGGGAGAAAGTGTGTGCATACAAGTCACTAGATTATTACAACTGTTTGCAAGTGACTTTATGAAGCCGTAATATGTTTTGTATATATTTTGTATATTAGTATTTCCTGCCCACAAGTGGCCAAACCACCCAGTAAATCCTGTTTATTGTGTTTATTTAAATTCCTTCAACAATTTAGAATAAAATGTTTTCTGAGTTGAACCTGCTGAAAAGCATTTATCTCTGTTCTGTGTCCGACACGGATCATTTATTTGTATTACAGAAGAAACGAGCAAGGTTGCTCATGAAGGAAGGAAGGAAGCTGGCATCCGACTCCTCGTAAGTTCCTTTTTATTTATTTCCCATCTGTGGTTTAATTAGTTGATTCTCACCCAGCGGATGGTTCATAAATAAATGAACACGTTTACAGCTCTAACCAGACAATAAACAGCTGATCGAGTGGAATGCCTGCATGTAAATGCAGCCATTGGAGGCTGAAAGACAATAAGTCTTGATTCCACCATGATGTCTGAATTTCCAAAATGTCCTCGTGCCCCAGTGTGTGTTCAACTCCAGTATCCAACATAATGGCTGTCATGAGCCTGTGTGATGTCGTCACTCATGGATCCTTTTAATTATTTACGGTTTTCTTTAACGAGAAGTAAATTACATTATGTCTGTTGGTAAGTACCATGAGAGATAAAAACACATTTCCTCTCTGCCTTTGAGATACAACAAACTCCTTTGTGCTTCATGTTTTGTCCACGTTGATCAAATTCTAAACATTTCTGTTTTTTATCTTGTTTAAGTGCAAATAATCGTCTTTCACATCCAGTGACGGCAACGAGAAAGATCTGTTTTATGATACGATGAGATGAGTAAAAACGACAACAGCTTGTCACACTATCAGTTGGGCAGTGGGTTGTTTTGAAATACTTGTCAATATTTGTATATTACACAAAGACAATATAGTAGATACCAGATAGAGTAGACAATAGAGTCTGTTTTTCTGGGGCAAACTGCAAATGAAGCCGTACAGTTCAGTGAAGAGAGGTGGGAAGTAAGTACATTTACTCAAGTACTGAAATACAACTTTGAAGTACATTATTTGACTCTTTATTTCTCTCGATTTTCTTGACAGCTGTGCTTTGCAGATTACGATCTTACGTGAAAAACACATGATGAGATTTATGAAATACAACCGTTATTAAAGATGAAACTCGGGCTCAAACTAATCGTATTTCCGTGATCCATTCGTTTATTGATTATTCTTTGGATTGACCGGCAATCAATTTCTGGCAAACAGACTTCGATGTGTTGTACTATAAACACACACATGCACACAGGATACCAGTGAGGGAACCAGCTCAGGGAAATGCTCCTCCTCCAGCTCTCTGGGAGCCTTTAGCTCGCCCCGGAGACAGCCATGTTTGTTTCCAACCTCCTGCAAATTGAGGTGGGAGTTGGTGGCAGCCTGAGGTATGAAGGAGCTTTGGCATAGCCGACAGGGCATCAATCTCCTGCAAGTATTCAAGCCCAGATCCCTCTGGCCATATAAAGAGTTGACGCCGCCATGCATCCTGTCAGCGCCTCATTGCAACCCGTTGAGGGTGAGTTCCCGAGTCCATCGCTTCAGTGCTGGAATGAAGCATCAGTCTGGTACATATGATACTAACAGAGGATCATGAATCACTGTGATACTTACCCTGACCCTCATCTACCAAGTGACTTCATCTGAAGATGTCTGTGCTCCGATCACTGCTGCTTCATTAAAAATAGTTTAATGACAAATTGGTAAGACTACTCACGAGTGACGAATGTTTGTTTGTTTTAATTGAGTGATTAAGGTTCTGGGTATATATTCATATCCTCCAACACAACGAATCGAACTTCCCAATTTCACCGTTTGTATTGCTCATTCCCAAATTCCATACAATACAGTTGTACTCCCACACAAACATATAAATACCGGTACTTATCACCCTCAAACCCCCCCTCCCAGACCCCTACCCTCTCCTCTTATCTCTCTCACACACACACACACACACACACACACACACACACACACACACACACACACACACACACACACACACACCCCTCCTATCAAGATGGAAATGGCTGCTCTTGGATCATGTTCCTGCTTGTATTTAGTAAAATGACTCACACTTATTTAAAGTGAGGGGAATGCAGATGTATTGTACTAAATGATGGTCGACTCACAGGGCCAGCGAGTGAGTCATTTCGAGTTAGAGTGTGTGTGTGTGTGTGTGTGTGTGTGTGCGTCACTCTTGTTTCGTCACGTACCGCGGGGAAACACCATGAATATAAAGCCATGCAGCTGCCAAACACCTTCATTGTAAGAACGCAGGTCGGATCCATGACTCATCACTGGAGTGTAGGAGCTCAGGCTGTTCATTCATGAAAGAGAACGATTCAAATGCTGACATCACATTAGGTGGCTGCGGAGGCTTCAGACGAAGTCACTGACGTGGTGATTTGATGCATCTGCAAGAGCTCTGGGGCTGATTACGTGTTAAAATCACGACTATACCACGAGTTGTGAGGGAGTCTTGAGCGTACAGTGTCAATATCAGGTTAGGAAAAAACAGAACCAGATGATCCGTCATTGAGATTCACTCTTGATACTAAATGCTTTTACGTGCGTCAACAATTTCTGCTTTTGTTAAAAAGTTAATTTGCTGTTTCAAGCTTTGGGTTGCACTCTAAAAGCACTATCAGATAAATGCTGGTAGTTTGAGTTGTGGACATCAGAGGGTTCTACTAAAAAAAACGGAAATGTGAGACAGACGAGCTGAAAACCAGCCGCTTTCAATCGGCCGCCAATCGACCGCTGCATCTCTGGCGATCACTCAGTTTGTTAATGTCTTAAGTTTGGTTGCAGCGAGGCTCTATTGATTCCAGCTTTGTGAGTTGGGAATGTACCAACGATGTCTTTGCAAGATGGTTGCAAATGATGAGCCTGACCGTGATTAAACTGTCATGTATTTGCATGTATGCACTTGTGTAGTCAGTGGAAGAGATCTGCAATCTGTCGGTGTATATTCATGTGTTGTCCTCTACGTCCAGGCCCACCTGTTTGTTTATTTGGACGTCGGATGTGTCACCGGTTATGAATCGTGCCGCTGCTGGATGAGCCACACCTGTGACGGCATGAGAGGCATTTTGATAAACGGCTGCATTTAGATTCAAGCTCACATCCTGTCTGTCGGGTGATTCATGCCAACTCCCTCCACCTCTGCTCACCATGTAAATCAGTCTTCCCCGCCACCGTGACGGCGCTCACACCTGTTGGAGCCACAGTGAAGCCTCTTGTTTACACGCGACGGCCTTCCTGGACGACAAGAGACCTCTAGAGTTCTCGGCCATTTGCTTTCTTCTATCTGATATCAGCGACATGCCACTAATGGTGGTCACAAGCTAAAGATTACACTGCTAAAAAAACTAACAATAGAGCGCTGCACGGATGACGTATTTGTGTCGGCCAATCCCCGGAACGTTAGCGTCGCATTGGCCCCCTTGATAAAACGTAACAGGATTTTTCTATGTGTTTTGGATTATTGCAGAAAGAAAAACTCTGTGGCAAACACAAGTTTCTGATACTTACACGTTGTGTTCAGCAAGTGTTGTGTTGAACACTGCCTTTGAATCCAAAATCCCATTTCCGACCAGAAGTGAAAAGTTGCTGACTTATTTCAGGGTTTAAGGACTATTTCAGGGCAAATCTTAATGAATAATTTGATTAAATGAAAAGCTCCAATCACACTGGCATTACTGAGGCTCTTTGATACACTAATTAAAGGTGTCATTATTCAAAACAAGACGTGTTTTCAAAGCGTAGAATTTGAAAGAAGCTCTCATCTTTATGTTACATCTTCTGTGTTGACAATCTGAAACTGGGATGATCTCACTTTCCCCCAAATTGTCCTGCAAGTGCATTGTTGAGCCACGGGGCCCGTCCAATCTCCCTCTGAGTCTCCATAGAGCAGTGGTGTTAAATACCCAGCTCACACAAGCATTCAGGAAAGGACAAAGCTTTAATTACATGCATCACCACGCGGAGCTATTAGCCCTTTCTAAGTAAAGATACAACTCCACTCTAAGTAGGGGTTTAGTGCACGGAGAGTGAGCCGCTTTCATTGCCAGGGAAACGAATGCAACATCCCCCTTTGGTCTGATTATATCCAATATCGCGGATCAAAAGGAAGTTGTGTCACGCTGCACGAGCGATCAGAATTCTCTCTTCGTGTTTTACCATCAAACGGATGCAAGATGAGAAGGAGGGAACCATCTATCATCTTAAAAGCATTCGGGGCCTTGTATCGCCCGATGGAGTGCTCATGTAGCCTTAATTATTTGCTTTAGCTTCAGTGTTACTTGTAAATGCCAATATTTGGAATGACTATAAAATAAAACATTGTTCTGCCTTTTTGGAAAAAGCTGACAAGAAATGTTCTCTTTCTACTGTTCTATTTCATGCAGTTCAGCACTCTGAGAAGTCTCTCTTGTCTAGTCGGGTAATTGTGCCATTTTGAACGCAGACAACACTTAAGAAATTATTCAAATGATTGTATTGACAGCATGTTGACAGCTACTCACAATAGGCTGCATCAGACAAAAGCAGCACAAGAAAAAGAGTTCAACTGATTGTATTGCCAATGCAGCAACAATACTGCACACACTCCCTGTGTGTGGAGGGGCATGTGTGCTATAATTGTGGCCAATTTCAAAGCTTACCACAAACTTTGCATATTGTAGACCCTTCTGTCTGCTTCTCTCTGAAATAGCTTTTTTTGTTTTTCCAAAACATCGATAATTTTTCAGGGAGTGCAGTTAGTGACAGTGTGGGCTCCATGATGACGTTAGTAGAATTCTGATCAAATGTATAATTCTGCCATACCAGACAAAGAGACTGCTGTGACTCTTCATTTTTTATTTATTTAGTTAAAATACATATGAAACAGATACAATAAATCATATTCCAAATATTTACTTTGAAGTGTTACAAAAGTTATCACAAACTGTACACATCATGACAGCAGTTGTTCTTGCTCGATATATAGAATCAACCAATATGCAAACAATTACAGATCAAAGCTCTAAGCTGCTAAACATGGAATAATAAGGTGGCGTTGGTGTCACTGGGTCTCCAGTTTGATTAATTGTTCACAACTATTACAGAACGTGTTACAAGTCTGAGCTGTTCAAATTATCACCAAACAATAGAAATACATTGTGATGTTTCTATCGCCATAAGTTCACGACAACTTCTTAAATTTCACGTTTGAATACAAACAGTGCCATTGACAAGTATGCTATTTACAAATGTTTTAAATTAGAATACTATAACATATTAATGTCTTACGTTTTCCCTCGATAGGTGTGCTTTTAAAGAGGTGAGAGGCATGCTACATGAAAAAATATTTATTTTTAATATTAAGGGAAAAGAAAGCATTATATCCATGTGCAAGTAAGATAACAGTACACAGCCTTGTTTTCTATTTGCTATGTTGTCTTTTTATTACCGTAGTTTCTTATTACTCACATATGAGGAGCTGAGTCAATGTTCCGATGCATTGAACATGGCTTCGTGTAAACAAACGCATGTAACAGTTGCAAATATTTTATGGATTATAATTCCCTGAATTTGTATCTGGTGAGGAAAAGTTGTGCAATAAATTTTGTGTTCAAAATTGCATACTTGCGCATTGATACTACATACTTGATCAATATGTACTCCAGACTGCCCACTAAATTGACAATTAGCATAAACAACTCCACTCAATTTAATATTTTTCAGTATAAATGCAAATTATTTCATTTTTGGTGTTAAACATGTTTTCAACAGTACATTATATATGTGAGCTACCATGCTGTTTTCCCCTCAACTGTACTTAAACGTCACTCGCCGTCATTTTCTGATTATTTTTCCATCATATTCAGTATGAAAAGCAGGTTAGTATGCGATTTCGAACACCTGTGTTACTCTACGTTATGTTTTGGTGCTGTTTGGCCAATTAAGCGTACAAGCTAAGCTCCACCCCCTTCGTTACTGTTGCGCCGCCTGTCAAGCTTTCCTTTTTCACACGGCACATCATGCAGTTTACGATGACAATGGTGGCCGATTCAACAATCAAAATACATTGTCATTTTGGAAACAATAGGCCTTTTAGTTCAGTCACAGGTCGACAAAAGCAGCCTTTCGTTTCCAGCTGGCGACTTTCAATTTCCTCGCTGTCGCTAGCAGATTTTATCAGCTAGCTAACCAATTAGGCTAAAGTTAGCTTCATAATTTGACTTCTTAACTTTTTACCTTGTTTCAAACAGATAACCTGATCTCTACATACATAATCATGTTAAAAGGCCGAGGCTAAAGAAGCATGTCCCAGGCAAAAAGTCAGCATAGTTTTCTTCTTGTTCTTCAGTGTAAAAGTAGCAGTCCTGGTACTATTAAGTATGATAAGGAAACATCTATGATGACATTCTACTATTTCATTCAAGTATAACCCCGTTTAGCTGCTTAGTTTACAGAGATAGATAGATTATGCTTCTACTTTTAACGTTAAAAAAGAGGACAAACCAAGATGTTTGGTGAATGTAATGCCGTCTCAGGTAACAAATGTAAACTTCCACAGTCGGTGTGCTGATTGTGAACAGGCTTCTCTCTTTTCATTTTCTTACCGATAACCTCATTAAATGAAGCTGGATGTAAGGATGGGTTTCTACTCTAGGTGTTACGCTAGTTAGCCAAGCATGCTAACGTTTGCAGCTTAGGTTAGAGCAGATAAACACAGTTTCATCCATTCTTTACATTGTTGGTCTTGTTATTATTTTGGGGAGGGTAAAAACCAAAGCTGGACAGGCTTGCTGTGCTTGGTTATGGTTATTAAGCTATGATTATCCGAATCATTGGCACATGCATTATTTAGAGGGACATTTGCAGTTCAAACAACGGTTTAATTATATTTAATAAATGTTATAGGCGTAATACAAGAGTCAAATGAAACAAATTTCTACGTGCTGTTATTTCAATTTGCAATTATATGCGGAAAATGATCTGCTGTGTACAAAAATAAGTATGAAATTGTCATACTTAAAGTTATTAAAGTATTTCAAACGCATTTAATGTTTTGTTTATCTCTCTGTATACGTTTGCTATTAAGCCTCTCCGGGGTCACATGGTAGAAAACAAAAAAAAGGATAAAGTCAGCGGGATTGGTAAGAAGTGAGTCGAGTAAGTTCATCTGCTGTACTGACAAACTCATTTTACTGCAATCAAAGTGAAAACAGGTAAAATACTGCAATAGTCGCATATCGCACAATGTTTAGGATTGTATCCTTACTTAAGTATCGTCACAATATTGTATCGTAGGATCGTAGGGCCTCCCTTAGTAGCTAGCACCTAGTTGTAACAGCAAGGCTAGCTGCCAATAATCCGCACCTTAAATATACTAACTTGACGTACTTGTTCTTCTTTGCTAGCATCGAGGACACGGATTACAAAACCGTCTGCACGGATTTACACTTTGTTTTTTTGTTTTGTTAACCATGTGACCACAGATGGACTTTAGTAGTTTGCTACATTTATCTGCTACACTTTCTTTAGGTCTGAGAGTCCTGTCGACTTTTCTAATACGTGCCGGTTGATTGACGGCTGGTTTTGTACAGCGGTGACATTTGTGACCGAAGAATTTCAAGAGAGATTTACGCAGCCCTTGTAGATGCGCGATTACCTGCATTCTTCAGCCAAGACCTGGATTGAGACTCACTGGATTTAATGAATGTTCGTCATCAAGTAAATGTTTTCGTGGCATTGAGCAGCGTAGCCCTTTAACTTTCTGCCATTTCAAAGGGAAGTCCTACCTCACTACAGAGCTCTGGGGCCAGAGGAAAACGCTGTTGCTCAAAATCTTAAAACAGGTTGACGCAGCTTGCAAGAGAATCCTAGGTGACTTGTTGCAGTGAGTCCTACCATTCATGTGGTCCGTGTAAATGTAAAGCCTTTTGGGGAATTTCAAAGCCGATGTATGAAAAAACATTCATCAAATCAAATGACAGTGAGGGCTGTGCATAACCAGCTCTGTAGAGAACTTGAAGGACGCGAGTTATTTTAACTATTTTAAGACTACTTTTTATTTTTTAGGAACATATATAAGAAACGCGTCGGAATGATTTTTCATACAACGTGCTCACAAGAGACTCGCAGTCGACACAACTTGTCTGCAACTCTAAACAGACACCTGGTCTTGTACAGGGTTGGCGTCACCGCGCCACCAGCGATCATCAGGGCGTCTGCGGAGGTTTGGGGGAGGGACACGAACCTTGACTCTCAAAGCTTGCTGCTCTTCCAGGCCACTGCAAGGGAAAATATCACAAAGCACAACACATTATAGAGGCTTTGCCGCCCATTTAGCGGTGTCTAACCAGGTTATTTCTACTAGTCCTCAGGATGTACTGTGATCATAGGCAAAAAAACCCCCAAAATAGAAGTTTCATTGACTCAGCTGGGTCACGTCACATTTAGCAGCAGAGCCAGATCGTGGCTTTGTCTCAGCCACAGCAAGTGGTGAAAACACTTTGAAACCATTGAAGTGATTTGCACATCATCCACATCGCTTATAAACTTACTTGAGGATTTATTTTGTGTGCGTGCAGGCTGGTGTTTGTGCATATGTCGTGATTCAATATGTGGTCTTAAATCTTCCCCTTGTGGACCTGAAAATTGGCTGTAAAAAAAATTACCTCCCTTCAGGAGTGCAGTTTTTTTTTTTATTTTATTCTGTGTATGTAATTTATTGACCCGAGGGTCACATTGAAGTTTGTTATGCTTTTAAATTTCTGCTGTTAAGCACTTTGTGATGTCATGTCTGTGAAAAGCGCTCTATAAATAAATTTCATTTAATTTCAGTCTGTTTGGCTGTTGTGACAGATTCCAGCATTTTGCACAACGGGGAAAAAAGGACTTTATTGATCCACTAATGGGAGTTCACAAACTTTGGGATTGTTAAATACCTGTGAAAGCACTCTTGCAGCAAAATCCTCTTCTGTTTGCGTGCTTCTTAGCGTCGCACCAAAATATAGCATAACACACAGCTTCCAATTTAAACTTGCTGTTGAGCTTGTGAGCAGCTGTTAAAAGCTCTTCCACTGGTCTGGACATCAGACCAGATGAGTGCTTTGGATGTCCTGGAGTGTCGTTGCAGGATTATTTCTAATGCTTTCTGCATGATTTAATAATGTTAATTTTGTATGTTTAGCACACTGTTTAATCTTTAACAGAATTAAACAAATAAAACAAGATTTATAAATATATAACAAACACAAACCAAGTTGACTGTATTCCCATATCCTCATGCAGTTAGTGTTTATTACAGAACAATGTTTTGACATGAGCTAGGACACGATTTTTGCTTATGATCACAGTTTTTTTTTTTTTGTACCAAAGCTTATGAAGTAGATTTACCACTGAAAACGGGAAATCACCTGTGTTTTCCTATTCGTCGGATGGGGAGGGGGTGGGGCAAAAGAGGAAGAAACATTGATAACATGTAAAATACGAAATACAATACAGGGGGTGGGGTTGGGGGGCACAGTTGGCCTTCCAGCAACTGTAAATCTGTCTTACTAGACATCCAAAGCACCTTCAGTGTTGTTTTGTTGTTTGCTTAGGCACTTGGTCCTGCTGCTGTTGGTCCAGAAAAAAGCTCCATTGTCCTCATTCAACAACGTCGTATCTCTTTTTAGCTACATGAGTTAAATACACATGAAACATGCAAGTAAGACAGTGTTGGAGTTGTTGGAAAGCACCTTTAACCAAACTAGGCCAGCTGGATGCAGGGAGATTGAGTTGATGTCGATCTTTTCACTGACTTTGTGTTACAGACAGTGAATATATTTCCAAAAATCACAAATAAATCCTTTCAAGCTCATTATTTACATATATTTTTTTGTGATTTTCACAGGTAAATACCCCGATTTAGTAGATTGGACTAAAATCCTATTCACCCAGATTTGCACGTCCCCATGTACCGCTTGTACACTTGTTCCTCCTGCTGGAAGGAGGACTGTTCAGAATATAATTTCAGTATTCGTAAATCGGGAGAACATCAGGGATAAAAGACGTGTCTGTACCTCTCCCAGAGCGTGCCAGTGAGTGATGGGCTTCCGCGGGTAAGCCAACATTTCGTTCCAGTGATCTCGTCCAAGACCCTCTGCATCTGGCCCGGTGCGACACACGCCGATCACCTCATTGTGTCCAACTCTGTAAGTAGTAAAACACACGTGAAGACACATTTTGGATGCACATCTTCCAGTAGAACAGACACAAAAAAAATCAATGATCGATGTCGGTGTTCGAGAGCTTTTGTTGATCAAAGTTACACTCCAAAAAAAACCCCAATTCTTTTTCTATCAAATGATCCTGCGGCGTATAAAAAGTATCTGGTGACTGCTGCACTCACCGATCATAATCCATCACCATGATGGACAGGCTGACTTGTTCCACGTTCTCCGGGGGAATGTCGAAGATGATGGCCTCGTTGTACACCGGGTTGAGCGTGCTCTTCTTGGTGGTTGTTTTTCGCTTCTTTAACCTCCGTCCATCACATATCAGGTACACCTTCACGTAAGGGTCTGGGAGACATGTTCACGGTCACATGATGATGATTTCAATCAAAACTTACAATGCAAAGGGAAATGAGGGACATTTTTCTGAATGTTCTATGCACATGTCATTTCACACTCGGGTGTTCAGAAGCTCCACAAAATACAAACCGTTTCCTTTTTCGCAGTTTAAAGTACGGCTGACAGACGTATTCTGACAGATTGTAATATTATATAATTGCATTATATCTATTATAATATTCTATAATTTGTCCTCTCTGGCCCCATTACTTCTCTTCTCCATTTCCACTCTTCACGTTTCAGCGGAGTTTGATTTATGGCTCAGTATGTGCTTTTGATGTGAGCCACATCTTATTCGCTGTCTGGTTACCTGAAGAGCCTGTGATGTCCATGGCTTTGAGGTTTCTGCACTTGATGACCGTTAGGGTCATTCTCCCTGCTGTGGGGAGGTAGCACAGCGAGTACATGATCTCTCCCAGGTCAATACTCTCCTAGAGGAAAAAGACAAATCAAAATGCCAACGTTAAGCAGTAAACAGGTCCGTAAATAAAGGAGGCTGTATGCTGTCAGCTGGTACCTATCACTATTAGTCATTCTTAATCGTCACTATTTATCTCATCTCACGGTTGTTAAACACCAGCTTCTTAACAGTTGTAATTAATGATTTGGTTTTTAGCCACACCTAGCAGCAGCGTCAGGTGGTTTACTACTTTGGTCCAAACAGAAATATCTCAACGATAGACATTTTGTACTGACATTCATGACCGCGAGGGGATGAATCCTACTTTGTTCGTTGTCCCCTGAACTAGCGCCACCGTGAGCTTTCGTGATCTCCTGACTGTCCATCCAGCGGCATTACCAGGTACCAACATTTTAATTTGTCCAAAACTTTGCTTTATGATCAAATACCTGCAAAAAATAGACTGCATATAAGAAGTGGACGTAGTCACCGTGACGCAACCCGTTGGTTTGTGTACAACAGTTGTGAAGCTTCGAGTTAGGCATTTTGGCCATTGCCCTCTTGGTTTTTTTCGCCGCCGCCGTCGAGTACGGCCGAACGAACTGAAAATACAGGGCGTAAAGGCCCGTGATCACATCGCGTCTTTTTCTGAGCGCCATCATCTTTCTTTTAATTGTTCCCAGTGAGGAGATGCGCCCGAGAAAAAGTGCTGCACCCAGCGTCACTTTTCTGAGCTGCGCCATGCGATTCAAGATGAAAATCTCTTAACTTTTCAGTGGAGCGCCGGCGACGTCACAGTAGAAAATGAAGAAGCTTGTTTTGGTGTTGTCTATCTTCTCCTGAGCTTTATGTCAAACAGACACGATCATAACAAAGACCAAGAATTGGCCGGGTGGACACTAAATGTTACGACTGAATGTACTTTGATCACCGAACACATTGTCTTCGAAGGATCGTCCTCCTTGCTCTGATGTTACGGCTGTTGGTTTGAGCTGTGATATATAAATAGTAGCTAAGATAATACGAAGCAAAGGGGCGAAAGAGGCAAAGGCCCTAAAGCATACTCTGCTTTATCGTCTGTTTGAATCTAAGTGGGACCATAATTTACCAAACACTTTAAGAGTAATACATCCAACCCTTAAATCTCAGGTATAAATCCACTAAGTAACTGACGCTGCCCTCAGGTCTATCCACACGGGAGGAAGTTGTCAGGTTCATCGATGGCCTGCAGTTGTGAGTTAAATGTAATCTTAGTTTTCGACTGCACATGCCAATAAATGGCTCAATGAATCCCCCTAAATGTTACACACTGTTCCTTTTGAGAAACAGCCTCGTCAAGAAACTATATTTCTCATTGAAGCCAATAAATAAACACAGTTAAACTTGAGAACACAGAGAATCATCTGCAGTCAGTCTGGATGCAAAACTGAATGTAAAGCTCTTCTGTTTGCTGTTAATATAGTCGACAGAAGCTATTGTCAACCTCACAACAATGGCTCAGTGTTGCTCACAATGAAAACATTGACTAAAGCAGAGGCTCTAGAGTAAACTGTGATAATGTGGAAGTGAAATGCATTCTGGGCTGAATACCCACTTCATACCGTACAAGGGCAAACTCTACCGTGCGCAATACCGTGTTTGTGTAAATACCTAAACGCTTGAGAGTATATTGCTGCGGTTCATATGACTTGTGATCGCATCCTTTACTTCTGTATTTATATCTGAGGAACAACCAGCAGTTTCTGGAAAATGTGTGTGGGTGTTTGGCTGACCAAATGCATTTCCCAAAGCCTTTTAATTATGCAGTGTGTTCCACCTGCCATGTTCCTGGAACGTTGTTGATGATGAATTCTGGTTATTAGAAGTGATTCAGTGCAATACTTCATGTTTGGACCTTTCCTAAAAATAGTACAAGTTCCCGGTTGACTCGGTCATGGCAAAGATGTGCAACATTTCTTACGTAGCAACAATGGCCACACACGTGAGGGTTTGGCAGTGTGTAAGTGTGAACGCCAACTCACTGTAGTCGCTGCATGAATATCCTTCCACACCACGGCCTCCCTGGAAAGATCAGAGAGTTCAAAGAGGTTGTCCACCACCACCTCGCCGATCATATCGTGGCTGGTGAAGCGGTCGAAGTCGTAGACGCTGAAGTGCAGCTTGCGGTTGCAGATCTCATCGTACACCACGGGGAAGCAGAAGGTCTCGTCAAACATGGGGTTCAGATTCTTGCGGTGGACTCGCGTCTGGTACTTCTTCTTCCTCTCCGGCAGCAGGTAGATCTTCACGTACGGGTCGGAGGTGCCCGAGAAGTCTTTGGCGGGCAGGTCCAAGGCCTTGAGGATTGTCACCACCAACGCTTGCTCCTCGTAGTCGTAACACAGCGAGAAGCTGAGCTTTCCGCAAGTCTCCACCGGCTCTTTGGCTCCATCCTCCGAGTCCACGGATTTCTGCTTGTAAAGTTCGGGTTTTATTCTTCCAATGCTCACCGTAGAAGACTGGCGGAGGGGCACCGTGTCCATGCTGAAGTCAAAGCTGGTGACATTCATCTGACGAGGCAGGTGGCGCCGGAATGAATTGTGCCTGTTGGAAAGGTTAAAGGGCATCTGGTAAATGTCTCAAGTGTCTCGTGTGTTACGCATGAGTGGGTTTGTTATGATGAGAGCTAATGGTTTGTCAGGAGAGAGCTACTATCTGATAAGCTTCATGCATAATAATGAGGTGTGCTCATGGAACAAGCATTGAGACATTACCGTCTGGTAGAATAGCTCAAACAATGGTTTTGTTTTGTTCTTTAGTCTTCAGGACAGAAGCACAGAAATCTGTCCAAGACAACACTTACTTTGAGGCATAACTTTCAAAATGCTGGACGCACATTAGCAAGTAGTAGCTTAAAATGCTCTGTGAATCAGCCAATCATATGCCATGCACATATTGTCCCTTTTGAGCTTGGTAAAGTGGCTTAATTTACCTAAAATCAGTGCATTCAACATCCTTTCTCTTTCTTTGTCAACACATCTGTAGCATTCAGGCAAATTACCTGAATGCTGTAAATTACTGCGATGTTGCAAACTAATAAAATAAAACGACGGCTGTTTGACTCGCCAATCTTGTCACCTAGCAACTGGCCCTCCTCCTTTCTGACGGTGAGACGATCACAGCGATCCGACAGCCGTGCACCGGAAGCACAGCTGAAGATTTAATACTCTGCACTTGAGTACTGTAAACAACATAGAAGGCTGCATGCTGTCTGAGGGCCAGAACAAACCTGAAGGTAAAAGGGGAAATAAATGCTTGAAGTGCAACCTAAACACAATAAATACGAACTGGACAGAGAATACTAGGAGTTATTTGCCTTTCAATCCACTAGGGGTTACACCACATCCTCTACTAACACCAGAGATAATACCCTTGTTTTTTTGCTCTCAAAGTTATAAATATCATGAACATAAACAAAGAAGTTGATGAAACAATAGGGAACGAATCTCCATCCTGACAATCACGCCCCCCCCCCCACTGTGTATTTTCAGGCTGTCCAAGATTTAGAGCTGAAACAATGAGATGATCAAAACATGTTAAAAGCATTTTGATAGTCGGTTATAGTTCACATAAAGTGACAAATACCTGCTGGTTCCAGCTTCTCAACCGGAAAGATTTACATTCGTCTATAGTAATGAAAATAATCCTTAATTTTAGCCCAATCATTGTCCTGTCTGTATTTTAAGCCAACAAAACGGTTTGGGCTTGAGCTCAGAGGATGAAGGCGTTGTTGACATTCAAAAAGGAAACAATCAGTTATAATAAGGCATGAACGGCAAAGGAGTAGGCAGGAGGATTAAGACGGTAGGCGTTGTAATCTTTAACCTGGCCTTTCTGCATCCCCTGTGGGCGTATGATTCATGAAGACCGTGGGCTCAATGTAACTGAATTAACAATCCTAACAACAAAGCGAAGCAACTGTCAATAACGGCTTCCTCTGAGAAACTGAGCGCGGCTGACTGGTGCTCCTCACCAGAAACCAACCTTCCACCATGACAGCACCCCCCCCCCCCCCGGCTGGTTGTTTTAATTACTGTGGTTGCTTCCCGCCGTCAACACATCAGCTCCACTCGCATGTAGAAAAGGAGATTACAGGGTTCGAACTGAAGCGAGGAGAATTTACTGGCTGGCTGATGAGGAGGAGATTGATTTTCTCTTTCTTCGAGTCAGACAGTGCGAGAGACACACAATTCAATATGTGCCAGTGTTTCAAGGTTACAGGATACAGCCCATGCTGTGCTCCATGACACGTGCCAAACCTCCTCAAGGAACGTGGCTGCACTGCCACGAACTGTCAAGACATTTTTTTTGCATTGTGCTGGGGGACAAACAAGCCGTTGTGTGTTCAAAAATGCTACCATTCTACCGTAACAGGGTGTCCTTATCATGTCCTCGATGCAGGCAGACAGGGTGGGGTTGTGACTGCAGTGGTTCATGTAAGGTACCTGGAGGAGGAGGTTGGCTCTGTGGTCTGCCTCTGGATCTTAGCCTGCTGGCAGAGCTTCTCCCTCAGGGCTGTCTGCACCTCGGCGGGGATGTCCGGAGACGTCTGGCTGATCTTCATGGCCGCCTCCAGCAGCTTGACAGTGCTCCGTCCGTTGGCCTTCACTTCCAGCGGGTACTTCTTCTCCAACTCCGGCGCTTTGCACTCGGTGACCGGCGGGGAGCCGGCCGGAGGCGCCACGGGGAAACCAACGTGGAGGCCATTTTCGGCGTGGGCCGACAGAGCCTTGCTCCTCCAAATGGGCCAGCACAGCTTCCAAAAGACAAAGAGAGAGACTACCAACAGGGCGAGTCCACAGAAACCCACGACCACAGCAAGGAGACTAATAGAGATGTCTACATGTAACCATGAAGAGACCCGTAGAGGAAGACACAGACACGTAAGAAGGAAAGGACAAGCAAGCGAGGGAGACAAAATATGACGGACAAACATGCAAGGGAGAAAAAGGAGAGAAAGCCAGCTGTAAGAAAGAGGGGGCAGCATATGCACCTGTTTGATAAAGCATGACAATATTACGTCATAAAAAAACCTTATTTCAGGAGCCACAGCATCAGGAAAATCACATGATCAGGGACATAAGTGGAAAAAATATCTCCCATTTGCTCCTGACATTTCCTTTTCTTGTTGACATTTAAAGTTTATGCTGACTGTGCATCATATGCAATGAAGTTTAATGCAGCTTACTGCAACTTTTCAAAACGTGAGGATCAAACTGACACTCGGTAAAATAGCCAGATTGCAAAGCCTCTCGGATGTCTGTCTGTTTTCCACCTGTTGCTATTTCACCCGTCTGGACTGAGCTGCAGCAAGATGCGTAACAGGTGGAGAAATGCTTTCATTGCAGTTCAATGCCATTCAACACATGCAGCTAAGTGATGTAATAAAGTTTTCACAAGTGAGACCTGTGTTTTTTTTTTGTTTTTTTTTTCAAACGCTGCAACAAGTCAATTTCTCTCTAAGACCGGAACAAACGAAAGTGACTAATTAGGGGAATAAGGAGGAGAAGAAGAAAATGACTTTATTGCATTTACCTGTGTGTCCTTGACCTGGTATGCTGCTCTCCAGGGAAAATATATCCGAACATTTCTCCTGGTTTACGTGTCCCGTGAGACAAAGTTCCGTAATGATTTGGAGAGCTCTTTGGCACAAGGTGATGCCGTTCTCCGTCCGGACACTCATGTCTCTCCTGTTAAGCCATTGCACGCCGGGGGAGCCGGGAGGGCGGTGGTTCATTTGGGCTTTTTTTTATTTTTATGCGCAGCAGAGTGCAGCCTGTCCGCGGGAGAGAGCAGGGAGGCGCGCTGCGTCCTGATCCATATCCAGCGCGCAACGAGAAGCAACTGTCCAAACGCGCTCCCTGCGTTAGATGAACACGCGGCGGGCTGCTGGAGTCCAACCCGTGGCTGCGTCCAATAGCGATGCGCATCAACGTGTGAGTGAGTCCTGTTGGTTGGTGGCAGTAACGGAACTACTTTTTCTGGTAACGAGAGTTCTCCGTGTTTGTGTCCCCGCCTTTCGTCCGCCACATGGTGTGTAGACTCCAGTCCTCCCACCCCCAACTGCTCTCTGTCCCGTGTGACCCTGGACAGTGTACACCAGATGATACATAAGGGATAACATGAAGACATTATGTTCCCGTACTTTTCTTATTCCCTCCTGTGACTCACATTGTGTTTCATCGACCATCAGATCCCTATTAATACGTCAATTTGTATAGATTTTTGCATGTATTCAGACTAATTTAAAATCTTAGATATTGTAGTGAGTATAACATGGCTTTTGAATTCAAACGTCTTTAATTTCTCCCTTTCTTCATTAAAATGATTTATATCTGGGAAGACAGGACAGTTGCAACATCTTTCTCAAGTATAAGACGGAAATTCAAAAAGTTCAAGGATCTTGCGTCACTGTCAGTACAAAGGTGACATTGTTGTCTCCACTGCAGGAGATCAATCTTCATCCTATTTTCACTGGGTGCTTCTATTATTTACCTTGCTCTCAATGCCAATGGGGGGCACGCAACTGTAGCCAAGGGAAACTGGAAATTGCGTTGAAAATGAGAAAATAACAGCCGCATTGAAAGAGTGACAAAGATTGCCATTAACCCGTCCTGAAGGAAGTGACCCAGAAACAGGAAAGAAAACCCCTCCTCACAACCCAACCACAGCATGTGATCATCTGTGTTTCCACTAATGAAATTGTTATTCATGTCCTCATATTTGAGCAGCTCATGATTTTGCATTTTTAATGCCAATGTAAAACGAAACATTGGATACTTCAACCTCATGAATGCACAAAAATGGAAATCCCATGCAGTATTCCCATGCATATAAAGTGATATACATATTTATGTGAAACATTTTAAATAAGTTCAAACAGACTTGGATCAAGAGAGTCTTTCTGCAGCACATTCACCTCATGTGAACTCATTTGTCATACATTACACGTCTGTCTTCTTCTTTTAAATATTCTTACAATACATGTATGGAATCTTGGACATTACAAGATGAATGAATAAAAATGAATTAAAAAAAAAGCAAATGTCATCATTTTCTCCAAATTGCTTGGTTTGTACGACCAACGTTCCAAAACCTACAACATTGTGAAATAGGGAAACGTATTGGTTGGCATTTTGATTTAACAAATGATTAATTAATCACCAAAATTTACCAATAATAGTTTTAGCTTGAATTCTTTTCCCATTGTTCTAACAATACAACAGTTGGGTTTTGGCTGCTTGCTCGGCTGCAGACTCTTGTTTCTGTCGCCGTTTGTTTCTGATTCGATTATCATCCCAATGTTCAAAATGGTTCCCACTCTCCCAATAAAATGACGTTTCCCATTTTCTGAGCACCGTTCCCACATCACGAAGCCAAAACCAGAAGGCTGTTTGGCAGACCTACAGATTTGGGAATTAACCGAACAGAGGGGCAAAAATAATTAACTGCCGCACTGAATTGGAGTTGGCTAAGCAGACTTGTTTCAATACCATGCAACTGATATGAGCCACATGAGCATACAGCCAGCAGTTTGGCTGTGTGGACGG
Source organism: Melanostigma gelatinosum (assembly GCF_949748355.1). Lineage (NCBI taxonomy): Eukaryota > Metazoa > Chordata > Actinopteri > Perciformes > Zoarcidae > Melanostigma > Melanostigma gelatinosum. The sequence continues at coordinate 3,683,397 of NC_136655.1, forward strand.
TAATGTTATCATTTAATAGGACGGTGCTCTTTAGGACGCAGAAGGACAATTAAAACATTGGAAGCCACTTGTGGCATTTTGCAGTCATGGATAACTTAAATATCCAAAACAGACCACGCAAAACTTTACTTCAAACTTTTGTCCGGCACTTTTGTGCGTCTCTGGACGCGAGGGACGTGAATCCATAAGGGGCCGTCTCCTCGACACCACTACGTATATTGTCAACAAACTGTCTGGGGGATTGGCTTTGTGTCCGAGTTAATGTCCTGAGTAGCATTGTGAAGACAAATAACCAGCATGTGTGCTGTTGGTGGAGCCCACTGGGCATATTGTTAAAGGTTACTAATTTGAAGGCTGAAAGCAGGGAGTGCCGATGATGAGGGGTTAGTCTGTGATTATGTTAATGCCAACTTGTAAACACAAAAGCAATCACTGCCCACTCTGTCTGTATTGCGCTGTTGCTTTTTTCTCCCAAACAAAAAGGAAAAAGCAGAAAATGTAAAACACCAACTGTGCCTCTTGTTGAATTTGAATTATCCCGTCTGGAGTGATTTTAATCACGTCTGTATTGTAGTGTTCTCAAAACCAGTTGGGTAAAGATGAATTATGGTAAAATGTTCTTATTTATTCTGTGCTAAGAGCAACGAGTCCTCATACATTGAGGACATAAATATCATGAGTGTGGTCTGATCAGCAATGTTCATGGTTCATGTCGCTTTGAGTTAAGACTGAAACTACCTGCTGAAGTCTATAGGGAAATGTTGTGATCATTTTAAAAGTGACTGACAGGAGATGGACTGTTTCTTGAAGAATCGATTGAACGCAATCGTTCCTTAAACTTAACTAAGTACTTATTTCCACCCAAACCGTAATATTTCCCGAACAAAGTTGTTTTTTTGGGTCCAAACCAGCTTCAGTTTAGAAAACACTTTTGTAACGGCAAAGCTGGTTGAGAATAGTTTCAGAGAGGGAAATAGAAATCAGGAAACCCCCAATAAAAAATGACATATTTTGTCGTTGTGATTTGGAGGATTTGTTGCTAACACCACATGTTGATGCTAACACCACATGTTGATGCTAACACCACATGTTGACGCTAACACCACCTGTTGACGCTAACACCACATGTTGATGCTAACACCACCTGTTGATGCTAACACCACATGTTGATGCTAACACCACCTGTTGACGCTAACACCACATGTTGACGCTAACACCACATGTTGACGCTAACACCACCTGTTGACGCTAACACCACATGTTGACGCTAACACCACATGTTGACGCTAACACCACATGTTGACGGTAACACCACATGTTGACGCTAACACCACATGTTGACGCTAACACCACATGTTGACGCTAACACCACATGTTGATGCTAACACCACCTGTTGATGCTAACACCACATGTTGATGCTAACACCACCTGAGACTTCTGCAACAGAGAAAGTGTCTCTGGGAGTCATGGCAGATAATTGTATTGTTAATCATCCTGCTGTAATCAAATATGTTGATGAGAGTTTATTTTAGGCTAATCAGTCGATTGATTGAAAGTAACACCGGCACTCTTCCACGTCTCACTAAATCATTTGTCTCTGAATCTGAAATAATTTCCTTTGAATCCTTTCTCCTCCCAGAGGCAGATGACTGATTAGATAGATGAACATACTTGTTTGATAATTGGTCCCTGGGAGACTAAATTATCTTGTACAGATGTTCACAGAGATAACATCAATCAAGCACCACTGAGTTTTAATTGTATTATTTAGTATTGGTATTGATTTTTATTATCAGTGAGTATATGTATCATTCATTTTCTATATGTAAAAATTTTAATTGATTTCCGATCTACACAATTCTCGAATTTGGCACCTACAAAGAGTACGTTTTGGCAAATTACTTTCCGCACATTGTCGATGATTTCAATCAGGCCAAACTTCAAAATCCATCCCAGGACTGAACACACTAGAGGATAACTCACACAGTGATGCTGCCAGTAGAGACACGTGTATTCTGTGAGTAAAACGGTAGAAGAAAAGGTTATATCTCTATTTCTAAACTTTGGTTACGTTTCTGTCTGTTGGGTTGCGCGAGAACAGAATCTGAGAATGTCAAATGTCATGGTAAATATCAGGGGAGTTGGCCACCAAGATGGCAGTGAGAAAGTGTCGGTGGGTACTGCATGTTCCGAGTCTTCTACTTGCACAAGAGGTAAATAGTAAACAGTGGAGAGTCTCCAAGTTACACCAAGCTGAGCAAATGTGAGAGGAGATATTGTTTGGCTTTAAAACGTGAAGATTGATTGGTCTTGTCGCTGTTTGCTTGAGAACCGCTTATCCAATCACCCACAATGCACTGCCTCAGGTCCTCAGGAAAAACGCCCGCCAAGCAGTGGATGTCGAGAAAAATACGAACACATCTGTCCCGTACATCCCCGGTTACTCAGGGCTGTCTTTCGCAGATACACATGTTAAATAAAAGACTATGGAAGAAATTCAGCTCATTTAATTGGCGACCTTAATAAAATCGAACCCGCCTGTGCCGACCCAAGTCTTTGGGAATGACTCCACTCATGACCACACACTGTGTACATAATGCACTACTAATAAACATGTCCCGTATTTCCTCAGCAATACACCCGCCAAGCGTGCAGTCGATCAGGATAACTGTTGTTGAGAATAACGAAGGACAGACACAAAGAATCCTTCTGAATCAGTTCGATAACATCAGCAGATGTTTTTGTTGTTGTTTTTGGCGTTAACAGGCAAACTAACATCGCATCAAACAAAAGCTGTCATCTTTAGTGCCACGATGTCGTGATATTCCAGTGAACGCAGGCAGCCGAGGAGCCTCACGGCGACGGACATGTTTTTAAGACATCGGCTGACATTAAGGCAGCCTGCCAGTGAGAAGTGATTTCATCATTAACATTCATGAGCGGGAACATGGGTGGCTTTCCAGCACGCTGCGCCGCTGCCGAAAACAAAACAGCAGCCAGCACAACACCGAAATAGCAGCTGCAATTGATTCATTTTGGAGACAGTGAGGGCGTAAGCACGAATCTGAATGCATCAGCACAACTTGGCGAAGAGAGACGGGCCCTCCTGTGAACGTCGAGCACCGCGATTGAAAGCACAAAAACACGTCCAGGGTTTTTACAAGGTCTACCAGTTGTGTTGCTTCAGTGGGATGTTTGTTGTTGAGCGTGTTGACATCATGGCTGAATTGTCGTGCCCATGCTGTTTGTTGCTATGCTCCTTTATGGTTATACATTTCATACAGAAGGTTGATGTTCCAGCATCCTGCTAGCCCAATGTTTAATGCACAGATTACATAACGGTTGAGTTAAGTCGTACACTAAAGACTGACTCGGTCTTACAGTTCTTCAGTCGATCGATGGACAATTTCCTTCATGAAAAAAATAATGAAATGAAAATAATACATTTTCAAACTTTGTAGAGCTCCAGTCTATCATGAACCCCAGTATGAATTCTTTATGTGTCAATCTTGCCCTCTCTTTAGCTCTGTTTCACACTGGAGTACACACACACACACACACACACACACACACACACTCTCACCACAGACACACCCCCCGAGGGGTTAGCGGTGACTGATCACGCTGAGAGCGCCTCACTGGGATGTTCGGAACAATTATCTCAGCCTCTCTGCCACTCAGGACCCCTCAGGTGAAGTCATTATCTTAACCAGAGGCTGCTCGCTACAGTCACAGTTAATTCACATTAACAGAGGAGCCGGGGCCACCTGGATGCATGGCTCCAATTAGACTCATTACCGGACAAGGAATTTATTATTTCTGTAGCACAGCGGCTGTGAAGCAAAACGGCACTTTTTTGGGAGGCTGTATTACAAAAGGAAAGGTGATGTGGGTGGTGAACTGTTTGAAGGAATCTTCTAATTCAAAGGCGTAATTTTATTCATTTGCGACTTCATAACATTTTAAGACAGGGGGGGGGGGGGGGGGGGGGATCTAGGTTCCACAGATTAGTTTCAGTATTTCATACAAGACTGTAAATACAACTTTCAGCTTCGAGAAGACTATTCTCTTGCAACAAGAACATGCAAACAATTCAAACAGCCAATTATTTCCTCGTGTTTTTTTTTTTTTTTTTTTTTTGCTGGAGATAAAAAAGACGCAACCACTGAATTAATTTGACAATATGGCCATTCATTTAAAAGTACTTTCCAGTTGCTCCAAAATCTGTACTCTTGTGTGTTTACTCCATATGAGACACATCCTCAGCTTGCATCTATTATTAATAACCTTTAAGAAATTAGCAAAGAGTCTGCAGCCATGATATCAGGTCTCCGGGGCTGTTTAACTCTTTCCTTTGACATTAAATATCCTGCTGCTACAACGTTGGGCTGAGAATCTGTTTCCCTTATTTTAACGTGACTTGTCCCACAGTGTGTGTGCTGGACTTCACAGCAGGCAGATATGTTGGAGTGACTCTACAGTCCAGGCAATAGATTCATTTAGAGCAATATATGAATTAGCTGACCGTTTCAAGGGGCCGATGATAAACTACATTCACAATTTTCTTGACGTTACCAGGCGGCAACCTCTCATGCTGAAAAGTGAAGCCAATGCAAAAGTGCCTTAAACTTGCATTCTATCTTATGTCCACCAGGGGGCGACTCCTCTGGTTGTATAGAAGTCTATGAGAAAATGACTCTACTTCTCTCTTGATTTATTACCTCAGTAAATATTGTAAACATGAGTTTATGTCTCAATCTCTAGTTTCAAGTCTTCTTCAATACAGCATGATGTTCATTTAGTACATTATGGTCCATTTAGAGTCACACAGACCATAAAGCAGAGTGTGCTTTAGGGCGGGGCTACCTTGTGATTGACAGGTCACTACCACAGAGTTGTCCGTGTTTTCGTCTTACAACTTTAACGTTTCCAATATAGAACTAATGATTAAGAGGATATAATATGTACTGTATAAACAGGCACTAAATGCAGCAGTGTAATACTGTAGCATGTTTGTTTAGTCTATCCAGTAATTTTATTGGGAAGCTGGTCTATTCCACGTACTATGAGTTTTGTTTTTATGTTCAGATCCAGAGAGTTACAAGGACACACTGAACGATGAGAAATGATTGCAGCCCTTTCTTTGCTTTTAATCGTCTCTGACTGATTTTCCCTTTTACTGTACGTTCAGTTAGAAGTGGCAAAGTCTGACCAGAGGACACTCTAATCATGATAATCAATGTGCCGTCTGCAGTCACATATCTCTGATTAACGGCTCTGCAGCGAGGATGGTGTCTGCGAGGCGAAGCTCAAGTTTGCGGCGTTTTTCACTTAACCTGATTGGCAGAAAAAATTAGCCTTTGTCTTCACTGCAGCTTCCTGAGTTTTGAAAGGAAAAATAATGCGATGGCTTGATGCACTTTAGCTTGTTTCATCAGTATATTTATCATAAAAAGGGAACAAATGAAAACTGACATCTTCATCAGAAGTGATTTGTAATAAAACCATGTTCTCCCCTCCCAGACAGACGTGTGCGCTTTGCATCTAATGTATTGAAGCTGCCTTGAAACATCTGGCCGGGGACAGCAGATGGAAATTAGCCTCTCTGGCTAACTCTGGCTCACTTACAGTGTAACTGTTGATTCGTGTGCATTGTCCCTGAAAAAATAACTAAATTCTTTCAAATTCAAAAATCAATCGTTATGTACTCCTATCAGGAGACGGGAATGAAATATGTTGCTGTATAATTCATGGCATTCATTTATTTTCTCTTCTTTACATTAATGATTCAATTGTCAATCACTCCCAGCTACTCTTTCCCCCTCAACCTTCTCCCAAATCTTACTTCTGAGGAAAACAAGAGCTGCATTTGAATTGAATTAGATTACTGTGCAACATTGATAGTAAAAGGTGCAAAAGCAGAAAGTGTCCCCCAGAAAGTACTTCCTGTGTTCATGGGGGGAAACCAGGGGGCTGCTCATCTCCACTCCTCTGTCAAGATTGTACTCCAGTGCAGACATCCACGATTCAGTGGTGTTGTTCTTTGATTGAGCTGTTGTCATGGTTACCTGGATGTTCAATAGATACTGGGATGGACCCCCCCACACACACACACGCACTTTCTCGCAGGGCTATACTTAAACACAATTTAGCAAGCCTCGTCGTTAGTCTCTGGTGGGCGGAGAGGTTGTGGATACTGCAGCGATGTGAGGATGTGAAGAGGAGCGCGAGTCGACCAAGTCTCAGCGTGATCCTCTGGAGAATAAACCGATGGCATGCTAAGATGAATAGCGTGCAAATGACCTCACATCAACCTAAACAGCGGCAGTAATTGTTGCATCTCAGCACACCGTTTGTTTATGTCTCATGTACACCATGTGGAACACATTTGTATCAGCTCGGTTCAACATTGATGCTCTGAGCTGCGAAATCTCAATAACTCTGGAGATGACACAAGAATGTGATGGATTTTCTCTTTTTTTTCAATTATGATGGAAGTCACATTGCAGACATTTCAGAAGATAAACGACTTGATCAGATAATCCCCTAAAGAGAGAGCGAGAGAGAGAGAAAAGGAGAAATTGACAATATGTTTCAATGTGCTTCTTCCCCAAATAGCTGAGAACAAATCTCATGAGAGGAGAGCAGGCGAGACAGGAACACATAATCCCCGATAAAGTCACAAGGCCTCGCCGCCTTTATTATAATCCTGAGGTACAGTTGACAGAAATCGACAGCGCAGACACTCAAACAAACAGGGCTGGAGAGCTACCTGCACCTCATCGTCTCTCTACTCTGACAACCCGCCACGAACACCGGATGACCTGTTCTTAAACCCTCGCCCACGCACAAGATAGAACTGTGAATGAAGCTTCCTCTGACATACCCTTCGTCTTCTTTAGCACCGGGCTTTTTTTGCTTCCCAAAGGTTATTAAAGGAGATTTTGAGTTGGCTGTGTTGGGGTCTGACCATATGGCGTCAACATGTGCTGTAAACAAAGAGAGTCAGGCCTTCCCTTTTGCAAGCAAAGGTTTCATCCTGATTGTGGTTTGATGAGAGCAAACCTCCTTTGTGATCCTGCCAAAAATTATTTTTAGTTTTGTGTATTGTTACCAGATTTTTTTTTGTGGTGAAAACAGTCCTGCATTTGTCTGAAAACTCTTTATTTCCATCACTTGTTGACTCAAACAGTGAAACAACCCGATAAAGGTGCACACCTGATTAAACCAGCAACCTGTCCTTCCTCTGGCTCGGGCGTCCTGCAGGCCGGCGTTGATCCTATCGGGCCGTCTGTTCGCGGTGTGTTGGAAGCCTGCAGAGATAACGCGCCTTTAGGGAGAAGCGGCTCATCAGCACATCACCTTGGGGACAAAAGGCCGACTCAGGAGGAAGGGATAACGCTGTTGTGCAATCACAACTAACAGAGACCCGCTTCAGTCTTGGTCTGTCTCCTTTGCGTTATCGTACTGCGTTATCGGACTCGGGTTAATGGTTCTGGAGAATGGACGAGGCAGGTATGTGAAACCAAGCGATCTGGGTTGTTCTTTAAGGTCATTTTTTGCCGTTTTGAAAGTAAAACCGGTGTCTGTTGGAGGATCTGGGTCTGTCCACGGTGGACCGGTCTCTGCTGGAGGATCTGGGTCTGTCCACGGTGGACTGGTCTCTGCTAGAGGATCTGGGTCCGTCCACGGTGGACCGGTCTCTGCTGGAGTCTGAACTGAAGAAGTTTCTGGTGAAACTGCATGATTTTGCCGCAGAATCCGACCCTGTGGCACCGATGGCGAGCACGAACAGTAACTACACAGCCAATCTTGTCGAGAAGACCGATCCTTTCTCACCATAACCCGAAAAATATCTTGCTTGAAAAGAAAGAATGATAGATCAAGAAGGTTCACCTCCGTCGTTGGTGCAAATGATATGAGATTCCAGTCCAGCCCACGAGCCATCGAGTGCGATCTCCATGTCAGAGCTCTATTATGCTTTTGAGAGCATTGCTAACCAGTGGAATGCCTCGACCCTGCACAGAAATTCATCTGCAGAGAAAAATACCCACTTTACTTCACTTTCTCACTCTCTGAAATCAAACGCGTTCGCCTCAAATGTACACGGGTCCCATCAAGAGCCACTTTGCAGATCTGTGCTTGTGTGCTGATGACTTGATGGCAGCCGAGGCTCCTCTGAGGCTCCTGTGGAGAGGGTGAGCACTTTGAGAGATTTTCCGTTTCAGTAGTGACACGTGTTGTTGAAGAGAGGCTTCAACGACTGAGGGGGTTTCCGTGTTCGCCTGAGCCCTGAGAGACTTACATTCATTACCCTCTTGGAACTGAATAAACCATTAGAAACACTGCACACAGCAAAGTTTACTGACAGTCCGATTTTTCGGCTGACTGTTGTTATCATTGTATTGAAATTAACTGTGAACATATTTCCACATCCTACAAACTCATGTGTGTGTAGATTCTGGTTTTTACTTGTGAAGTAAAAGTATTTTTTTTACCTGAATATTAATGTTTCTGTCTGTCTGGCTCTGAATGCAGCTGTCACTTTGCGACCCCGACTGAATGCTTTCTGTGAATTTTACCTCAATTCCGCTAAGTGCTCCTCGCTTCTAAAACCCGCAATGCCTTTCTGTGCGGTTATTAACTGAAATTACGTTTTTCAAAATGGCCTTTCTGATTACCTTTCCGCCGTCAGTGGTCGGTAACGCGAGCAGTTTTACACTCCGCTGCACACAGTGTGTCATAAAACGGGAAGAAATGCCATTTGAAGCCTTGCCGGCACGTGTGAGAGATCATGCCTTCTTGTCAGATAGCTATGCAGAGCCATCAATTAAATATCTCATTAAATGTTTAATACAGCCCAGGGCAGGGATCCACAGAGGATCGTGGCATTTACTCTCCTCGTTAGACATTCAAAATGACGTCGTTGGACCTAAAAAGAATTGGGTTTTTGAGAAGAGAATTCTCTTATTGTAATGTACAGCACACGAATAGAACTTAACTTTTCCTCTATTCCTGACTTTGAACAGATGTACCTTTACTTACTCAGACGTACAGAAGCCGAGGGATTGAAGACCAGTATCAGTTTCCATTTTAAGCAATTCATTCAAACCATTACGTTACTCTGCCCGCACACACTGGTGGATTACTACAAACATGTAGCTGTCGGCTGTCCCTTTCTCCTATTTATTTTTTTAACTCTTGTTACGATCCAGGACTCTGCGGAAATGTGGGCTCGACAGTCACCGACCTCCCGTTGCTGGGTTCGGACATCAGACAGTAGTCTGGGTAGTGGAGTATCCTCAGGTCCTAGCGGGGTTAGCTTAGCTTCCATCTCGGCTCTCCTCCCTGAGAGACTTTTCTTTCAAACGTAGCTCCGACATGTAACAGCTCACAACAAGCTCCGTGGATTGTTGAGTAACCGGGTCAGCATTCCAGGAAAAAAACATTGCCGTTGAATTTTGAAAACGTATTTTTTTGGCGAGAGACGTATAATTATATGATAATGAAGAGAAGGTTGATTGTATATCTGTGCTTCATTCCTCCACATCTCCCCTAACCTTTACACACAGATGCATTGCTCCCCTCCCGGCTAGCTGGGTGCTTCTCCTGCCGCCTTAAAGGTTAATCGATTTCCCGCCCGCCTCGTGCAGCGAGGCGCGCCGGAATGGGAGTCATGGTCGTCGCATGCACATCAAATTTGTCCAGTCGAGACGTGCGGCGACAAAGCCGGCTGGCGTGTGTTTGACAGGAGTTTGATTGTGGCCGTCTCTTAGCGTGACCTGTAAATGCTTTTTCTTGTGTGTCAACATTTTTGACAGAATTCACACGGTGGACTGCACACAGGCTCACTTCATTTGCTAAATGTTGTGCAAAATGCTGTTTAAACGCAGAAGCGCCATCCAAGCTGCTTCGGCGTGTTTTGTCGGCGTGTTTCACAACGAGTAAGCTTCAAACTGTGCGTTTCGGTTGGTGGGCAGGGTGACAGCTAGTTAGTAACCATGAAGGGACTCACACCGCTGACCCGTGCAGGCAGGAGAACAAGCGCCACGGAGAGAAGAAAGAAAAAGGGTTGAGCTGTTGGAAAAGGGCAAGGCGAGAAGCCATGGGGGCAAATTGATTCCTCTCAGGGAGACAGCAGCGCTGATGATCATGCATCGCATGTTGCGTTACATAAGCTTCTCGCCGCAGCTAAAGGGAATGACAGAAGTAAACAGCGCGCAATTCTGAATGCAGGGAATCTGTCCATTTGGTGATTTGGACATGAATTTTGGTTTAAGAGAGATTGAGATTTCCATCCTATGCAGTACGGCCTCATACATCACTAATACCTACAGAATAAAAATGAATGAATCAGTTTGAATTCCGGGTTTTTGGTCTGGTTCATGTCCAATTTAGAAAGAAACAACAGAAAAGTATAAAGGTCAAATTAGTTATTTTGTATGGAAATGAGATTTTTTGTTTTTTTGTGCAATCATATCTTGAGCTTGTTCTACAGCAGAAGTATTGATTTATGTAAGTGCCAACCGCTCTGATGGGAATAATGCACTGATCATATTTGAACACAGCCAGAACCCCGTTCATCAGCCGCGGAGTCGTGATTATTCAACCAAACATACTTCAGCATTTACAATTCTTTATATTTCACAGTCCCGGCTGATTGCATTCATAGCTCTTCACTCTCTTAACATCGGGTTTCGTGCTCATGAATCTCAGTCACCAAACTGTTGAGTACACTTTATGTTTTATGTTTAAATGCTGTTTTTCTTGTGTCGGGAGCATTCGCATCACGGTTTGACCATTTGGCTGTGACAAAGTTGGCGATGAAGACAGGAAGTGCACTGCGTCTCTGAAAGGCTTTTCTCTGCTGGTTATCAGAATTGCTCACTGGGTGGACAAGTTCTCATTGTACCCGTGTGCAGCGTTACTCGCGCTTGATGTTATTTTTGTTTGGTGCTGGAAAATTACTGTTTACCGCCGTGTTTTACTCTGTCTGATTGCAGCTTATAAAGGAACCATCAAAAAAAGGCATCACTAGCGTCATCCGGTCAGTGTCGGATTCCTTTTCATGTCCAGCTGATAAGAGGCGGGTTGCAAAATTATTCATATTGGATTTTAAAACGCATCGTAAGAGCTCATCTTCTGAAAGTCTAGCAAACTCGCACTTGCTTGTGAATATTTCTGCTGATTGCAGTGACGATGAAAAGTTAGGTAAACTGTTATTTTCTCATTGTTGCCTTCCTTTTATTTTGGGAATTATTATTTAGGTTTGTGTGTGTGTGTGTGTGTGTGTTTCTCTCCAGCTCTATCTGACCTTTAAATACCTGACCTTTTAATACAACTGGATCCTCGCGAGAATCGCTGGATCACATATCACACGCAAATTCATCTCGTCAGGCTTTAAATAATGCGTCCGGTAAGACATGAGTACGGACCAATCGGGGTCCTCTGAGGAGCTACCGGCAGCTAGGGGCGTGGCTTAGGTGTGTGTGACCTAAAGAGGTTGGTATGCGATAGCGTTAGTTTGTATCAGAGCTGGAGAGTATTTCTTCATTGAAAGAAGAGCAAAGAACAGCACTGAAGGCTTTTCTTTCACTCTTCCCCAAACTACAGATGGCCTTAAATGTACTGAGCTACCGTCCATGACTCATTTTATGATATAACTTTAATTCTAAGACAAAAGGTGGAAGAGGAGCTGCACGCCTTGCCTCTTAAACAAGTCAAGCGTGATGCCAACAGGTCTGAGCGCGCCGTCGATACAATCACTGGATGTCCGCTCACTTCCCCTTTTTGTCCTTCCCAAAATCCATCAGGGCCTCCGCAGCCCCGACCCTTTCATCGCACTCGAGAGCACATTGTGATGGACACGCAGCCGGTTGTCAAGCTAATCAAGGTGTCTGAGAGGCTCCGCTGCTCTCGGTGTGGCGCTGAGCCAGCATCCTGTCTGCGACCCACAGCTAATGCTGCACTCTGCAATCCCTCCTGCCCTTCTCTGCCACAAGCATCAATGTCGACAAACAAGAACTTCCCACAACACAACCCTGACCGTCGCAAGTTCTCCTGCATGTATAATTGCTGATGAAGTGTCTTTGGCGATGACTCGTCGGCCTGGTAAACCCACTAGGCCGATACATTATCGAGGTTAGGGGGTAATTGCAAGCAAGCATGCTGCAGAATCCCATTAACGGAAGCGAGGCGCACATATCTGTGTTGACATGTCTGAGACATTCTGTAGCTTCGGTGAGATATGAAACTGTATTCATGTCCTACAGTTAGTGGCATACATCCACAAGCAAATGAAGTGAATTAGTGCAGAAGAAGAAAAGGAAAAACCTGCATTTTTCTGAGCACTTCAAGCATTTTCTCATCCATGCATGGCTTTAAAAATGTAGAAGTTGAAGGCTCATTCTTGACTTTGGAACCACAAGATGTATTTGGTGTTTGTTCTGGAGTTTTCAATAGTAATTTTGGTTGTATAAATTATTTTTCAAGCATTTTTTTTAATGGCATTCTGCATTTATTTGATTTTGTCAGTAGAGCGGCAGACGGCAAATGCAGGGAGAGAAGGAGGACGTGTTGTCCGGATCAGAAAACGCACATAAGTGTCTATTTTGGAAAGAAATAAGGAACAATTTTGTCGTTTTGCTACGAGAACTTGTTGCTTGTTTTGGAAAATAGAGCTCAGAGAGCTCAGAGAAAGAAACACCTCAAACAAAGTCGAGACAAAAAACAGGCAGCTGAATACTTGAGTTCCTCAATCAAAAGTGGTGCAGGATGCAGAAACGTCTGCAGATCGAATCCTGCTAGACGAGGAGCTTCTTCACGTGTGTGTGTGTGTGTGTGTGTGTGTGTGTGTGTGTGTGTGTGTGTGTAAGTTACTGTCAGATGCGCCAGACCTTAGGAAATGGGATGCTAGAGCTGAACTTCAAAGGTGTCTGCTGTGTCCCTGGATTCAAAGTACAGCGCGTTGCGTTTCATTCACAGCTCAGACACACAAAGAGAGTCGGAAAGAACAGCGGATATCAGGATATTTAGGCACTCTCCTCTGTAGTCATGTGTCGGTAAGATCACGTGCACCAAGCTCACAGTAACTGTCAAAATAGTTACGCTTTAAAAAAGCAAGACGTTCCCATGTTTTCACGTCAAAACTCTTTTGAACCACCAAGAAGGCTGGATCAGTAACCACTGCGATTGTGACGAGAAACGATCAATAAATCCAGGTGTGGAAGCTTCTTCAACATGTGGGGAAGGGGAAAAGTCAACAGGGAAATAAAGTGGCAAAAGCTATTTTCAAAATACCACGAGGTGTCTTTTTTTTCCACATGTCAGAATGTTGCTCGCCCTGCTGTATCTGCTGTCTCAGCACTGAAGCTGCTTTAAAGGGAAAAGCCAAAGGGAACATCAGCGGGGAATTGACAGGCTGTCCCCGAACTGACGCAGTAAACCGGAGGCCGATTCCTCTGAAGCGTTGCAGAGCGAAAGTGTTGCCAACCTCCGGGTCTATGTGTCAGATGCTACCGCTGCAAATGACAACAGAAAATAGACACAATACGACCAAAAACAAACAATGAACGATTACAAACAACTCAACTGTATGACAAAGACACGCAAAACGACTAAAAATGGGTATTAAACCACCATAAATAGACACAAAATGAGCAAAAATAGATGCAAATCGGCTACAAAGGACTCAGTGACTACAAAGACATGCAATAAACATGATGCATAAGGGAGGCAAGATGTCCAGCAGCATACTCTCTGTGACTCCTTGAGTTCGGCGCCTACGTGTCTGTGCCGTCCACGGCAATAACACAGGCGTTATATATCAAGCCATGGCGGTAAAGACGTGCTGTTTAGCCACTGGGATCAGACTTCTAGAGACCCATTTGTCCTCAGAGGGACGTTTGTGTCGCTCCGCACATATCGGTGACAAGCTACAGTACAAGAGGGACTTCTGAGTGTTGCTGCTGCAACAAAACCACGAAGAAATCCTTTCAGTTTAACAGGCGGCCATTCAAATCTTGAACAGCACGTTCAACTTGACGGGTGTTTGAATGGTTTGACGGAGGGTTTCACAGCTTTACAGGGGAAAGAAAGAAACACCGGCGCAGGGCCGATAACCTATAGAAACCACAGCGGCTACACGAGGACATCAGCGGGAATCGGGCAGCTGTTCTCTCAACACAGCGAGACGGCGGCTGACCTGTTGTGATCAGTGTTTCGCTGGATCTCAAGGCTTTTCTTTTGCTGCTCGGTGGAGCTGAGGAACGGCAGAGTCAGGTGATTCTGTGGGTTTGTCACAATGACAGACCACTTTTACAAACAAAGTCATCTATTGTTAATATCAAAATATTGATTCGCTGTCCAACATATTTCTTACGTCTATCGTGAGCCATGAAGGTGCGGTGGCTTGAACGACATTTGTTTTCTATGTGTGATACAATATATAATGGTTGCCACCAGCAGAGTCAAGGGGGGGCTGAGTTTCATCGATTCCTCCGTCGCTAAACGTGACTTTCACCTTCAAGTACCCGTCCAAACTGTGTAACTACGTGCACACAAAATATGAAGTGTCTCATGTCTGCAGGACAAGTCTTCCAGGATGAGACAGTAATGTGATCTCCTGTAGTCAGACAGACAGCGGAGTGGAGGCTCGATACCAACATAATTACATTTATGTATTTAAAATTGCCACATCTCATGAGTCAGAGCAGGAGAGAGAGGCTGCGCCGGTGTCTTGTGCGTCCAGAGAGCGAAGTGAAGATATCACTTCATCCACTTGTAGCATATTAGGCTACAGCTTACTGAGTGAATTGGATTAGGCTCAAACCACACCAAGAGTCTCCCCTCCTCATCGCCCACTCACAGACTCGTCTCAAATCACATCATTCACACATTTGATTTTCCTATTAATTGTTTTGGCGTCTTTGATCGCATCGTCGTACATCTCGAGACTATTTAGCTCCTCAGAGACTTCTTTAAGGAACCAAATTACCAGTCATCCTTCACAGTTACAGTGTCGGAGCCTTCGTTTGCTTCCTCTGCGGAAAATAGAAGTAAGCTGCAGAATTTAATCATTTGCTTCGTGATCGAGATGGTTAATAGTCCCTGTGTGTGATTGCTGTTCGTACTTTACTGAGCCCAACACCGTTCTGGCAAAGACACTGACAACATCCGACGTCTTCGTTCTTGATTCTTGTCCAAATCCATTATTCGCACCGTGTCTTGTGGGTGTAGATTAACTGGTACCAGTATGCAAACAAGCAGAAATAGAACAGCATATGTACATTTTGATTCACATTGATGACTCAGAGATACTGGAGGTTTGCTCACCAAACTGTGCTCACACTTAAAGACATACTTCACCCACAAAATGACAATTTGTTTATAAACCACTCACCCCCATGTTACCTTGAATTCTGGAAGGAACGTTGGATCCAGAACCTGGACTGAGCGGGGCAGACTGTCCGAAGGGACTCTGATGCTCGGGAACACTACCACGTGTGTCCACAGGGGCCGCCAAACTCAACACTCAATGAAAGTTCCTTTTAGTAGCTTTAACAACAGCAAATCTAAACTAAAAACATGGTAACCAAGTCAGCAAAGTTTAAAAGAGATGACGTAGCATTGCATTGTGGGAAACATATTTTCCAGTGTTTTTGGAGCTTGTACTATACTACTATGGTGAAAAATCAGGATTTGTCGCCCCTCTTTCCCTTGATTTTGACTACACTTCTCTCCCATGCATCTCTATGGAGGTGCAACACTAAATTGTTGGCTTGCCTCTTTAAATAATATTCCTTAAAGTAGATGTGTTAGCAGACATTCAGGGTGTTTTAAATGCATCTTAAAGACCATTATTCATCTTACTTTTTGAAATGTGTTTTTGGTCTATATTGGGATTTCTATTCTGTCTCATAGTAAATCCATATGAGGAGAATAAATGTGAATCTGTGTCTTGGAATTGATACCACCAGCTCCTGCAGAATCATTTTGTTATTGCAGAGAATAAAAAGCGTTTTGAAGCACAGTGAGGACAAAATAGCATCGCATTTCTCATCTTCTCTTCCTTCAAAACCGCCGTCAAAACATTTCCGGTGATCCCTCCAAAACCGTGCTGTGCTGTCTTTGCCAAGAAGCAACAATCAAAGATCATTTTTTATCTGTCTCCGTCCAGGATGTGATTTCTAAGAAGGGACTGCAGCGATAAACGCTTCACACCATAAACAAACAAAATGGCTTTGGAAAGTGCATATTGATAGTGCACGCACAATAGCACACAGTTTAACAGATGAATCATTTGCTTGTGTGCCTTTCGATTAAATGCGGTTGGCTTTGCCAGGCACCTCCGACCCACACGGTCTCATAGAAAATTGGGTCGATTTAGAAACATTAAAATTGCCAAAATATGCTGGTTGTGGTTTTATTGGAAGGATCAACAAGGTGGGGTTGTGCTCAGGTCAACGTGGTGTGTGTGATGTGTGATGTGCTTCCCATGGCACACTGTGTCCTGTCTACCCAACCGAGAGTGGCATGTGATGCTCATGTGTGCGTGTGTTCACATGTATGTGAGTGTGACGATGTCTGTTCCTCGATCATCTGAGAGCGGCGGAGACGAGCTCGGTCTGTTGCTAGGTTTCCCTGCGCTCCACCTGGCAGGAGATAAACCAAGCGGATGCTTTTGTCTCAGGAAACTGCGCAATTAGTGAGTGACTGAAGCAGGTAGAACAGATATTACCATTGTCTGAATGTCTTTAGATAGAAGAAAGAAAAAAAAGATTTGTGTACACATATTCTTTGAACCCTAACCCTTCTCTGTGTGCTGCTTATTGTTTACAGTCTAATTAGCAACCTGAGATGTGAGACTGGAGTTGAGAGACGACGTGTAAGAGCGGATTGTTTCACAAGTAGCCAGTTCACCAGATCATTTTAAACCAATAAAAAGCTAAATCACTGTCAGACGATATCCTTAATTAACATGACTCAACGTAAGGTCAAGAACTCTTTAAAATATTACCTCGTCCGTGAACAACAACTCCCAGGAACACACGCTACTTCACGACATCATGGAAGTCCGTCTTTTGTCATTGTTCTGATTGAGAGACTCGTAGAGGCTTGAATGTCATTCTGTGCTTTTAAGAAGGTAATTGGCTCTTAATCTGCCTTCCAACATGGCGACCAGTGACACCACATCAAAGTGCTGAGTGTTCTACCAACAGTTGTTATTCTGTCCTCCTCTTTGTCCTCTCGATCTAAATGCCGTTGAGACAACGTCAAGCGAAACCTGCAGCTCCGTGTCCCTCCGCCTCTCCGTGTTGCCGTGGCTTCTCTCCACACCAGAGTAACATTTAAATTGGCTCTCCACAGCCGCAGCTTTATTATTAGCCTTCCTAACAATCGGGGTAATTATGGGACGTCAGGAGGCTCTCCGTGGCTGATGGACAAAGCTATTTGTGGTGTGTTCCGTTCTACAACTTCAACTTAAGAGGAAGAGGTGACGCGCGGGGCTGGTCTCTTGTCACATAATGTAAATCAGTTGTCACATGAGATTAACTTGTAAATACACTTTGTGAATCTCCATGAAGACAACATGTAACGGACGCTGAGTGAGTGCTAAGTGTGCAGAGAGAGAATAGTCTTCAGACTATGATAAAGATCACAGCTGTGTGATCTTTATATGTGATGAATACCGCTGTACCGTGAATACCGCTGTACCAAACAGGCGTGCATGAGGCCATGGGGTTGAACCTGCCCCTCGGGGACCCTGCCACCTGAGCTCCCATCGCATTAATGATCACCCTGTCAGCTGTGTTTCATAAGAAATAACGTAGTAACAAAGGAATGTGATCTCCCAGCCCTCATCAGCAGGGAGCCGAACGATGGGAGAATACCGTCTCAGCGTCTCTTCCCTCAGCTCTCGGCTAATGAAGGGATCAGTCATCCATTCAAAAGTGATCTCGGGAAATCCTGCCGGCTCGACGACAAGAGTTTGAATCTCTTCACTTTCGGCTGCACTTCAGTTTCTGCATTGTCACTCCAGACTGAAAGAAGCTCTTCTGGCGTGAGAGTCTGAGCAGAGCGTCGGCATTTGTTGGTCTTCAGTCGGCATTGATTGTGTTTTTGAAAGGAATCATGAGCTGGTCAGAATCAATCACTGGCATAGAGCGCATCTGATGCCGAGAAGTAGACAAATGAGGTTGGTACCTGACTCATATTGCTTATTTTGCCCAATTGGTAAGTTACAGTTGCTCTTATATATTAGTAAAGGGAAATACAAGAAAAATAGAAATAAAGGACGATGTCAAATGTAAGTGATGTACATAATGCTACGATATATAACCGGGCGGCATGCTCCGGTTCTGAAAAGTGAAGCCAATCCTGAAGTGCTTTAAACTTGCATTCTCGCTAGTGTCCACCAGGGGGCGACTCCTCTAGTTGTATAGAAGTCTATGAGAAAATGACTCTACTTCTCTCTTGATTTATTCCCTCAGTAAACATTGTGAACATGAGTTTATGGTCTCAATCTCTAGCTTCAAGTCTTCTTCAACACAGCATGATGTTCATTGAGTGAATGAAGGTCCATTTAGAGTCAAACAGACCATAAAGCAGAGTATGCTTTAGGGCGGGGCTACACGGTGATTCGTAACTCCTCTGCAGTCCAAATATAGTCACTTCTATTCACCGGTTCCAAAAAACCAAGATGGCGACGGCCAAAATGCTCAACTCAAGGCCTCAAAACGTCCACAAACCAATGGGTAACGTCACAACGACTATATCCACTTCCTGTGCACAGTTTTTGTATAAAACACAATATATGTAGAACATATAAGTAAATTATGAAAAACAATTTTTTTAAGTGTGTTTCATATAAATATATGAATAGTATAAAGAAGAATTAAAGAGGAAGATTCCTTGAAACATACAGTATAAATGCAGTATTAATGGCAGAGTAAAGCACGAAGCAGAACTAACGGGGGTACGGTTACCAAAGGACTCAGCTGTTCATCTTATAAATGATGATTCTCATCTTTCCCCTTTGGGGACCAAACACGCTCAGTCTGGCTGGCAGGGTTGAGGAGTGGCTGTGTTAAATAATCAAAATGTAATTGGAAACGTGCTGTATTATCGACAATTCGTTGGCGTTGCAATAAAGAACAAGTGATAAAAAAAAGAAATTGCGGTTTTAAACTGTTGCGCGCAACAAGGTGACAAGACAGATAGCTTTTGTTTCATTCCATTTTACTCCAGAGAGAAGAGGCAGCAGCTGTAAGGCGTCACATAAACAGCGAGAGCAGCAGCAGCAGCCAACGACAGAGAGGAATAAGAGGCAATTATCTGGATTTACAGTTTGTGACCTCATGCAGCCCTTTCATGCGTTATTCAACTTCCTACTCCTGCTGACAACAGCAGCACAGTGAAGGGTCAAACGCAGATTGTCTCTCTGCAGCTGTCCTTCACAATTCTCACGCTGGAATTCTCACGCTGTGAAAAGAATTGGCCAAAGCGAATGGTTGTTTTCAGTGTTGATCATTGGACACCTGTGGATGTTTGTCTTCACTGTGTGTACTGAGAGTAAAAAAAGAAACTCACCATGCGGAGGTTTCAATGCAGCGTTCAGCACCGGCAGGTGACTCAGCTGTGAGTTATGATTTGCCCTGCTGGATATTTCTGTAACCTGAGTGCTTCCACATCCATTAACGTGCTCCAACAAGAGCACCTGACATCGCCACGGTGCCCAACGCCCCCGCTTCAACCAGACCAACTTGACTTCAATTCAGCCGCGTTGAGTCGCTTCTGGCTCTCTGACCCACGCAAAGAAATGAAACATATTTCACAGGGTTGTATAGCTGTACTTCCAAGCAGCAAGGTTGCCATGGCCACTAAAATCATGCCGTGCGATAGGATGCTCTGGGACGTTTGTCTCCGGAGATGGTTCTTGATAAAAGACTCCATGAAGCCAGAATAACACCAAGTTCAAGCTTTCAGCAGCATTCATTTCCCCTCAAATGGAAAGTAATGCGTCAGGACTTCAATCAACTTGAGGATTTCATCAGCAGTAAGTGCTGTAATATGTCACATCGTCCCATTATATTGGAGAGAAGGCAGACATCTCTACGGCCGAAATCTCCAAAACAAGGCAACTCGCACCCAAACAAACGAGATGGATAAATAGGTAAGAGGGGAAAGTAGTATTTTTGATTTTGGGGTGAACTTGTGATATTTACTCAGAGATTTCCTTTGAGGTTTGCGAGATCTGGAAAAGTATGGATGCAATAATGTTATTGGGACCCAAGCTGACATTATAAAGTGGATTTGGTTTCAGACAGCAGCAAACAATCCACGTAAAATACAGATTATTTGTCAACGTCACCATAAAATTCCACTATCGTTACGTTACGTCAAAATTATGCCTGTGATTTGGGTAAAAAAATCCTCTGATTTGGTTCCTTGCCGACCTTACATCCACACACACTCATGATCTCCATTACGAAGATGATCTTCAGTGATAGAGTAAGACTTCATTGCAGACATCGTACAGAAAAAGCTTAGATGGCACAGAAATGTCCTCACTGTGTTCCTCAGTAAGTCAGTGCAGTTTAAGTGTACGTATCATTAAATCAAACACCGCCATGCAGCGTTTCCTGCAGACTGCAGACAGAGAGACAAATCAGCTGTTCTGCTTCAGGGACAGTCTTACATCATGTCTACAGTACGCGCTCTTGCTGTGTTATAAGAAGCCAAGGCTCCTTAAGGTTGAGTTCCTCCAGAGATCAAGAGCACACCTCTAACTCCACCTGCTGGTCTGTCTTTTCATCTCTCACACACACACACACACACACACACACACACACACACACACACACACACACACACACACACACACACACACACACACACACACACACACACACACACACACACACACCAACCTCCAACTGTTGCATTGCAGAGATAATGTGTGTGAGAACATATTTATCAGGAGAATTACAGCGATTTGTTTTTTGGGAAAACAACAGGTGATCATTCTCAAATGGACTCAAGATGACCTTTCCCGCCAAGAATCGAGCTTTTAATTTGCACCCTGTGGAATGTGATTTGCTCTCAGTTTGATCCCAGCCGGCCGCCCACGCACTGGCCACTTTGCTCGAGCTCCGCTCGTCTTTCGTGAACTGCCCTCACTTATCTCACCACTTATTTCCTCGTCCCTGCTGATGCTGTGAATACGGTAACAGTCTGATACTGTAATCACTTCCCTCATGCAGTTTGCACAATCTGCTCAGTTTCACTGTGAAACGCCTTCTGCCTTCCAATATGTTTATATTCTGTCCTGTGTTTAGTGTTTTTACACAATTTTACATCCTGTCTTTGTTTGTCTTTGTTGCATTGAAGACATAATAAGATTTTAGTGACACCCAGGAGAGAAATGATGTGAAGAAACAGATATAAAAAGGATAAAACCAAGCAAAGAAAATCTAAAATGAAGTCACTCTAAGTTAATTTAAGATATCTATAAAATAACTCAACAGAAACTGATTCCTTGGCTTCACGTTTCATTGAGTGCAATCATAAAGTGCCTCCAGGTAAAGCCATTATCTCTTCTTCAACAATAGAAATGAAATCAAACCATAGAAGTGCAAATCAGATGTGGAGAAAACCACCTTAATCAAAAAAGCACTGAAGACTGGGATGTGGCTGCAGCTCATTGAGTTGATTTCAGGCTTTACAGCTGATATCTATGATATCTATGGTCTACTTTAAACCTCCTCTTCGATCATTCGATTCAAATAGTATCCGATTAATTCTGAAAATATATTGTTGGCATGTTAGTTCGTTTTGTCCTAATACTTTAACAGTAGTTGAGGGTTTTATCTGCTTTGGAGGGTCCACGTGTTTGAACCGTGCAAAATAAGTAAATAGTCAATATTAACATGCGCGTCGACGTTGTCGGTGTTCAACGCATGCGCAGTGTTAAGCCGATGGTATAACATATACTGTTTCCGTTACGGACTTTCAAAATAGTACGGATTTGAATCCCAAACATTGAATTCACTTCCTCACTTCAAGGAACAATGCCCACATTGTTTTAGCTAATCATTTTTATTTTAATCCCTTAAAAAAAACAGTGAATTTTCCTCCTTAGGTCGTTTGATTTGAGTGTTTCGGGGCCTGAAACAAATTAAAACTCACAAAAAAGATAGTTTCAAGTAAAAGGCGGAAACATTTAGGATTATGTTTTTCTTTCTTAAATCTGCTTGTATCCCCTCCCATTTATCTTGGGACCACTACCAGCGATTGACCCGGGTTCCCGCTTTTATTGTGAAGGCCTTCTTTCCGGAAGTGTCCCCGTGGCATTTTCTTTTTAGCTTGACTTCGCTCGAAATGTCTATTTTAGTTTGGATCCCCATGGTCTGGATGAAAAGTTCAGTTCACAGAGAAACGGGACCATGAAGCTCCTGTGAAGAGTGTTTGGAGTAAAGCCGCCGGAGACTGCAGGATCTTCATTTATTGGTCGAAAACTGTAAGTTAAACCGAAGTTTAAATGTTTAAAAGTTTCGTTAACTTAATTGCGTTAAACTCATTTTAATTGGACGCAGCGTAGCTCCAGAATGTTTGTTACGCAGAATTTAGCGTAGCTCATTTTTTACTTCTTAGTGACACTTTGGTTATGTTAACGTTATCTAATATATCATTTATTTCTACGTCAACGTTGCTTACACTATTAACCGTATTTGTGGTCTATTAATATTTAACTTTCTTGTTATGGTATCAGACGAAATAAGCTTATATCCTTGAGAGTTTTACTATTTATTCATGGTTTTGTTTAAGGCAGAGTTAGTTCACTAATCAAGAACAGCTGTATCACTATTGCTTTCACATGACCATAAAACACAATGAACCTATTTTATATCATGACAAATACCACCCACAGAGAAGAAGAAACAATGTGTCAACAGAGACAATCATATCTCCTCAGCTTTGGTACATTATAGTTTAGAATGGTCTCTTTATGGTGTTTGACCACCTCTAATTCATGCATCATGTCCATTAATGTTCTAAGCCACAGCGGTGAACCTCCCACATTATCTGTGTCAAAGGCAGTGGCAGCACTGTA
The DNA here is from genome assembly GCF_949748355.1 of Melanostigma gelatinosum. Taxonomy (NCBI): domain Eukaryota; kingdom Metazoa; phylum Chordata; class Actinopteri; order Perciformes; family Zoarcidae; genus Melanostigma; species Melanostigma gelatinosum. The sequence goes on from NC_136655.1 coordinate 3,706,511, forward strand.
AAGCTGCCTCTGGTCCAGTGTCTGCTTAATCTCAGACCTGCGCAGCCTTTGTTTGGTGAGCCTTTGTCGTATAAAGTAGTTCAGGAGAAAGCCTCCCTCCTGAAGGCGCTGCATGACCTGCTGGCAGCCCTCCTCGCTACTCTGATGATGTCTCGGCTTCCGGACCGAGAACTGAAAGCATAACAAAGGATTTTATTCCCTTCTCTGACAATAACCATATTTGTATCCACGCTGTTGCACGCCTGCTTGCTGATGTTAACACTGGACGTGTTGGCGTATTAAAACTCAAATTTCACATCGCTCAGTGAGCGTTTAAGGCGCCAATCATCTTGTTTTTCTCAGGCAACAGGCAGTTATTTGTTGGAGGCAGAGTCCGTTATTGACCCGAGTTTGTATTGCCTGCAGTATAAGATCAGCATGGCACAGATCCAAAAGCTTTCTACTTCCTAAATGTCTCTTTTTCTTGGAGCCACACGTCTAGAAATTTGCATTCTTTGCATTCTTGGTACATTTCTCTTGTGGTGGTGTCTTCTGAAGGAAGGGAGGTGTCGCTTAAAAAGTCTCATGATATATTGAGATGTTTGCTTCTGAAATCAAATTAAAATCTCAGCTTAATCTGAAACATTTGTCTCATTACAGAATCTAATTACAGGGCCCGGGTTCATAAATGAGCTGTGCGAGTGGCTTTAGGAGTGTTTAGATTTGTGAGTGCGGTCAGTGCCGGGGGTGAAGAGGAAGACGTCTCTCCAGTATGTGCCAGGAAACGCTTCCTGACAGGACTGAGTGACGGTCTTCCTGAATGTAGGCATGCCTCTGTTTATGGTCTACCTCATTCTGCTTCTACAGCAGCAACTGCGACATTGTGCCCTAAATACGACTCGGGAAGCTTCTGTGCCGAGTCCTTGATAACAGACGCAATGAAAGTCTGTTTTTATTACTCGGTTCCTCTTCTTGCCTCCCGGCACTTTCCACAATTATTGTTTTTTTCCCCTCCAATGTGCTTCCTGACTGTGATGGCGGCTGAGTCGAGGGCCGCATGGAACAAAAACTGCATTAACTTGAGATCAGGCGCTATCATGTGAGTCTGTGAGAGACAAAGAGTTGCCTGTGCCGGGGGTCTCCGTGCGGTTGAATGGCTGCTCCTTGCTGTCAAACAGTCTGACCTCACAGCAGCCCAAACTTAAAGTCCACTGCACATCTGTCAGGGGGAAAGGTAAACAGAGGCCGGCGGCTGGATTCCACCAGCGATAGACTCCCACGGGTCACGCTCCATGTCCACCACGTTCAGCACTGCTGTTGGACTGCAGCTGATTGAGGTTAGAGCTGAAACAATTCGTGGATCAATATGTCGATGCTGCTTGTCTTGGTCTTATATGATCGCACAATGAATATATTTGGCTTTTTGACAGTTGAGCGGATAAAATAAGACATTTGAAGACTTGTTCTTGGGGCTCTGGGAGCTTCGTATTTTCTAACATTTTATTAATATATAATAAATAATCATCAGCAGCTCATGCTTGAACATTAAGTGTCAGTTGAGACGCTAAATGTTACTGCAACTACTCCTATCAATACCATCATCAGGGCCGCCCTCGACCAAAGAAATGCTGAGTTGACGAACACTCAAACGATTTAGTCCACCGATCAATAAAGATCTCGAACACTGAGTTTCTCCACAAAGACTCGCAGAAGAGCACCTCTTTAAATCCTGTGTTCACTAGAGATGAGTTTCATGGAAACACGACATTCAGCATGAAAAAAGAGTTTCATCGACGAAAGTAATCTTCGTTGACTGAGACCAAGAAGACTCATCGACTTAGAGCGGGAATCCAAAACTGCTACCAAGCCTGACTGCCCCAAATCCCTTTGCTAATATCCCTGATAGTTTAGTTAATTAGGCTTTATTTATTCAGGAACACCTCTTGCAAGAGAGAGCATCGTGCATGAGGATATGAGAGCTGATGGAACTGTAGTTATGCTGCTCTACAGTGTTGTTGTTGTTGTTGACTACATTCAGCTGAGGATGGTCGATATATCTTTCTACAATACAACACAACTGCTCCGGTGGCTTCGTGAAGCAGCAATGAAATCTGACGTTCTATTTCTCTTGATAATAAGTTTTACAGCCGTTTTGAGTAAAGGATCAAATCTGACTCTCGTCAAATGCCGGCGGAGGCCAATGGTTTAATATACGCTGTGTATTATTCATAACCAGCAGGACAAGAGACTGCTGGTGATGAATGATGATGACATGTTGGCATTGTGTCCTCATAGTTCATCAGCCAAACTATTCATTTATGAAAGGAAGCGTTTGAGTTCTTTCTGAAAATATGACTTTCACCAGCCATCAGTATAATATATTACAATGTTTTGATTGACAGCCTCAGACGAGACAACCTCATTTTTATTTTTATTAAAAAGCAACAATGTGATCCACCACGCGATGACCAGTTACTGTACTACAACAGCTAATGCTGCTCTGTTACTATTCTCAGCCAGTTCAGTTCTGAAATGCACATCTGTACCACAGCTGGAAGTGAGCTATCGGAGTGTGTGAGGCGTGTGTTTGTGTATTTATACGTGTGTGTGTGTTAGAGCCCCACCACTCAGCACAGGGTCAAGTAATCCCAGTCTATTTTCTCTGCAGATGCAGTGTCCCTCCCCCTCCATACCGCCCTCTCTCCATCTGGTTGATGTTAAAACCACCGTGCAGCAGTCAAGTTCAGTTTTCAGACACATTTGTATTTCTATCGAATAGACAGGAAGTGTTGCTGTTAGATTGATTGCATCGGATCATTTAAAACAGGTCGACCAACACAATGTGATCCCTTTATCTCTCAATACTTTCTGACTTGCCTGCCTTGTCTGCGGCGCTCATCCACCAGCTCATTCATTTCCTGGTGAAGACGTGAACCGTTAAAAACAGATCACAAGTTTATCGTTTTATTGAGAGAGAGCTTCTGTAATTCCCTCGATCAGGAGTAAATAATGCATCTATTGGGGACTATTTTCTGCGGTGGATTGATGCACATGTTGTGCTTTGGCGGGTAGTTAAAAGCAGCAGGGTGATGTATATTACCGAGACACGTGCTAACACAGTCGATTCTTCGTCTGCTTCTGTCTTCTTTTATGGTTTCATTGACAAACTGAGTAACACCACCAGCAGCTAGAGTCCAGTCCTCTGGGTGTAGTGTGAAGGATGCGGGGGGGGGGGGGGGGGGGGGGATGTCGGTACCAGGCGTCGGCGTCTGCTTTTCTTCGGGATAACTAACCTGCTCAGGAATGCGTGTAGCGCTCACTCCTCCACTCTTATCAATCATCATTACAGACGGCGCTACACGCCGCTCGGGAGACGGACCCTCGTCTGTCGGCTTTTCTCCTCAGGGGTTTCTTTTAGTCTGAAGATTCTTCACGGACGACCGGCTCGTCAGTGACTCGCGAGGAAGTGGAAAATATCTCAGCCGGGCCTTTTAAAGGGACTGCTACTACGAGTCAGAACGGACAAAGTTGCTCACGTGGAAAGTTTCTGTGCAAACGTGATTCTGGCTCATGAATGAAACCTGGAAGTTGCACATTGGCTGAAGTGAATCTCTGGTTTCCACTCAAGAGTTTCTCTTGAGTCCCATGACACCAGTTGTGATGTGGCTTCTATCACGAGGCGGGAAGGACGGTGGGATGAGCGTCATCTCTCCGCCCGTGGGTCGCACCGTGACCAGAAGAGACAGCCGAGTAGAGCGCAAGACAGCAGCACACGCTGGCGCTTCTCTCTTCATGCCGTTTGTTATATATTTGGATTCTCAACAGAAAGTGTCTTTTTGGAAAAAGAAACAAGCTTTTAGGTTTCCCCCCCCCCCCTCGCGGGGTGAAACCAGCAGCTGACCAAATACATCCTCCACCCCGGTGAGAGGGAGTGATGCGTTTCCATCAAACTCTGGAAAAAGTATTCGTCGGAAGGCGAGAGCTGTCACGTGTTGTTCTTTATTTGAGGTGTTGTCTGGCGTTCTTATCCACCTGCAGTCCTGTGCTGTCCTTTCAGATGGCTCGAAGATGTTTCAAGTGTTCCTCGCGAGAATTCGGTTCACGATGAATCTTAAAGTTGCATTCATCGAGTGGGGCCGATACAAAGCAGTGTGTGTGGCGTTCTTCTCCCTTCTGTGGGGTGTGTCGTTGAAATGCAGCACTTAAGGCCCCTTGTTCCAACAGCAGCCTCCAGCTCATGTTGAGGCCGTTGGTTTGAGTACGCTCTTAATGTTGTACCCTGCTGGGGGTGACACTGTGACCCCCCCCCCCCCCCCCCACAATGAGACTTCTGAACAAGCAGAGCCACTGTTTCAATGGTGATAGTCCTGGTCTTTAGTTCCTCTGTGTGTTTTTAAAATCCGATTTGTGTGCGAGTGAAGGAGAGAGCGATGCGTGTTTGGTCATGGAGGATCCTGTCCCACGTTGTTATGGATGTTTGAGATGCCGAGCATGCCGATGCTACGTGCCAGAGACCCCTGGGAGAGTAGTGGCACTATCCCAGACAGGAGCCCGCCCATGAGCACCCGTGACCGCCGGAAATGGGGCTTTCTGGGTAATAAGTCCCAGAGATCACTTTGTTTTTTTGTGGCGCAGACTGCAGAGTTAATTTGATGCAGCAGCCTTTTGAAAAGGAAGAATTAGAGCTTTAACCGTAGCAGGATCAGTGATAACACTTGTTTTGACAGCTGGTAAATGTAAAAACACGCAGGCAGGTTTTAAAGTTGAACAGTGACGCTAGTTCAGAACTAAAGCAACGCTTTGACCTGTAGAAATACACGGGATTAGAGCTTAAACTAATGATTCATTATTGATTCATCTGATTGTTGTTTTCACATGAAGAGGTTATTATTTAGTTTCATGCATCCTTTCATCACACGGCTCTTTTTAGTGGTTGTTACGGAGTTTTGATCCAATCGTACAATCTTCTTCAGCAGATGGATGTTTCCCAGCATGAGATCTTACGTTCGCTGAGTTTCCATGTTCAGGACTAATTGAGATATTAATACCACATCCTCTCTTTAGTCTACAATGCTTTACCATTGTTGGAGGATGACATATTTTCATGTTTTTTTCAGATTCATTGAGCACAAGATGATGTCCGACGCCAGCGATATGTTGGCCGCCGCCTTGGAGCAAATGGACGGGATCATAGCAGGTAACCACATGGTGCACGTGGGCTTTAGGACCAGTGGGCATGGCACACTATAGGGTCTGGCCCACATCTGGAAAGCATTGACGGTAGACGGTTACACAATGTCCCCTTCTACCTGCAGTCTAACGTGATCCCCTGAACACACATAAAGGTTTTGGAGCAACGCTGAACGTGTGCCGCTGGATCACTGGCCCTTTCGGCCTCCGCTGCATTCCTCCACCATGAGAAAGTTTCCATTGTCCCCGCAGTGACGCACACCAGTGATTATTCAAGCTCTGTGAGTTTGGCGTACTGTGGACTTGTGCAGATGAGCAGAGCAGGCTTCACTTTCAGAATCCCCAATTTTTCCGCTGATGTGTGTAATTATAGCGCCGACCTTTCCAACTGAAGCGAGGCAGCCGATCACGTGACATCCCCACTGTTGCTGCAGAAACCACGGCCGTCATCGAGCCCCCCCCCCCCCCACTCCCTCGCTACTGTGGGGGAAGCCATGCTTTTTTTTTTTTTTTGTATATTTACTTATTTAGCCCCCTCTTTGTTACCGTTGGACGTCTTCGTTGTGGCGTTTAGGACGGACGACAGATGGTGAGGAGAAGGCGGCGGCGGCGGCACACGGTGGGAACATCATGCGCTCGAGTTCAGTCGACACGCTGCTGCGTTTGCTTCCAAGACAAATCAGACAATCTGGTTTCCACAGATACAGGAGGAGATTTAATTGCCACTAATTGATTATACAGCGTCACACGATGTTTGATGAAAGCCGAGGAGAGTGTGTGTGTGATGCCGAGGTGGAGAGAATACCATTAAGCACCTGAGGACAGTTATTGACGCTGTTATTGTGCTAAAACATGAACTTGTGTAGGAGTGAAATGAATGCTGAATGAAAGTCAAAGTCTTTAGTGAAGAACTGAATGTTCTCAGAGGGAATTAAGTCCATCTTTTATATACTTATTTTAGATACAAGTACAAAAATAAGCGACTGTAAGAAATTAGATGTTTTTGTCTGTGTATCCGATTGTTGTTATTTATTTATGATAAAACCTGCCGTTTTGATTACTTTGATGATTGAACACATTAGATTAACAGCAGCTGTAATATTTCTGAACTTCGCTCAATGATTTGTGTGGCGTAACGAGTTCTTCTCATTGTTATCTCACATCTCAACTCTTCCTCTCTTCGCTCCAGGCTCCAAGGCCATGGACTACTCCAACGGGCTCTTTGACTGCCAGTCGCCCACCTCTCCGTTCTTGGGGGGCCTCCGGGTGCTGCACCTGCTGGAGGACCTGCGCGGAGTTCTGGAGCTCATGGACAACGAGGAGAGGAACAACCTGCGATGTCAAATCCCCGATTCCACCGCAGACGGGCTGGTAGAGTGGCTGCAGGGACGACTGGTAACGGCTCCGTTTATAAAGGGCCATTCGCCCTCCACGGCCGGTGTGGCGGCTGTTGCACGTGTTTGAAACAGAAGATGAGATATGCGTGTATACTGGCGCCTTTCTCGCTCCGCGGCCGTTAACGCTCGTCATTTCATGCGTCGCAGACGCAGCTGTTGCAAATGAGATTTTGAGGCGATCTCAAACAGCACTGTCGCTATAAAGCGTCTGTCTAACAACACCAGCGTCTCTGAGAGCTGGCCTGGTGTGACTCACCCTCTTAACCGCTCGGCATCTCTCCGCTGCCGATACGCTGAGTCTGTTTACTGGAGAAGGGCTGTTATGACGTGCTTTATGAATGATGGAGGTTCTATAGGAGTCCTGCTGCAAATAGTTTCCATCCTCCAAACCCCCGGCGATAGTTGGCCGAGGCGCTTGTTTTTCTTCCCTCGCGGCCTCGTCTCTCCGTGTGAGTTGGAGAGACGAGGACGCTTTTCATTCAATTTTCAAATCACTTTCATGTGATATCGACCCTCACATGTTTCTCTGGAAACTCAACTCACGTGGTTTTCAAGGGAAAAGCACGTGAGCTGATTGTCGGGGAGGTTATGTAGTTATCCAGTTAAGGGATGTGCACCCATTAGAAGATCCATGTGGCTCAAGGCTGGTGTGTGTTTTCATCTGGACCGTATTTCAACATGATAGCCAAAGGCCCGCCCCCCCCCCCCCCCCTCTGCCTTCACGAGCTCCCGGCTCAACAGAAAGAACAGTTGGAAACCTCATGGAAGTCGTGCAACAAATGCAGCAGCTTTGTTGAGACAACAGAAACCAGCACACGTTGTTTCTCATTTCAGACCAACGGCCACGGCTCAGAAGCAGTCTACCAAGAACGCCTGTCCCGGCTGGAGTGTGACAAAGAGTGTCTTGTTCTTCAGGTTAGAGAGCACAACTCTCCTGAATACGCAGCTCAGCAGTATTTTACGTGGCTGAGAAACGACCGCCCTCTCAGAGCCGTTTGTTGGTTTGTTTATTTGTCTGTTTTGTGGATGGGAAGAAATGATCTGTATTGTCACCACGTGGCCTTTTTATGAAGCATGGGTTCCCTCGTTCAAAACAAATCGATGAAGACTGAACAGATCTTCTGATCGTTGGAAAAGACCAAATAGTTTGAGGAGCAGAGTAAATGTTATTCATTAGTTTTTAGGTTAGCGATGCTGTTTTCCTTTTTCTAAACACTTGCAAAATGAATGAAATGGTGGCATTGTAGCTAAATGGTGAAGGATTACTCTGTTAGTCTCTTTGTGTCTACAAATCCCATAAAAACAACCAGAACCAACAGTTTGTCAACCCGTCCCTCAACCCTTCCCCTCGTCCCTGCCCTGTCTGTGGCCCTCAGCCCCACAGAGGCATTCATCCTTCACAACGAGGTCACAACGAGTGCATCGCTTTCTTCCCCAGGAGGAACAAATCATTTCCTCAAACAGCTGGGAGCTGTAGTTCTTTAGGACCTACAGCGCGTGCTCTCAGAAGTACTTTGTGCGATTGACGCCGATGTCTCTCCGTTGTCCAGGTGAGTGTTCTAACAGACCAGGTCGAGGTGCAGGGTGAAAAGATTCGGGACCTCGACACGTGCCTGGATCATCATCGGCAGAAGCTCAATGCTACCGAGGATCTGCTGCAGCAGGTAAGGCCTCTGCAGGGTCACCGTGCCTCGGTTCTGCAGGTAACACAGTCCAATCCCGGTCCAGTTCAAAATGTCTACCTCTCCCACAGGAGCTGGTGAAGCGGACCACGCTGGAGACCCAGAAGCTGGAGCTGATGACCGAGGTGTCCAGTCTGAAGCTGACGGCCGTGGAGAGAGATCACAGGGACAATGAGGTACCGACGCGTCCGTACGATGTGCCGCCGCGCGAAGCGCAGCAGAGGTGCAGCTGAAGTTCTCCGCTGCACCTGCAGCTGGCTGTCATGTGATGCGTGACTCTGGATCCCGGAAGCCACCCGGTCATTGTTGTAAAGTCACTGAGGTCGGTCTCACTCCACTGGAGGGCTCTGATGTGTCACGTGGTTCAGGGTGAACTCCTTTAAGGGTTACAGAAGAGGCTTAAAACATCCCTTGTGCTCCGGCAGCTGTTTCCTGCCAGAGCCCACCCCCGCCCATACCTCCCCCTCTCCCCCTCTCCCCCCTCTCCCCCCTCTCAGGGGCTAAAAGGTTGTGGGAGTTATAGTTTCCATCCACTCCGTCCACTAGCCGGGACATGTATTTGGGGGATATTATGTTTCCAGACAGTAGACTTCTGAAGGGAGTTGAAGTCCAAATTGAATGCAACTGCGTGTGTTTATTTTTGTTTCCATTTTCCCCGTTAAGCTTTAAATCGAGCTCTAGAGAACACAGCCGGTCAGTCCCATCCAGGCAGCGCTGACGTGTTCTGATTTCTGTATTTGTTTAAACCTGCAGCACCTGATTTATTAACCCTTCTCAGTCACAACTCATGTACTGTCAGAACTCTCTCCAATGAACAGTAGTATTCAATTAAAGTTCAACGAGGTCCATGAATTATGAATAACACACAATCTAACAACAAATCGATGTTCTTCTCTCGGTTCAAGTAATATATTTCGCTTTTAAGCAACAAATCAAATAACAGAAAGTTCTTCACGGCGCTGCAGGCTCGTGCCCTTTCATGAGGATTGGCTTTGGTATTTACGATGCTAATCAGGATCAGCTGACACGCTTTCCATTCAGCAAAGACAAAGGGATTCATCGTTATGACTCCAAAGCTCCCGCCTCCTGCAGTGCTGCTGATTGATTGAGATGAAAGCAGTTTGACAGCAGTTGACCGTGACCTTTTCACCTTCAGACCGGGATCCGTCTTCGTTTGTGGATTTAGCTTCTCAGATTCTCTCCGATGGGACGTCAGCCTGAAGATAATGTTTGGTGCTCTTGGCAGGAGTTCTCTCCCTCTGACCTCTCTCCCACACGGCCTCCATGAAGCTGCCCCTCTCTGAGCTTTATGGGTAAATGGGAGTTCTCTTTCTCGTCCCCAGGGCTTGTACCAGGAAGTGACGGACCTGCGGTTCAGGGTGACTGACATAGAGAATGAAAGACTGCAGTGTGAGAAGAAATTCAAAGCTACCAAAGTGAGTGTGCTGAAGCTCCAGATAGCGGACGCTTTGATTCTTTTACACTCGTCCGTGACAGCAGATGTGAATTATCCTTTGAGACGCTTCATTGCGTGTTTAAAAACGCTGTGATTTCCCCTCCGACATCTATTCTCTGCTCCCTTTCTTTACCCGCTGTGGTTTTAACGTCTTTCTGCAACATGCTAACCTGTCCAGCGTCCGAAGCGGAACAGTGAGCGGTTCACTGGCGATGAGGTGACCGAGGTTTAATCTCCAGCCCTGTCCTCTTCTTCCTTTCTGGCCCTTAAGATCCTCTAAACCTGCTGCTTCTCCACTGCTGCGCACTGCTTTCCTGACTTTCTCCACTCTCGCTGTAAGTGCTCTCACCCGTACCGGTTTCAGGATTCCTACCTGGTTCAGAACCTCTTTAATGTATCAACACATCTACACAATCATTCTGTTTACTCAGGTGACTAAAAGTACCATTTTTACAAGCTTCACATCGTGTTAATCGGTGCGTCTTCTTAATTTCAGTAACTTTTCAATCCGGTTGTTATCTGAATCTTCCTTTGATGCGACTCTTTGTGGTCGTTTTATATGCAAGTCCACAGTTTAGTGAATAGTGAATTCACTAGTGAATTAGTGATGAGGATGTGTTGTACGTGTTTGTCATGTCCTTCCTGTTCATCTTGTTATTCTAAAACCACGAGTGGACACTAAAAAGTAATTTTTTTTGATTGCATCCGTCTCCCCAAGTGTCACACACACAGTGATGAGAATCCCAGAATGCTGACTCTGCGTCTCCTCTGATTGCAGGAGGAGCTGCAGCTTCTGCAGCGGCAGCTGGAGGAGCGAGAGGAGGAGCTGAGGAGGCTGAAGGACCAGAGCAGACTGAGGGTGGAGAGCCACAACGGAGCCGAGGGAGGAGAGAGAGGTGGGAGCCTGATGTTACAAACGGGTTTACAGGGATGAGACAAACAGACAGTTCACATTCCAACAACACCAGATCCCCCTCCAGCATCCTCGCTGCAAACACAACGGCTACATTGTTTTCATCCAGATCGCCCCGTTCATTATTATTTCACGGACAGTCTGAACTATAATGAGGCGATGTGAGGCCCTGTGTCTGTCCGTCGGCTCCGTACCAAACATCTGTTTTCCTCCTTCCTCCCACCGCCGGCCTTATCTAATCCTCTCTGATGGGAGAGGAACGCCGTGATTTAAATGAGGGGGAGTCTGCTGTAAACACGTGTTCTCCAGTGTAATCTGATCGGCTTGTGTTTTGTCTGTACAGACACTGGTTGTTTGTTCACTGACCAGATCAAATCTGTAAAGCTCCGCCCCCCCGACCGGGTCACATGTCTGAGAAAATAACAACCGACTGCGACAAAACAAATGATGATTTTTCAATGACTTGGACTCAGAAATGAGTGACTGACACTGAACTTAAACCAAAGTTTGTCAAAGCCACCATGACACGTGTGTGTGTTTTGTTCCTCCAGATACAGAAGTGTTGAACATGAAGATGGTGTTGGAGTCCCTGGCGTCGGCCAACGACGTGAAGGTACAGTGTGATGTGACGCTGTGGTCATCAGCGGCTTTGGTTTGTTTCAAGCGGTGGTAACTGGACCGTCGTGCGTGTTTATCTGCAGGAAGAAAGGATAAAGGAGCTGGAGGAGTCACTCACGAAGTGCAAGGATGAGCCGGTAAAAGGTCAGCCTGTTTCATTCTCATCAGAGAGTCTGCAGCTGTCAGTTCCTCACGATTTGAGAAAGAGCAATGAATGCCGAAGGCAGTGTGTGAAATTATGTCGAGCATCATTTTATTCATAATACGCTGTATTAGTGGAAACATAAACAATGACTTCACTACATCAGTTTATAAGCTGAGAATATGAGACATACAATGTCTGTAAAGTACAGTAAACGGATACATTAATGACATTATTCAGGAAAGAAGAAAGAGCCTCCGTTCCTGGACTTTAGATTCATATCGCGATGCTTTATGGCAGCCTGATGACGGTCCTAACTGTCCTCCCTCAGACGATGACTATGACGATATCCCGGACGATCCCTCGGTTTCCGTCTTCATGGAGGTGGATCAGGTCACACCGGCGTTGGAAGGGGAGGCAGGAAGAAGCTCTGGCGAGGTAAACACAACCTCTGTCCAAACAATCTGCACACAGGATGGAACCCAGACTGGAGACTTCCTTTTAGAAAAGCTCAATTTCAGCCTCCCACTCTCCCTCTTATCTGCCTCTTATTTGTTCTGCTGTTGGGGAATATATGTTCAATGAATGATGTTTTTCTCTGTGTTGTCAGTCTATTCCATGTATAGCAGTGCTCTCTGAGATGAACGACCTGGACAGAGAACAGCTGTTACAGGCAGTCGAAAGGTAAAACTCAGTTCCTGCGTCTCATTAAACCCTCTTTCTCTCTGCTTTCTCTCTTCTCCCTCTCTTCTCCCGGGTGAAATGAAATGCTCTGGATATAAGAACAACATCTGAATGAGTTCTAGCAGAGGCTTTGGACAGTTTGTTCACAGACATTTCTGAAAGACTCCAACGCGTCTTGAACAGTTGGATGTGTGGGTGAAAAAAGCAGCTTTAGAGTTCAGTGAAAGTAACAGTTCTCTAAATATGAATCATATCTGCATCCTGGCTGATCAGACCTCTGTGCAGCAATAATGCACATTACATATTATAGTACAATATGAGGAGAGTCCAGAAGATGTTAATGAAAGCAGAGTCTGTGCACGCCCACACGGTCCTGATAAGAGCAGCTTGTGTGTGTGTGTGTGTGTGTGTGTGCGCATCTAAAATGTACTGTAACGTTTGGAAGTAGTTGCAGCTTAAGGCCAGCAAGCTGTCTTTCAGTTTTAATCTCTTCATCATTATTTTGACACAGCAAAGTGTGATTTGTTCTTTTTTCATGTAACTTTTAAGGGAAATCACTACGTTTCTACAGAAACTCTTTTCTTTCAGTCGATCTTTACACCCGTGATCTGACTTTTTATTTTGTGATATGTCTGCATACACACATCTGTATTGCTACAGTACTTGATGGTGAGGATATTTCAGGACTCTTTAAGCTTTAAACGCTTGAATACTTGTTATTTCAGTTCCTCAGACGTCCCACAGCCGAGCAGCACCGAGCAGGTAAGAGCAGGACCAAGTAACACGAGCCTCACGTGATCATGTTATTCACAACAACTTAAACACTCAGTGTTGCTTGTGAATCTGTCCATGTGAGTAGGTTCTCTTGGTTTTGAGTGAATGACTGTGTATTAATATATTCATAAATACAGGACACACTGTATGATATTGTCCTGCTCTGACACCTAGTGGTTAGATGGTGCAACTACGCTTCTCTCTCTTGTACTTCTTGAATTTAAAGGTGAAATGGTTCATCTTTAAATGTCCTCGCTTCTCTAAACTCCTGTATTTTCTTTCTTTTCAAAGACCAAACATAAAGCAGGACCTAGTTCCTCGTCTCCTCTCGGAACCAGCGATGGGAGCTTTGGTACCAAGAAGGCCCGCTCTTCTTTCGGCCGCGGCTTCTTCAAGCTGCGTGGAGGCAAGCAGACAACCAGCTCTCCGAACCTGGGTGATTCTCAGCTCCTCGAAAATGATCACATGTTTGTCTGCATGTTGAGATGTGTGTTTATGTTTCGGTACTGATCCTCGTGTTTCTTTCTCGGCCCTTGTAAATTGTGAAGATCGCACCCGGAGTGCCAGTGCACCTGCGTTGGGTACGGTAGAGCAGCTCTGGATTACACAGCTGGATGTGAATAAAGACTGTGACTCTGCCATGTGACCATTTTAACTTTCTGAAGTCCGATGATCACATGCTGTCGTACTGATGGAGCACCTTGTCACAGCCACAACAAATAATGATTTTCTGTTTCCTTTGACGCATATGGAAGGGCTTGAAGAGTTAAAACTATCCACAAGGTGCTCTAAATCATTTCCTTTACGAAACATCCAGTTGTCCCTTATCCATGACTTTAAACCATCTGCAATGAAGACGTTCTGTTGGTACTTTCCAGTCAAGTAGTGAAGCATTTCTCATTCGCTGTAAATGAGAAACTCTGAGTGGTATCGTAGTAGTTTACTGCTCTTTTGCATGGGTGGTCGCGTCTGCAGCTGTAAACTCTGATCTGATCCGGCTGTGTTGAGGTGCGTCATGTTAACGTGCGTGTCATAACTTTTACAGCTGAGGCGGAACGTAGAGGCACAGAGCACCTGGACTTGGCCGGCGCTCCTCCGCGGAAATCCCCCGATGGAGCCCTGCTGCCGTCCTCACCTGAAACCAAGAAGAAGTCCAAAGGCTTCATGAAGTTCTTTGGCAGGTAACATTCAGGGTGTGTCAGCCGTTCTTAAAGGTAACATGAGACGATGATCTATTTGCTCATTCATGATGTGATCCTGCAGGCTAAAGAGGAGTCACTCCAGCTCCTTCAACCTGGACGATGAAGCAGAGACGGAGTTCCGGAGGGGAGGAGTCAGAGCCACAGCCGGCCCTCGGCTCGGCTGGTCGCGTGAATCTAAACACAAGTAGGCGGCGGTGCAGTTCTTAACTAGCGACGGTTGTGCCGGTTTGGTTCGTGGCGGTCAATACTCCCTCTCTGTCCCCGTCAGTGTTGTTGAAGTTCCTTTCTCGCGGTGGAGTAAAGATGAAGTGTGTGCGTGGCTGCATGAGCAGGGCCTCGGCTCACGCTATATTTTGACTTTATGACTTTTTCGACATGCTATATTTTGACTTTATGACTTTTTCGACATGCTATACTATGACTTTTTCCGACACGCTATACTATGACTTTTTCCGACACGCTATACTATGACTTTTTCCGACACGCTATACTATGACTTTTTCCGACACGCTATACTATGACTTTTTTCGACACGCTATACTATGACTTTTTTCGACACGCTATACTATGACTTTTTTGACATGCTATATTTTGACTTTATGACTTTTCCGACACGCTATACTATGACTTTTTTCGACACGCTATACTATGACTTTTTTCGACACGCTATACTATGACTTTTTTCGACACGCTATACTATGACTTTTTTGACATGCTATATTTTGACTTTATGACTTTTCCGACACGCTATACTATGACTTTTTCCGACACGCTATACTATGACTTTTTTCGACACGCTATACTATGACTTTTTTTGACATGCTATATTTTGACTTTATGACTTTTTCGACATGCTATACTATGACTTTTTTCGACATGCTATACTATGACTTTTTTCGACATGCTATACTATGACTTTTTTCGACACGCTATACTATGACTTTTTCCGACACGCTATACTATGACTTTTTCCGACACGCTATACTATGACTTTTTTTGACATGCTATATTTTGACTTTATGACTTTTTCGACATGCTATACTATGACTTTTTTCGACACGCTATACTATGACTTTTTTTGACATGCTATATTTTGACTTTATGACTTTTTCGACATGCTATACTATGACTTTTTTCGACATGCTATACTATGACTTTTTTCGACACGCTATATTTTGACTTTATGACTTTTTCGACATGCTATATTTTGACTTTATGACTTTTTCCAACACGCTATACTATGACTTTTTTCGACACGCTATATTTTGACTTTATGACTTTTTCCGACACGCTATATTTTGACTTTATGACTTTTTCGACATGCTATACTATGACTTTTTTGACATGCTATATTTTGACTTTATGACTTTTTCGACATGCTATACTATGACTTTTTTCGACACGCTATATTTTGACTTTATGACTTTTTCGACATGCTATATTTTGACTTTATGACTTTTTCCGACACGCTATACTATGACTTTTTTGACATGCTATATTTTGACTTTATGACTTTTTCGACATGCTATACTATGACTTTTTTCGACATGCTATACTATGACTTTTTTCGACACGCTATATTTTGACTTTATGATTTTTTCGACACGCTATACTATGACTTTTTTCGACACGCTATATTTTGACTTTATGACTTTTTTGACATGCTATATTTTGACTTTATGACTTTTTCGACATGCTATACTATGACTTTTTCGACATGCTATACTATGACTTTTTTCGACACGCTATACTATGACTTTTTTTGACATGCTATATTTTGACTTTATGACTTTTTCGACATGCTATACTATGACTTTTTTGACATGCTATATTTTGACTTTATGACGTTTTCGACATGCTATACTATGACTTTTTCGACATGCTATATTTTGACTTTATGACTTTTTCGACACGCTATATTTTGACTTTATGACTTTTTCGACATGCTATACTAGGACTTTTTTGACATGCTATATTTTGACTTTATGACTTTTTCGACATGCTATACTATGACTTTTTCCGACACGCTATACTATGACTTTTTTCGACACGCTATATTTTGACTTTTTCGACATTTGCGACGGTTGTGCCGGTTTGATTCGTGGCGGTCAATACTCCCTCTCTGTCCCCGTCAGTGTTGTTGAAGTTCCTTTCTCGCGGTGGAGTAAAGATGAAGTGTGTGCGTGGCTGCATGAGCAGGGCCTCGGCTTATACGTCGCTCAGGGTCAGAGCTGGATCAAATCGGGACAAACGCTGCTGAGGGCGTCGCAACACGATCTGGAGAAGGTAGGAAGGTTGTCTTTCAGGGTTTTATTTATCAAGACGTTATTGAAGACACAAACTGTAGTTTTTTACCATTACCTTTAGCTTCCAAAGCCCAAAACTCTGTTAACATACTCTGACAACACTATTAGAGCTGCAAGCATTAATTGTCAACTGTTTTATTGATCGATTTCTGTACGTTTTTAAGAGAAAATCTGTATATTGGTCTGTGACAGTAAACTGAATATCTTTGAGTTGTGGACAAAAAAGGAATTTGAGAAACGCTGATCGCCATTGTTCACCATTTTCTGACATTTTAAAGACCAAACAACTAATTGATTAATGAAGAACATAATCCACAGTGAAAGTGCTCTTCAGTGGCAGCCCGACACTAGATCACTTGCTGCAGGCTGTAAACGTTTCCCTCCGTTTCCCTGCTCAGGAGTTGTGCATGAAGCACCCTCTCCACAGGAAGAAGCTGCAGCTGTCTCTGCAGGCTCTCCGGTCAGAGGACGACGACCTCAAGGGCAGACTGGACCACAACTGGGTGACCAGTGAGTGCGACGTGGTCTTGCTTCATATAAACGACAGATTTCCCCCCCTCGGCTGTTTTTCATTCATGAATAAACGTGTGTTTCAGGGTGGCTGGATGACATCGGCCTCCCGCAGTACAAAAGCCACTTTGACGAGGCTCGTGTTGATGGATGCATGCTGCACTACATGACCGTGGTGAGCTTTTTACCTTTTGTTTTGGTTTCCTAATAATTCTTTAATATTCTGGCTGAACTTTCCCGTTGTTTGATGCCGTGGCTGTTTCCCAGGAGGACTTGCTGTCCCTGAAGGTGGGCAGTGTTCTCCATCACCTCAGCATCAAGAGGGCGATCCAGGTCCTCCGCCTCAACTGCTACGAACCCAACTGTCTCCGGCGACGTCCCTCTGACGAGGTATCGCACAGGAAGTCACAACTCTTTTCTCCCTTTTTGTTTTAAAGCTGCTTTTGGGTTTTGGGATTTAAAATTCTCTTTTTTTGTCCAGAACAACATGACACCAGCAGAGATCTCCCAGTGGACCAACCACCGAGTGATGGAGTGGCTGCGCTCCGTGGATTTGGCAGAATACGCTCCCAACCTGAGGGGCAGCGGTGTTCATGGTGGACTGATGGTGAGGAGATGAAAACGAATGTTTGAAATGCTATTTATTGTTGATGCCGCCCCGCATCAGACCTCTCACCATGATGTTTTCTCAAATGTCTTCACGCTCCAAAAGGTGTTGGAGCCCCGCTTCAACGTGGAAGCACTCGCCCTCCTGCTCAACATTCCTCCCAACAAAACCCTGCTGAGACGCCACCTGGCAACACATTTCCACCTGCTCGTCGGCTCCGAGGCGCAGCGGCTCAAACGGGACTGTCTGGAGAACCCCGACTACATCGTCCTCAGCGCCACCGCCAAGATCAAGGTATCTGCCCGTCCACTCGACACAAACAACACATCAATGAATTGTTTCAGCTCTACTTGAATATGAATCTGATGTTCCGCTGCTAATCGTCTCCTTTCTCCTCCTGCAGCCTCGACGCCTGTCATTCGGTGGTTTTGGCACTTTGAGGAAGAAACGTCAGGACGATAGCGAAGAGTACGTCTGCCCCATGAACGTGGAAATGCCCAAAAGCAGCAGCTTCCAGATCTATGAGGAACACCTCGACCACCTGGAACAGGTACGGAGATATTCCCTAACATGTCATGAATCGGAGTGTTTACAATGTGTCTCGACCCTGTTTGTGTATGTTTTTGGCAGATGGAAGACTCTGAAGGGACCGTGAGACAGATAGGAGAATTTTCTGAGGAAATCAACAATCTCACGGTGAGATACTGACCGTACATGACAATAAACTGGTGGTTTTTTTTACCATTCATGGGGTAGAACAATGACCAACAAGAGTACAAACCTGAGTCTCTGTGTTTCAGAGCATGCTGAAGGAAGATGAGTTTTTTCACGAGGGCGACGCAGCAGAAACCGATCACAACTCTGGTGTTTGAGACTTTGTTCCAGTATTTTCCTCGTTCATGACTATATATATATTTATTATGCTGTCCAAAATATAATGCATGAACTAAAAATGCAAGGTTTGATTGCATTAATGTACCTCTTATTATTGAAACATTTGTATTCTCTTTTGAGTGCAGTACTCTGTTTAAGTCCTAAGCTGCAGTCCGATTCATGTTTGAATGTGGTACGTAGAGTTATCTTTAGGATTCAAATTACAGCAAACATCCTCACTTTACTTCGAGTGGTATCTAGCCACGTAGTTTGGGTTTTGAATACTGTGAGATAATGGTTTGAGGATTAGGTGAAGCTACAACCGTTGATTGAGCGATGAGCATAAAGACTGGAGGCCTGGCCCTCTAAAAGCACAAATAAGAATGTGAGCATTGTAGGTGCAGTCTCTCGTTGAGTATACTCTTCCTATTGTGAAAGTAAACCAAAGTCTTGTTTTTTTTAAATGTTAATAAAAAAGGAGAAAACGCATTTCTTTGTCTCATTTTTAGTAGCATCTTCCTGAAACAGCTCAGAGATGTTGCAGCAAAGACTTCATGTCGCAAACATGTTTTAGCAAAATAGACATCTTTGACGTGACGATAGATAGAAGGCAGGTTCAACCAACACATTCAGAACAGCAATAATGGATTAAATACAATTCTGCATAAATGAAGCAGGTGGTTGCGATTCTTAGACAATGCATTAAAAAAAGCTTCGCAAGTGTTAAGGCACTCAGAAAACATCCACATTTCCATCTCCCAAATACTTTCCTACATTAATTGGTCCGTGCTGTTGCATGATGAATATATTGTGTGTACGAGTGCTTTAATGCTTTCAGGGTAGAGTATAACTGAACGTCCTCATACGCCCGGACGTCTAGAAGTTGAACCTGCGGCTGCTGGAGTGGCCGATTTTGTCCAGATTGGGGTTGCAGGCGAACTGGATCATCGGCGGAGGTCCACACATCAGGACGAGACTGTCGTCACTGGGAGGAGGCAGGTGTTCCCTCACCATGTCTTCACTGATGAAGCCTTGGCTGTACTCCCAGTCTGGAAGACAGAAAAGGAACCAACGTTTAAATACAACTTAATGTAACTATTAGGATCCCGACATGCTATACTACGCCCAATGTCTAATCATTCTTTCCATTGAAACACACACGTTATTTTGACACTGACTTTTTTCGACATGCTATACTATGACTTTTTTCGACACGCTATACTATGACTTTTTTCGACACGCTATACTATGACTTTTTTTGACATGTTATACTACGACTTTTTTCGACATGCTATACTATGACTTTTATGACTTTTTTCGACTTGCTATACTATGACTTTTTTCGACACGCTATACTATGACTTTTTTCGACACGCTATACTATGACTTTTTTTGACATGTTATACTACGACTTTTTTCGACATGCTATACTATGACTTTTATGACTTTTTTCGACTTGCTATACTATGACTTTTTTCGACACGCTATACTATGACTTTTTTCGACATGCTATACTATGACTTTTTTATGACTTTTCGACATGCTATACTATGACTTTTTTATGACTTTTTTCGACATGCCATACTATGACTTTTTTCGACATGCTATACTATGACTTTTTTCGACATGCTATACTATGACTTTTTTCGACACGCTATACTATGACTTTTTTCGACATGCTATACTATGACTTTTTTCGACATGCTATACTATGACTTTTTTCGACATGCTTTACTATGACTTTTTTCGACACGCTATACTATGACTTTTTTCGACATGCTATACTATGACTTTTTTCGACACGCTATACTATGACTTTTTTCGACACGCTATACTATGACTTTTTTCGACATGTTATACTACGACTTTTTTCGACATGCTATACTATGACTTTTATGACTTTTTTCGACTTGCTATACTATGACTTTTTTCGACACGCTATACTATGACTTTTTTCGACATGCTATACTATGACTTTTTTATGACTTTTCGACATGCTATACTATGACTTTTTTATGACTTTTTTCGACATGCCATACTATGACTTTTTTCGACATGCTATACTATGACTTTTTTCGACATGCTATACTATGACTTTTATGACTTTTTTCGACATGCTATACTATGACTTTTTTCGACACGCTATACTATGACTTTTTTCGACATGCTATACTATGACTTTTTTCGACATGCTTTACTATGACTTTTTTCGACACGCTATACTATGACTTTTTTATGACTTTTTTCGACATGCTATACTATGACTTTTTTCGACACGCTATACTATGACTTTTTTCGACACGCTATACTATGACTTTTTTCGACACGCTATACTATGACTTTTTTTCGACATGCTATACTATGACTTTTTTTGACATGCTATACTATGACTTTTTTCGACATGTTATACTATGACTTTTTTCGACATGACTTTTTTATGACTTTTTTATGACTTTTTTCGACATGCTATACTATGACTTTTTTCGACATGCTATACTATGACTTTTTTCGACATGCTATACTATGACTTTTTTCGACATGTTATACTATGACTTTTTTCGACATGCTATATTTTGACTTTTTTCGACATGCTATACTATGACTTTTTTATGACTTTTTTCGACATGCTATACTATGACTTTTTTCGACACGCTATACTATGACTTTTTTCGACACGCTATACTATGACTTTTTTCGACATGCTATATTTTGACTTTATGACTTTTTCGACATGCTATATTTTGACTTTATGACTTTTTCGACATGCTATACTATGACTTTTTTATGACTTTTCGACATGCTATACTATGACTTTTTTCGACACGCTATACTATGACTTTTTTCGACATGCTATACTATGACTTTTTTCGACATGCTATACTATGACTTTTTCATGACTTTTTTCGACATGCTATACTATGACTTTTTTCGACACGCTATACTATGACTTTTTCAGACATGCTATACTATGACTTTTTCCGACACGCTATACTATGACTTTTTCAGACATGCTATACTATGACTTTTTTTGACATGTTATACTACGACTTTTTTCGACATGCTATACTATGACTTTTTTCGACATGCTATACTATGACTTTTTTCGACATGCTATACTATGACTTTTATGACTTTTTCCGACATGCTATACTATGACTTTTTTCGACACGCTATACTATGACTTTTTTATGACTTTTCGACATGCTATACTATGACTTTTTTATGACTTTTTTCGACATGCTATACTATGACTTTTTTCGACACGCTATACTATGACTTTTTTCGACATGCTATACTATGACTTTTTTCGACACGCTATACTATGACTTTTTTTCGACATGCTATACTATGACTTTTTTTGACATGCTATACTATGACTTTTTTCGACATGTTATACTATGACTTTTTTCGACATGACTTTTTTATGACTTTTTTCGACATGCTATACTATGACTTTTTTCGACATGCTATACTATGACTTTTTTCGACATGTTATACTATGACTTTTTTCGACATGCTATACTATGACTTTTTTATGACTTTTTTCGACATGCTATACTATGACTTTTTTATGACTTTTTCCGACATGCTATACTATGACTTTTTTCGACACGCTATACTATGACTTTTTTCGACACGCTATACTATGACTTTTTTCGACATGCTATATTTTGACTTTATGACTTTTTCGACATGCTATATTTTGACTTTATGACTTTTTCGACATGCTATACTATGACTTTTTTATGACTTTTCGACATGCTATACTATGACTTTTTTCGACACGCTATACTATGACTTTTTTCGACATGCTATACTATGACTTTTTTCGACATGCTATACTATGACTTTTTCATGACTTTTTTCGACATGCTATACTATGACTTTTTTCGACATGCTATACTATGACTTTTTTCGACACGCTATACTATGACTTTTTCAGACATGCTATACTATGACTTTTTTTGACATGTTATACTACGACTTTTTTCGACATGCTATACTATGACTTTTTTCGACATGCTATACTATGACTTTTTTCGACATGCTATACTATGACTTTTATGACTTTTTTCGACATGCTATACTATGACTTTTTTCGACACGCTATACTATGACTTTTTTCGACATGCTATACTATGACTTTTTTATGACTTTTCGACATGCTATACTATGACTTTTTTATGACTTTTTTCGACATGCTATACTATGACTTTTTTCGACACGCTATACTATGACTTTTTTCGACATGCTATACTATGACTTTTTTCGACATGCTTTACTATGACTTTTTTCGACATGCTATACTATGACTTTTTTCGACACGCTATACTATGACTTTTTTTCGACATGCTATACTATGACTTTTTTTGACATGCTATACTATGACTTTTTTCGACATGACTTTTTTTATGACTTTTTTATGACTTTTTTCGACATGCTATACTATGACTTTTTTATGACTTTTTTCGACATGCTATACTATGACTTTTTTATGACTTTTTTCGACATGCTATACTATGACTTTTTTATGACTTTTTTCGACATGCTATACTATGACTTTTTTCGACATGCTATACTATGACTTTTTTCGACACGCTATATTTTGACTTTATGACTTTTTCGACATGCTATATTTTGACTTTATGACTTTTTCGACATGCTATACTATGACTTTGACTTTTTTGACATGCTATACTATGACTTTTTTCGACATGCTATACTATGACTTTTTTATGACTTTTCGACATGCTATACTATGACTTTTTTATGACTTTTTTCGACATGCCATACTATGACTTTTTTCGACATGCTATACTATGACTTTTTTCGACATGCTATACTATGACTTTTATGACTTTTTTCGACATGCTATACTATGACTTTTTTCGACACGCTATACTATGACTTTTTTCGACATGCTATACTATGACTTTTTTCGACATGCTATACTATGACTTTTTTCGACATGCTTTACTATGACTTTTTTCGACACGCTATACTATGACTTTTTTCGACATGCTATACTATGACTTTTTTCGACACGCTATACTATGACTTTTTTCGACAAGCTATACTATGACTTTTTTCGACATGTTATACTACGACTTTTTTCGACATGCTATACTATGACTTTTATGACTTTTTTCGACTTGCTATACTATGACTTTTTTCGACACGCTATACTATGACTTTTTTCGACATGCTATACTATGACTTTTTTATGACTTTTCGACATGCTATACTATGACTTTTTTATGACTTTTTTCGACATGCCATACTATGACTTTTTTCGACATGCTATACTATGACTTTTTTCGACATGCTATACTATGACTTTTATGACTTTTTTC
This sequence comes from Melanostigma gelatinosum, assembly GCF_949748355.1. NCBI lineage: Eukaryota > Metazoa > Chordata > Actinopteri > Perciformes > Zoarcidae > Melanostigma > Melanostigma gelatinosum. Next base: position 3,730,198 of record NC_136655.1, read on the forward strand.
GACATGCTATACTATGACTTTTTTCGACACGCTATACTATGACTTTTTTCGACATGCTATACTATGACTTTTTTCGACATGCTTTACTATGACTTTTTTCGACACGCTATACTATGACTTTTTTATGACTTTTTTCGACATGCTATACTATGACTTTTTTCGACACGCTATACTATGACTTTTTTCGACACGCTATACTATGACTTTTTTCGACACGCTATACTATGACTTTTTTTCGACATGCTATACTATGACTTTTTTTGACATGCTATACTATGACTTTTTTCGACATGTTATACTATGACTTTTTTCGACATGACTTTTTTATGACTTTTTTCGACATGCTATACTATGACTTTTTTCGACATGCTATACTATGACTTTTTTCGACATGCTATACTATGACTTTTTTCGACATGTTATACTATGACTTTTTTCGACATGCTATATTTTGACTTTTTTCGACATGCTATACTATGACTTTTTTATGACTTTTTTCGACATGCTATACTATGACTTTTTTCGACACGCTATACTATGACTTTTTTCGACACGCTATACTATGACTTTTTTCGACATGCTATATTTTGACTTTATGACTTTTTCGACATGCTATATTTTGACTTTATGACTTTTTCGACATGCTATACTATGACTTTTTTATGACTTTTCGACATGCTATACTATGACTTTTTTCGACACGCTATACTATGACTTTTTTCGACATGCTATACTATGACTTTTTTCGACATGCTATACTATGACTTTTTTCGACATGCTATACTATGACTTTTATGACTTTTTTCGACATGCTATACTATGACTTTTTTCGACACGCTATACTATGACTTTTTTCGACATGCTATACTATGACTTTTTTATGACTTTTCGACATGCTATACTATGACTTTTTTATGACTTTTTTCGACATGCTATACTATGACTTTTTTCGACACGCTATACTATGACTTTTTTCGACATGCTTTACTATGACTTTTTTCGACATGCTATACTATGACTTTTTTCGACACGCTATACTATGACTTTTTTTCGACATGCTATACTATGACTTTTTTTGACATGCTATACTATGACTTTTTTTCGACATGCTATACTATGACTTTTTTCGACATGTTATACTATGACTTTTTTCGACATGACTTTTTTTATGACTTTTTTATGACTTTTTTCGACATGCTATACTATGACTTTTTTATGACTTTTTTCGACATGCTATACTATGACTTTTTTATGACTTTTTTCGACATGCTATACTATGACTTTTTTATGACTTTTTTCGACATGCTATACTATGACTTTTTTCGACATGCTATACTATGACTTTTTTCGACACGCTATACTATGACGTTTTTCGACACGCTATACTATGACTTTTTTCGACATGCTATATTTTGACTTTATGACTTTTTCGACATGCTATATTTTGACTTTATGACTTTTTCGACATGCTATACTATGACTTTGACTTTTTTGACATGCTATACTATGACTTTTCGACATGCTATACTATGACTTTTTCGACATGCTATATTTTGACTTTGACTTTTTCGACATGCTATATTTTGACTTTATGACTTTTTTGACATGCTATACTATGACTTTTTTCGACATGCTATATTTTGACTTCATGACTTTTTTGACATGCTATACTATGACCTTTTCCGACACGCTATACTATGACTTTTTTCGACATGCTATACTATGACTTTTTTCGACACGCTATACTATGACTTTTTTATGACTTTTTTCGACATGCTATACTATGACTTTTTTCGACACGCTATACTATGACTTTTTTCGACATGCTATACTATGACTTTTTTATGACTTTTTTCGACATGCTATACTATGACTTTTTTATGACTTTTTTCGACATGCTATACTATGACTTTTTTATGACTTTTTTCGACATGCTATACTATGACTTTTTTCGACACGCTATACTATGACTTTTTTCGACATGCTATACTATGACTTTTTTCGACATGCTATACTATGACTTTTTTCGACACGCTATACTATGACTTTTTTATGACTTTTTTCGACATGCTATACTATGACTTTTTTCGACATGCTATACTATGACTTTTTCAGACATGCTATATATACTATGACTTTTCAGACATGCTATACTATGACTTTTTCCGACATGTTATACTATGACTTTTTTATGACTTTTTTCGACATGCTATACTATGACTTTTTTCGACATGCTATACTATGACTTTTTTCGACATGCTATACTATGACTTTTTTCGACATGTTATACTATGACTTTTTTCGACATGCTATACTATGACTTTTTTCGACACGCTATACTATGACTTTTTTCGACACGCTATACTATGACTTTTTTCGACACGCTATACTATGACTTTTTTCGACACGCTATACTATGACTTTTTTCGACATGCTATATTTTGACTTTATGACTTTTTCGACATGCTATATTTTGACTTTATGACTTTTTCGACATGCTATACTATGACTTTATGACTTTTTTGACATGCTATACTATGACTTTTTCTACATGCTATACTATGACTTTTTCGACATGCTATACTATGACTTTTTCGACATGCTATATTTTGACTTTGACTTTTTCGACATGCTATATTTTGACTTCATGACTTTTTTGACATGCTATACTATAACTTTTTTCGACATGCTATATTTTGACTTCATGACTTTTTTGACATGCTATACTATGACTTTTTTCGATATGCTATACTATGACTTTTTTCGACATGCTATACTATGACTTTTTTATGACTTTTTCGACATGCTATACGATGACTTTTTCGACATGCTATATTTTGACTTTTTTCGACATGCTATATTTTGACTTCATGACTTTTTCCGACATGCTATATTTTGACTTCATGACTTTTTTGACATGCTATACTATGACTTTTTTCGACATGCTATATTTTGACTTTATGACTTTTTTCGACATGCTATACTATGACTTTTTTCGGCATGCTATACTATGACTTTTTTCGGCATGCTATACTATGACTTTTTTATGACTTTTTTCGACATGCTATACTATGACTTTTTTATGACTTTTTTCGACATGCTATACTATGACTTTTTTATGACTTTTTTCGACATGCTATACTATGACTTTTTTATGACTTTTTTCGACATGCTATACTATGACTTTTTTCGACATGCTATACTATGACTTTTTTCGACACGCTATACTATGACGTTTTTCGACACGCTATACTATGACTTTTTTCGACATGCTATATTTTGACTTTATGACTTTTTCGACATGCTATATTTTGACTTTATGACTTTTTCGACATGCTATACTATGACTTTGACTTTTTTGACATGCTATACTATGACTTTTTTCGACATGCTATACTATGACTTTTTTATGACTTTTCGACATGCTATACTATGACTTTTTTATGACTTTTTTCGACATGCCATACTATGACTTTTTTCGACATGCTATACTATGACTTTTTTCGACATGCTATACTATGACTTTTATGACTTTTTTCGACATGCTATACTATGACTTTTTTCGACACGCTATACTATGACTTTTTTCGACATGCTATACTATGACTTTTTTCGACATGCTATACTATGACTTTTTTCGACATGCTTTACTATGACTTTTTTCGACACGCTATACTATGACTTTTTTCGACATGCTATACTATGACTTTTTTCGACACGCTATACTATGACTTTTTTCGACACGCTATACTATGACTTTTTTAGACATGTTATACTACGACTTTTTTCGACATGCTATACTATGACTTTTATGACTTTTTTCGACTTGCTATACTATGACTTTTTTCGACACGCTATACTATGACTTTTTTCGACATGCTATACTATGACTTTTTTATGACTTTTCGACATGCTATACTATGACTTTTTTATGACTTTTTTCGACATGCCATACTATGACTTTTTTCGACATGCTATACTATGACTTTTTTCGACATGCTATACTATGACTTTTATGACTTTTTTCGACATGCTATACTATGACTTTTTTCGACACGCTATACTATGACTTTTTTCGACATGCTATACTATGACTTTTTTCGACATGCTTTACTATGACTTTTTTCGACACGCTATACTATGACTTTTTTATGACTTTTTTCGACATGCTATACTATGACTTTTTTCGACACGCTATACTATGACTTTTTTCGACACGCTATACTATGACTTTTTTCGACACGCTATACTATGACTTTTTTTCGACATGCTATACTATGACTTTTTTTGACATGCTATACTATGACTTTTTTCGACATGTTATACTATGACTTTTTTCGACATGACTTTTTTATGACTTTTTTATGACTTTTTTCGACATGCTATACTATGACTTTTTTCGACATGCTATACTATGACTTTTTTCGACATGCTATACTATGACTTTTTTCGACATGTTATACTATGACTTTTTTCGACATGCTATATTTTGACTTTTTTCGACATGCTATACTATGACTTTTTTATGACTTTTTTCGACATGCTATACTATGACTTTTTTCGACACGCTATACTATGACTTTTTTCGACACGCTATACTATGACTTTTTTCGACATGCTATATTTTGACTTTATGACTTTTTCGACATGCTATATTTTGACTTTATGACTTTTTCGACATGCTATACTATGACTTTTTTATGACTTTTCGACATGCTATACTATGACTTTTTTCGACACGCTATACTATGACTTTTTTCGACATGCTATACTATGACTTTTTTCGACATGCTATACTATGACTTTTATGACTTTTTTCGACATGCTATACTATGACTTTTTTCGACACGCTATACTATGACTTTTTTCGACATGCTATACTATGACTTTTTTATGACTTTTCGACATGCTATACTATGACTTTTTTATGACTTTTTTCGACATGCTATACTATGACTTTTTTCGACACGCTATACTATGACTTTTTTCGACATGCTATACTATGACTTTTTTCGACATGCTTTACTATGACTTTTTTCGACATGCTATACTATGACTTTTTTCGACACGCTATACTATGACTTTTTTTCGACATGCTATACTATGACTTTTTTTGACATGCTATACTATGACTTTTTTTCGACATGCTATACTATGACTTTTTTCGACATGTTATACTATGACTTTTTTCGACATGACTTTTTTTATGACTTTTTTATGACTTTTTTCGACATGCTATACTATGACTTTTTTATGACTTTTTTCGACATGCTATACTATGACTTTTTTATGACTTTTTTCGACATGCTATACTATGACTTTTTTATGACTTTTTTCGACATGCTATACTATGACTTTTTTCGACATGCTATACTATGACTTTTTTCGACACGCTATACTATGACGTTTTTCGACACGCTATACTATGACTTTTTTCGACATGCTATATTTTGACTTTATGACTTTTTCGACATGCTATATTTTGACTTTATGACTTTTTCGACATGCTATACTATGACTTTGACTTTTTTGACATGCTATACTATGACTTTTCGACATGCTATACTATGACTTTTTCGACATGCTATATTTTGACTTTGACTTTTTCGACATGCTATATTTTGACTTTATGACTTTTTTGACATGCTATACTATGACTTTTTTCGACATGCTATATTTTGACTTCATGACTTTTTTGACATGCTATACTATGACCTTTTCCGACACGCTATACTATGACTTTTTTCGACATGCTATACTATGACTTTTTCGACACGCTATACTATGACTTTTTTATGACTTTTTTCGACATGCTATACTATGACTTTTTTCGACACGCTATACTATGACTTTTTTCGACATGCTATACTATGACTTTTTTATGACTTTTTTCGACATGCTATACTATGACTTTTTTATGACTTTTTTCGACATGCTATACTATGACTTTTTTATGACTTTTTTCGACATGCTATACTATGACTTTTTTCGACACGCTATACTATGACTTTTTTCGACATGCTATACTATGACTTTTTTCGACATGCTATACTATGACTTTTTTCGACACGCTATACTATGACTTTTTTATGACTTTTTTCGACATGCTATACTATGACTTTTTTCGACATGCTATACTATGACTTTTTCAGACATGCTATATATACTATGACTTTTCAGACATGCTATACTATGACTTTTTCCGACATGTTATACTATGACTTTTTTATGACTTTTTTCGACATGCTATACTATGACTTTTTTCGACATGCTATACTATGACTTTTTTCGACATGCTATACTATGACTTTTTTCGACATGTTATACTATGACTTTTTTCGACATGTTATACTATGACTTTTTTCGACATGCTATACTATGACTTTTTTCGACACGCTATACTATGACTTTTTTCGACACGCTATACTATGACTTTTTTCGACACGCTATACTATGACTTTTTTCGACACGCTATACTATGACTTTTTTCGACATGCTATATTTTGACTTTATGACTTTTTCGACATGCTATATTTTGACTTTATGACTTTTTCGACATGCTATACTATGACTTTATGACTTTTTTGACATGCTATACTATGACTTTTTCTACATGCTATACTATGACTTTTTCGACATGCTATACTATGACTTTTTCGACATGCTATATTTTGACTTTGACTTTTTCGACATGCTATATTTTGACTTCATGACTTTTTTGACATGCTATACTATAACTTTTTTCGACATGCTATATTTTGACTTCATGACTTTTTTGACATGCTATACTATGACTTTTTTCGATATGCTATACTATGACTTTTTTCGACATGCTATACTATGACTTTTTTATGACTTTTTCGACATGCTATACGATGACTTTTTCGACATGCTATATTTTGACTTTTTTCGACATGCTATATTTTGACTTCATGACTTTTTCCGACATGCTATATTTTGACTTCATGACTTTTTTGACATGCTATACTATGACTTTTTTCGACATGCTATATTTTGACTTTATGACTTTTTTCGACATGCTATACTATGACTTTTTTCGGCATGCTATACTATGACTTTTTTCGGCATGCTATACTATGACTTTTTTATGACTTTTTTCGACATGCTATACTATGACTTTTTTCGACACGCTATACTATGACTTTTTTCGACACGCTATACTATGACTTTTTTCGACACGCTATACTATGACTTTTTTCGACACGCTATACTATGACTTTTTTCGACATGCTATACTATGACTTTTATGACTTTTTCCGACATGCTATACTATGACTTTTTTCGACACGCTATACTATGACTTTTTTCGACATGCTATACTATGACTTTTTTCGACATGCTTTACTATGACTTTTTTCGACATGCTATACTATGACTTTTTTCGACATGCTATACTATGACTTTTTTCGACATGCTATACTATGACTTTTTTCGACACGCTATACTATGACTTTTTTATGACTTTTTTCGACATGCTATACTATGACTTTTTTCGACATGCTATATACTATGACTTTTTTCGACATGCTATACTATGACTTTTTCCGACACGCTATACTATGACTTTTTTATGACTTTTTTCGACATGCTATACTATGACTTTTTCAGACATGCTATACTATGACTTTTTTTGACATGCTATACTATGACTTTTTTCGACATGTTATACTATGACTTTTTTCGACATGCTATACTATGACTTTTTTATGACTTTTTTCGACATGCTATACTATGACTTTTTTTGACATGCTATACTATGACTTTTTTCGACATGTTATACTATGACTTTTTTCGACATGCTATACTATGACTTTTTTATGACTTTTTTCGACATGCTATACTATGACTTTTTTCGACATGCTATATTTTGACTTCATGACTTTTTCGACATGCTATACTATGACTTTTTTCGACATGCTATATTTTGACTTTATGACTTTTTCGACACGCTATATGACTTTATGACTTTTTCGACATGCTATACTATGACTTTTTTCGACATGCTATATTTTGACTTCATGACTTTTTCGACATGCTATACTATGACTTTTGACTTCATGACTTTTTCGACACGCTATACTATGACCTTTTCGACACGCTATACTATGACTTTTTTGACATGCTATATTTTGACTTTATGACTTTTTCCGACACGCTATACTATGACTTTTTCCGACACGCTATACTATGACTTTTTTGACATGCTATATTTTGACTTTATGACTTTTTCGACATGCTATACTATGACTTTTTTCGACACGCTATATTTTGACTTTTTCGACATTTGCGACGGTTGTGCCGGTTTGATTCGTGGCGGTCAATACTCCCTCTCTGTCCCCGTCAGTGTTGTTGAAGTTCCTTTCTCGCGGTGGAGTAAAGATGAAGTGTGTGCGTGGCTGCATGAGCAGGGCCTCGGCTTATACGTCGCTCAGGGTCAGAGCTGGATCAAATCGGGACAAACGCTGCTGAGGGCGTCGCAACACGATCTGGAGAAGGTAGGAAGGTTGTGTTTCAGGGTTTTATTTATCAAGACGTTATTGAAGACACAAACTGTAGTTTTTTACCATTACCTTTAGCTTCCAAAGCCCAAAACTCTGTTAACATACTCTGACAACACTATTAGAGCTGCAAGCATTAATTGTCAACTGTTTTATTGATCGATTTCTGTACGTTTTTAAGAGAAAATCTGTATATTGGTCTGTGACAGTAAACTGAATATCTTTGAGTTGTGGACAAAAAAGGAATTTGAGAAACGCTGATCGCCATTCACCATTTTCTGACATTTTAAAGACCAAACAACTAATTGATTAATCAAGAACATAATCCACAGTGAAAGTGCTCTTCAGTGGCAGCCCGACACTAGGTCACTTGCTGCAGGCTGTAAACGTTTCCCTCCGTTTCCCTGCTCAGGAGTTGTGCATGAAGCACCCTCTCCACAGGAAGAAGCTGCAGCTGGCTCTGCAGGCTCTCCGGTCAGAGGACGACGACCTCAAGGGCAGACTGGACCACAACTGGGTGACCAGTGAGTGCGACGTGGTCTTGCTTCATACAAACGACAGATTTCCCCCCCTCGGCTGTTTTTCATTCATGAATAAACGTGTGTTTCAGGGTGGCTGGATGACATCGGCCTCCCGCAGTACAAAAGCCACTTTGACGAGGCTCGTGTTGATGGATGCATGCTGCACTACATGACCGTGGTGAGCTTTTTACCTTTTGTTTTGGTTTCCTAATAATTCCTTAATATTCTGGCTGAACTTTCCTGTTGTTTGATGCCGTGGCTGTTTCCCAGGAGGACTTGCTGTCCCTGAAGGTGGGCAGTGTTCTCCATCACCTCAGCATCAAGAGGGCGATCCAGGTCCTCCGCCTCAACTGCTACGAACCCAACTGTCTCCGGCGACGGCCCTCTGACGAGGTATCGCACAGGAAGTCACAACTCTTTTCTCCCTTTTTGTTTTAAAGCTGCTTTTGGGTTTTGGGATTTAAAATTCTCTTTTTTTGTCCAGAACAACATGACACCAGCAGAGATCTCCCAGTGGACCAACCACCGAGTGATGGAGTGGCTGCGCTCCGTGGATTTGGCAGAATACGCTCCCAACCTGAGGGGCAGCGGTGTTCATGGTGGACTGATGGTGAGGAGATGAAAACGAATGTTTGAAATGCTATTTATTGTTGATGCCGCCCCGCATCAGACCTCTCACCATGATGTTTTCTCAAATGTCTTCACGCTCCAAAAGGTGTTGGAGCCCCGCTTCAACGTGGAAGCACTCGCCCTCCTGCTCAACATTCCTCCCAACAAAACCCTGCTGAGACGCCACCTGGCAACACATTTCCACCTGCTCGTCGGCTCCGAGGCGCAGCGGCTCAAACGGGACTGTCTGGAGAACCCCGACTACATCGTCCTCAGCGCCACCGCCAAGATCAAGGTATCTGCCCGTCCACTCGACACAAACAACACATCAATGAATTGTTTCAGCTCTACTTGAATATGAATCTGATGTTCCGCTGCTAATCGTCTCCTTTCTCCTCCTGCAGCCTCGACGCCTGTCATTTGGTGGTTTTGGCACTTTGAGGAAGAAACGTCAGGACGATAGCGAAGAGTACGTCTGCCCCATGAACGTGGAAATGCCCAAAAGCAGCAGCTTCCAGATCTATGAGGAACACCTCGACCACCTGGAACAGGTACGGAGATATTCCCTAACATGTCATGAATCGGAGTGTTTACAATGTGTCTCGACCCTGTTTGTGTATGTTTTTGGCAGATGGAAGACTCTGAAGGGACCGTGAGACAGATAGGAGAATTTTCTGAGGAAATCAACAATCTCACGGTGAGATACTGACCGTACATGACAATAAACTGGTGGTTTTTTTTACCATTCATGGGGTAGAACAATGACCAACAAGAGTACAAACCTGAGTCTCTGTGTTTCAGAGCATGCTGAAGGAAGATGAGTTTTTTCACGAGGGCGACGCAGCAGAAACCGATCACAACTCTGGTGTTTGAGACTTTGTTCCAATATTTTCCTCATTCATGACTATATATATTTATTATGCTGTCCAAAATATAATGCATGAACTAAAAATGCAAGGTTTGATTGCATTAATGTACCTCTTATTATTGAAACATTTGTATTCTCTTTTGAGTGCAGTACTCTGTTTAAGTCCTAAGCTGCAGTCCGATTCATGTTTGAATGTGGTACGTAGAGTTATCTTTAGGATTCAAATTACAGCAAACATCCTCACTTTACTTCGAGTGGTATCTAGCCACGTAGTTTGGGTTTTGAATACTGTGAGATAATGGTTTGACATTCTGAGTAATATGCTAACGTTTGAGGATTAGGTGAAGCTACAACCGTTGATTGAGCGATGAGCATAAAGACTGGAGGCCTGGCCCTCTAAAAGCACAAATAAGAATGTGAGCATTGTAGGTGCAGTCTCTCATTGAGTATACTCTTCCTATTGTGAAAGTAAACCAAAGTCTTGTTTTTTTTTAATGTTAATAAAAAAGGAGAAAACGCATTTCTTTGTCTCATTTTTAGTAGCATCTTCCTGAAACAGCTCAGAGATGTTGCAGCAAAGACTTCATGTCAACCACATCGCAAACATGTTTTAGCAAAATAGACATCTTTGACGTGACGATAGATAGAAGGCAGGTTCAACCAACACATTCAGAACAGCAATAATGGATTAAATACAATTCTGCATAAATGAAGCAGGTGGTTGCGATTCTTAGACAATGCATTAAAAAAAGCTTCGCAAGTGTTAAGGCACTCAGAAAACATCCACATTTCCGTCTCCCAAATACTTTCCTACATTAATTGGTCCGTGCTGTTGCATGATGAATATATTGTGTGTACGAGTGCTTTAATGCTTTCAGGGTAGAGTATAACTGAACGTCCTCATACGCCCGGACGTCTAGAAGTTGAACCTGCGGCTGCTGGAGTGGCCGATTTTATCCAGATTGGGGTTGCAGGCGAACTGGATCATCGGCGGAGGTCCACACATCAGGACGAGACTGTCGTCACTGGGAGGAGGCAGGTGTTCCCTCACCATGTCTTCACTGATGAAGCCTTGGCTGTACTCCCAGTCTGGAAGACAGAAAAGGAACCAACGTTTAAATACAACGTAATGTAACTATTAGGATCCCGACATGCTATACTACGCCCAATGTCTAATCATTCTTTCCATTGAAACACACACACATGTTTTTTCGACATGCTATATTTTGACACTGACTTTTTCCGACACGCTATACTATGACTTTATGACATTTTATGACTTTTTTCGACAGGCTATACTATGACTTTTTTCGACACGCTATACTATGACTTTTTTCGACACGCTATACTATGACTTTTTTATGACTTTTTTCGACATGCTATACTATGACTTTTTTCGACACGCTATACTATGACTTTTTTATGACTTTTTTCGACATGCTATACTATGACTTTTTTCGACACGCTATACTATGACTTTTTTCGACACGCTATACTATGACTTTTTTCGACACGCTATACTATGACTTTTTTCGACACGCTATACTATGACTTTTTTCGACACGCTATACTATGACTTTTTCCGACACGCTATACTATGACTTTATGACTTTTTTCGACATGCTATTTTATGACTTTTTTCGACAGGCTATACTATGACTTTTTTCGACACGCTATACTATGACTTTTTTATGACTTTTTTCGACATGCTATACTATGACTTTTTTCGACACGCTATACTATGACTTTTTTATGACTTTTTTCGACATGCTATACTATGACTTTTTTATGACTTTTTTCGACATGCTATACTATGACTTTTTTCGACACGCTATACTATGACTTTTTTATGACTTTTTTATGACTTTTTTCGACATGCTATACTATGACTTTTTTCGACACGCTATACTATGACTTTTTTCGACACGCTATACTATGACTTTTTTCGACACGCTATACTATGACTTTTTTCGACACGCTATACTATGACTTTTTTCGACATGCTATACTATGACTTTTTTATGACTTTTTTCGACATGCTATACTATGACTTTTTTATGACTTTTTTCGACAGGCTATACTATGACTTTTTTCGACAGGCTATACTATGACTTTTTTCGACATGCTATACTATGACTTTTTTCGACACGCTATACTATGACTTTTTTATGACTTTTTTCGACATGCTATACTATGACTTTTTTCGACACGCTATACTATGACTTTTTTCGACACGCTATACTGTGACTTTTTTCGACACGCTATACTATGACTTTTTTATGACTTTTTTCGACATGCTATACTATGACTTTTTTCGACACGCTATACTATGACTTTTTTATGACTTTTTTCGACATGCTATACTATGACTTTTTTCGACACGCTATACTATGACTTTTTTATGACTTTTTTATGACTTTTTTCGACATGCTATACTATGACTTTTTTATGACTTTTTTCGACATGCTATACTATGACTTTTTTCGACACGCTATACTATGACTTTTTTATGACTTTTTTCGACACGCTATACTATGACTTTTTTATGACTTTTTTCGACATGCTATACTATGACTTTTTTCGACACGCTATACTATGACTTTTTTCGACACGCTATACTATGACTTTTTTCGACACGCTATACTATGACTTTTTTCGACACGCTATACTATGACTTTTTTCGACATGCTATACTATGACTTTTTTCGACACGCTATACTATGACTTTTTTCGACACGCTATACTATGACTTTTTTCGACACGCTATACTATGACTTTTTTCGACACGCTATACTATGACTTTTTTCGACATGCTATACTATGACTTTTTTATGACTTTTTTCGACATGCTATACTATGACTTTTTTATGACTTTTTTCGACAGGCTATACTATGACTTTTTTCGACACGCTATACTATGACTTTTTTCGACACGCTATACTATGACTTTTTTCGACACGCTATACTATGACTTTTTTATGACTTTTTTATGACTTTTTTCGACATGCTATACTATGACTTTTTTATGACTTTTTTCGACATGCTATACTATGACTTTTTTCGACACGCTATACTATGACTTTTTTCGACACGCTATACTATGACTTTTTTCGACACGCTATACTATGACTTTTTTCGACACGCTATACTATGACTTTTTTCGACACGCTATACTATGACTTTTTTCGACACGCTATACTATGACTTTTTTCGACATGCTATACTATGACTTTTTTATGACTTTTTTTGACAGGCTATACTATGACTTTTTTATGACTTTTTTCGACACGCTATACTATGACTTTTTTCGACACGCTATACTATGACTTTTTTCGACACGCTATAATATGACTTTTTTATGACTTTTTTATGACTTTTTTCGACATGCTATACTATGACTTTTTTCGACACGCTATACTATGACTTTTTTCGACACGCTATACTATGACTTTTTTCGACACGCTATACTATGACTTTTTTATGACTTTTTTCGACATGCTATACTATGACTTTTTTCGACACGCTATACTATGACTTTTTTATGACTTTTTTCGACATGCTATACTATGACTTTTTTCGACACGCTATACTATGACTTTTTTATGACTTTTTTATGACTTTTTTCGACATGCTATACTATGACTTTTTTATGACTTTTTTCGACATGCTATACTATGACTTTTTTCGACACGCTATACTATGACTTTTTTATGACTTTTTTCGACATGCTATACTATGACTTTTTTCGACACGCTATACTATGACTTTTTTCGACACGCTATACTATGACTTTTTTCGACACGCTATACTATGACTTTTTTCGACACGCTATACTATGACTTTTTTCGACACGCTATACTATGACTTTTTTCGACACGCTATACTATGACTTTTTTCGACACGCTATACTATGACTTTTTTCGACATGCTATACTATGACTTTTTTATGACTTTTTTCGACATGCTATACTATGACTTTTTTATGACTTTTTTCGACAGGCTATACTATGACTTTTTTCGACAGGCTATACTATGACTTTTTTCGACACGCTATACTATGACTTTTTTATGACTTTTTTATGACTTTTTTCGACATGCTATACTATGACTTTTTTCGACACGCTATACTATGACTTTTTTCGACACGCTATACTATGACTTTTTTCGACACGCTATACTATGACTTTTTTATGACTTTTTTCGACATGCTATACTATGACTTTTTTCGACACGCTATACTATGACTTTTTTATGACTTTTTTCGACATGCTATACTATGACTTTTTTCGACACGCTATACTATGACTTTTTTATGACTTTTTTATGACTTTTTTCGACATGCTATACTATGACTTTTTTATGACTTTTTTCGACATGCTATACTATGACTTTTTTCGACACGCTATACTATGACTTTTTTATGACTTTTTTCGACACGCTATACTATGACTTTTTTATGACTTTTTTCGACATGCTATACTATGACTTTTTTCGACACGCTATACTATGACTTTTTTCGACACGCTATACTATGACTTTTTTCGACACGCTATACTATGACTTTTTTCGACACGCTATACTATGACTTTTTTCGACACGCTATACTATGACTTTTTTATGACTTTTTTCGACATGCTATACTATGACTTTTTTCGACACGCTATACTATGACTTTTTTCGACACGCTATACTATGACTTTTTTCGACACGCTATACTATGACTTTTTTCGACACGCTATACTATGACTTTTTTCGACACGCTATACTATGACTTTTTCCGACACGCTATACTATGACTTTATGACTTTTTTCGACATGCTATTTTATGACTTTTTTCGACAGGCTATACTATGACTTTTTTCGACACGCTATACTATGACTTTTTTATGACTTTTTTCGACATGCTATACTATGACTTTTTTCGACACGCTATACTATGACTTTTTTATGACTTTTTTCGACATGCTATACTATGACTTTTTTCGACACGCTATACTATGACTTTTTTATGACTTTTTTCGACATGCTATACTATGACTTTTTTATGACTTTTTTCGACATGCTATACTATGACTTTTTTCGACACGCTATACTATGACTTTTTTATGACTTTTTTATGACTTTTTTCGACATGCTATACTATGACTTTTTTCGACACGCTATACTATGACTTTTTTCGACACGCTATACTATGACTTTTTTCGACACGCTATACTATGACTTTTTTCGACACGCTATACTATGACTTTTTTCGACATGCTATACTATGACTTTTTTATGACTTTTTTCGACATGCTATACTATGACTTTTTTATGACTTTTTTCGACAGGCTATACTATGACTTTTTTCGACAGGCTATACTATGACTTTTTTCGACATGCTATACTATGACTTTTTTCGACACGCTATACTATGACTTTTTTATGACTTTTTTCGACATGCTATACTATGACTTTTTTCGACACGCTATACTATGACTTTTTTCGACACGCTATACTATGACTTTTTTCGACACGCTATACTATGACTTTTTTATGACTTTTTTCGACATGCTATACTATGACTTTTTTCGACACGCTATACTATGACTTTTTTATGACTTTTTTCGACATGCTATACTATGACTTTTTTCGACACGCTATACTATGACTTTTTTATGACTTTTTTATGACTTTTTTCGACATGCTATACTATGACTTTTTTATGACTTTTTTCGACATGCTATACTATGACTTTTTTCGACACGCTATACTATGACTTTTTTATGACTTTTTTCGACACGCTATACTATGACTTTTTTATGACTTTTTTCG
This sequence comes from Melanostigma gelatinosum, assembly GCF_949748355.1. Lineage (NCBI taxonomy): Eukaryota > Metazoa > Chordata > Actinopteri > Perciformes > Zoarcidae > Melanostigma > Melanostigma gelatinosum. The sequence continues at coordinate 3,746,529 of NC_136655.1, forward strand.
ACATGCTATACTATGACTTTTTTCGACACGCTATACTATGACTTTTTTCGACACGCTATACTATGACTTTTTTCGACACGCTATACTATGACTTTTTTCGACACGCTATACTATGACTTTTTTCGACATGCTATACTATGACTTTTTTCGACACGCTATACTATGACTTTTTTCGACACGCTATACTATGACTTTTTTCGACACGCTATACTATGACTTTTTTCGACACGCTATACTATGACTTTTTTCGACATGCTATACTATGACTTTTTTATGACTTTTTTCGACATGCTATACTATGACTTTTTTATGACTTTTTTCGACAGGCTATACTATGACTTTTTTCGACACGCTATACTATGACTTTTTTCGACACGCTATACTATGACTTTTTTCGACACGCTATACTATGACTTTTTTATGACTTTTTTATGACTTTTTTCGACATGCTATACTATGACTTTTTTATGACTTTTTTCGACATGCTATACTATGACTTTTTTCGACACGCTATACTATGACTTTTTTCGACACGCTATACTATGACTTTTTTCGACACGCTATACTATGACTTTTTTCGACACGCTATACTATGACTTTTTTCGACACGCTATACTATGACTTTTTTCGACACGCTATACTATGACTTTTTTCGACATGCTATACTATGACTTTTTTATGACTTTTTTTGACAGGCTATACTATGACTTTTTTATGACTTTTTTCGACACGCTATACTATGACTTTTTTCGACACGCTATACTATGACTTTTTTCGACACGCTATAATATGACTTTTTTATGACTTTTTTATGACTTTTTTCGACATGCTATACTATGACTTTTTTCGACACGCTATACTATGACTTTTTTCGACACGCTATACTATGACTTTTTTCGACACGCTATACTATGACTTTTTTATGACTTTTTTCGACATGCTATACTATGACTTTTTTCGACACGCTATACTATGACTTTTTTATGACTTTTTTCGACATGCTATACTATGACTTTTTTCGACACGCTATACTATGACTTTTTTATGACTTTTTTATGACTTTTTTCGACATGCTATACTATGACTTTTTTATGACTTTTTTCGACATGCTATACTATGACTTTTTTCGACACGCTATACTATGACTTTTTTCGACACGCTATACTATGACTTTTTTCGACACGCTATACTATGACTTTTTTCGACACGCTATACTATGACTTTTTTCGACACGCTATACTATGACTTTTTTCGACACGCTATACTATGACTTTTTTCGACACGCTATACTATGACTTTTTTCGACATGCTATACTATGACTTTTTTATGACTTTTTTCGACATGCTATACTATGACTTTTTTATGACTTTTTTCGACAGGCTATACTATGACTTTTTTCGACAGGCTATACTATGACTTTTTTCGACACGCTATACTATGACTTTTTTATGACTTTTTTATGACTTTTTTCGACATGCTATACTATGACTTTTTTCGACACGCTATACTATGACTTTTTTCGACACGCTATACTATGACTTTTTTCGACACGCTATACTATGACTTTTTTATGACTTTTTTCGACATGCTATACTATGACTTTTTTCGACACGCTATACTATGACTTTTTTATGACTTTTTTCGACATGCTATACTATGACTTTTTTCGACACGCTATACTATGACTTTTTTATGACTTTTTTATGACTTTTTTCGACATGCTATACTATGACTTTTTTATGACTTTTTTCGACATGCTATACTATGACTTTTTTCGACACGCTATACTATGACTTTTTTATGACTTTTTTCGACACGCTATACTATGACTTTTTTATGACTTTTTTCGACATGCTATACTATGACTTTTTTCGACACGCTATACTATGACTTTTTTCGACACGCTATACTATGACTTTTTTCGACACGCTATACTATGACTTTTTTCGACACGCTATACTATGACTTTTTTCGACACGCTATACTATGACTTTTTTCGACACGCTATACTATGACTTTTTTCGACACGCTATACTATGACTTTTTTCGACACGCTATACTATGACTTTTTTCGACACGCTATACTATGACTTTTTTCGACATGCTATACTATGACTTTTTTATGACTTTTTTCGACATGCTATACTATGACTTTTTTATGACTTTTTTCGACAGGCTATACTATGACTTTTTTCGACACGCTATACTATGACTTTTTTCGACACGCTATACTATGACTTTTTTCGACACGCTATACTATGACTTTTTTATGACTTTTTTATGACTTTTTTCGACACGCTATACTATGACTTTTTTATGACTTTTTTATGACTTTTTTCGACATGCTATACTATGACTTTTTTATGACTTTTTTCGACACGCTATACTATGACTTTTTTCGACACGCTATACTATGACTTTTTTCGACACGCTATACTATGACTTTTTTCGACACGCTATACTATGACTTTTTTCGACACGCTATACTATGACTTTTTTCGACATGCTATACTATGACTTTTTTATGACTTTTTTCGACAGGCTATACTATGACTTTTTTATGACTTTTTTCGACACGCTATACTATGACTTTTTTCGACACGCTATACTATAACTTTTTTCGACACGCTATACTATGACTTTTTTATGACTTTTTTATGACTTTTTTCGACATGCTATACTATGACTTTTTTCGACACGCTATACTATGACTTTTTTCGACACGCTATACTATGACTTTTTTATGACTTTTTTCGACATGCTATACTATGACTTTTTTCGACACGCTATACTATGACTTTTTTATGACTTTTTTCGACATGCTATACTATGACTTTTTTCGACACGCTATACTATGACTTTTTTATGACTTTTTTCGACATGCTATACTATGACTTTTTTATGACTTTTTTCGACATGCTATACTATGACTTTTTTCGACACGCTATACTATGACTTTTTTATGACTTTTTTCGACATGCTATACTATGACTTTTTTATGACTTTTTTCGACATGCTATACTATGACTTTTTTCGACACGCTATACTATGACTTTTTTCGACACGCTATACTATGACTTTTTTCGACACGCTATACTATGACTTTTTTCGACACGCTATACTATGACTTTTTTCGACACGCTATACTATGACTTTTTTCGACACGCTATACTATGACTTTTTTCGACATGCTATACTATGACTTTTTTATGACTTTTTTCGACATGCTATACTATGACTTTTTTATGACTTTTTTCGACAGGCTATACTATGACTTTTTTCGACACGCTATACTATGACTTTTTTCGACACGCTATACTATGACTTTTTTCGACACGCTATACTATGACTTTTTTATGACTTTTTTCGACACGCTATACTATGACTTTTTTATGACTTTTTTATGACTTTTTTCGACATGCTATAATATGACTTTTTTATGACTTTTTTCGACATGCTATACTATGACTTTTTTCGACACGCTATACTATGACTTTTTTCGACACGCTATACTATGACTTTTTTCGACACGCTATACTATGACTTTTTTCGACACGCTATACTATGACTTTTTTCGACACGCTATACTATGACTTTTTTATGACTTTTTTCGACAGGCTATACTATGACTTTTTTATGACTTTTTTCGACACGCTATACTATGACTTTTTTCGACACGCTATACTATGACTTTTTTCGACACGCTATACTATGACTTTTTTATGACTTTTTTCGACATGCTATACTATGACTTTTTTCGACACGCTATACTATGACTTTTTTATGACTTTTTTCGACATGCTATACTATGACTTTTTTCGACACGCTATACTATGACTTTTTTATGACTTTTTTATGACTTTTTTCGACATGCTATACTATGACTTTTTTAGACATGCTATACTATGACTTTTTTCGACACGCTATACTATGACTTTTTTATGACTTTTTTCGACATGCTATACTATGACTTTTTTATGACTTTTTTCGACATGCTATACTATGACTTTTTTCGACATGCTATACTATGACTTTTTTATGACTTTTTTCGACATGCTATACTATGACTTTTTTATGACTTTTTCGACAGGCTATACTATGACTTTTTTCGACACGCTATACTATGACTTTTTTCGACACGCTATACTATGACTTTTTTCGACACGCTATACTATGACTTTTTTATGACTTTTTTATGACTTTTTTCGACATGCTATACTATGACTTTTTTCGACACGCTATACTATGACTTTTTTATGACTTTTTTCGACATGCTATACTATGACTTTTTTATGGCTTTTTTCGACATGCTATACTATGACTTTTTTCGACACGCTATACTATGACTTTTTTCGACACGCTATACTATGACTTTTTTCGACACGCTATACTATGACTTTTTTCGACATGCTATACTATGACTTTTTTATGACTTTTTTCGACATGCTATACTATGACTTTTTCAGACATGCTATACTATGACTTTTTTTGACATGTTATACTATGACTTTTTTCGACATGCTATACTATGACTTTTTTCGACATGCTATACTATGACTTTTTTCGACACGCTATACCATGACTTTTTTCGACACGCTATACTATGACTTTTTTCGACATGCTATACTATGACTTTTTTATGACTTTTTTCGACACGCTATACTATGACTTTTTTATGACTTTTTTATGACTTTTTTCGACATGCTATACTATGACTTTTTTCGACACGCTATACTATGACTTTTTTATGACTTTTTTATGACTTTTTTCGACATGCTATACTATGACTTTTTTCGACACGCTATACTATGACTTTTTTCGACACGCTATACTATGACTTTTTTCGACACGCTATACTATGACTTTTTTCGACACGCTATACTATGACTTTTTTATGACTTTTTTATGACTTTTTTCGACATGCTATACTATGACTTTTTTCGACACGCTATACTATGACTTTTTTATGACTTTTTTCGACATGCTATACTATGACTTTTTCGACACGCTATACTATGACTTTTTTATGACTTTTTTCGACATGCTATACTATGACTTTTTTATGACTTTTTTCGACATGCTATACTATGACTTTTTTCGACACGCTATACTATGACTTTTTTATGACTTTTTTCGACATGCTATACTATGACTTTTTTATGACTTTTTTCGACATGCTATACTATGACTTTTTTCGACACGCTATACTATGACTTTTTTCGACACGCTATACTATGACTTTTTTCGACACGCTATACTATGACTTTTTTCGACACGCTATACTATGACTTTTTTCGACACGCTATACTATGACTTTTTTCGACACGCTATACTATGACTTTTTTCGACACGCTATACTATGACTTTTTTCGACACGCTATACTATGACTTTTTTCGACACGCTATACTATGACTTTTTTCGACATGCTATACTATGACTTTTTTATGACTTTTTTCGACATGCTATACTATGACTTTTTTATGACTTTTTTCGACAGGCTATACTATGACTTTTTTCGACACGCTATACTATGACTTTTTTCGACACGCTATACTATGACTTTTTTCGACACGCTATACTATGACTTTTTTATGACTTTTTTATGACTTTTTTCGACACGCTATACTATGACTTTTTTATGACTTTTTTATGACTTTTTTCGACATGCTATACTATGACTTTTTTCGACACGCTATACTATGACTTTTTTCGACACGCTATACTATGACTTTTTTCGACACGCTATACTATGACTTTTTTCGACACGCTATACTATGACTTTTTTCGACACGCTATACTATGACTTTTTTCGACACGCTATACTATGACTTTTTTCGACATGCTATACTATGACTTTTTTATGACTTTTTTCGACAGGCTATACTATGACTTTTTTATGACTTTTTTCGACACGCTATACTATGACTTTTTTCGACACGCTATACTATGACTTTTTTCGACACGCTATACTATGACTTTTTTATGACTTTTTTATGACTTTTTTCGACATGCTATACTATGACTTTTTTCGACACGCTATACTATGACTTTTTTCGACACGCTATACTATGACTTTTTTCGACACGCTATACTATGACTTTTTTATGACTTTTTTCGACATGCTATACTATGACTTTTTTCGACACGCTATACTATGACTTTTTTATGACTTTTTTCGACATGCTATACTATGACTTTTTTCGACACGCTATACTATGACTTTTTTATGACTTTTTTATGACTTTTTTCGACATGCTATACTATGACTTTTTTATGACTTTTTTCGACATGCTATACTATGACTTTTTTCGACACGCTATACTATGACTTTTTTATGACTTTTTTCGACATGCTATACTATGACTTTTTTATGACTTTTTTCGACACGCTATACTATGACTTTTTTCGACACGCTATACTATGACTTTTTTCGACACGCTATACTATGACTTTTTTCGACACGCTATACTATGACTTTTTTCGACACGCTATACTATGACTTTTTTCGACACGCTATACTATGACTTTTTTCGACACGCTATACTATGACTTTTTTCGACACGCTATACTATGACTTTTTTCGACATGCTATACTATGACTTTTTTATGACTTTTTTCGACATGCTATACTATGACTTTTTTATGACTTTTTTCGACAGGCTATACTATGACTTTTTTCGACACGCTATACTATGACTTTTTTCGACACGCTATACTATGACTTTTTTCGACACGCTATACTATGACTTTTTTATGACTTTTTTCGACATGCTATACTATGACTTTTTTCGACACGCTATACTATGACTTTTTTATGACTTTTTTATGACTTTTTTCGACATGCTATACTATGACTTTTTTATGGCTTTTTTCGACACGCTATACTATGACTTTTTTCGACACGCTATACTATGACTTTTTTCGACACGCTATACTATGACTTTTTTCGACACGCTATACTATGACTTTTTTCGACATGCTATACTATGACTTTTTTATGACTTTTTTCGACATGCTATACTATGACTTCATGACTTTTTCGACATGCTATACTATGACTTTTGACTTTATGACTTTTTCGACACGCTATACTATGACCTTTTCGACATGCTATACTATGACTTAATTTCAGAATCTGCTCCAGTCATTGTGTACAATAAAGGCATTGTGGCAAATTATGGCCTAAAAACAGAGTAAAGTGTGTATCACAGTATGGAGTTTTTATATTTGAAAATGTATCAACTGATTGCAATAATGTAAAAAAGCAAAAGGTAACATTTAGTTATGCAAAAGTTTAAATAAACAAATGTTGCAAATTTTTTTTTGGTATTTCTCAATCCTCAGTGACATTAATAGGAACAAGCTCAATTTATACAAAAAAATAAAAATAAATGAAATGCTGCAAGTTACATCAATAAAATTGGTTGGTTACCTGCTTTTTATTTCTCAGAGACTTTCAAAAATCTATTGTACACAAGATAACTCTGTAAAGTTGTGTCTAATGTGATTTTTCAACAAATCGCATGCATCATGCCCATGGCACCGCGTCCTAAATGGCCAAGAGCAACACTGTTTTGAGATGAACTTTTGTTTTGCGTCAGATTTAGAATAACCTCACCTTCAGGTGCTCTGTCCAGGGTGAACCACAGCTTGAACCGGTCCGGGTTGTTGACCTGAATCTCTTCCAATTCCGGTCGCAACAAGATGTCTTTCTCAGTCTGTGATAGGACAGGACGAACCAAGTTTCAGCACTCGATGTTCCACCTTCTGTTTAAGTATGAACCACTCTTTCCCAAGCACACAGGAAAAGAGGAAAAACAAACAACTCTTTCACAACACTTCCATCGTGTGATCCTGGCTGATGAAACTGACCTGGTTTGCAAACAGCAGGTAACACACCGTCTGGTCCTGTGGATCCTTCATCACAGCTGTGATGAGCTGCAACATGGGAGTGATCCCTGGAAGACAACAGGAAAGAGGCTTCAGACATGGCTCTACCTTCAATACACAAACAGTGTGTGGTCATCTGCGTGTCCCTTGGTTCTAAAGAACAAATGTCTTACAGCCAAAAAGTATTTCTCCATAACACACAGTCTAGAAGTTTCTCTTACCTGTCCCTCCAGCAATCATGCCAACATGTTTCGCTGTCTTGGTGTCAGCTGTGGACTTTTTATCTGCTTGAATGGCAAAAGCACCTGTGGAGAAAAAGTTCAGATCAGAAGATCCGATCCAGCAGCTGAAGCTCAATTACAAACCGTGCATCTGTTCACCAACTGTATGAGGACACGAGGGTATGTTGCTCACCTTTGCCTTTGTAAACGATGAGACCACTGGGTCCCCTGAAATCAATAGTGTCGTTGATCCTGAGGCTCTCCAAGTACTGACTCATCTTCCCTCCCTCTGGGAATTTAGGGTTGACATCTTTAAAGTAAATCTGTTGACAAGGGACAACAAAAGAAAAGGGTTTAGGAAAATAAAACCACACCTTTTAGATAATAGAAACAACTTCTCATCTGGGTGTACCTTCACCACTAAGTCCACATAACCTTTGTCATCATCACTGGACACCGGCGTATACGGACGGACGACCAGCTTCCCGTCTATTCTCCCAGACAAATAGATATGCTGCCCTGGAGAGGAAAACACAGGAATTATGTTCATTGTAAATGTGAATATATTACCACTGCTCTCAGTATCATCCGACTACATTACTGAACACTCATGTGCGTCATGATATTATCTAATTCCTTGGCACTATGTTTTGCCTTTGTGCTCTTATACAGTCCCTCTCATAATGACTGACTACTGATTGTTTCCATGTGTTAATTATTGACATTGATTGAATGAGGGAACAGACTAACCGATAGGGAGACCAAGGATGTGTTCAGGGGAAGGTAGGGCAAAGCGGAACTTCCTTGTGTCATGGCTGACAATCTGCACAAAAAGAAACACAGGAGTTTATCGTTAAAAAGAAGCATGCCAATATAAACGCAGAGAGCAACAGTGGTACTTGAACGCACCTGCTGCATTTGCAAACAGACGATTTAGCAAGAGAAGAGTCAAGTTGCAGCAGCGGCACTTTTTGGACTTGCTGCCACAGTTTAGGGCAGTTTCCACTTAACATACAGCCACTGACTTGATTCACTCAAACATTCAGGTCTTATAAAGTTATCTTCAACGTGGTTACCTGTTTGTCCAAGAGTCGCAGTGCATACTTAATGGCGGGGTCCTCTAAGGTGAGGGCTGGTTTCCTCTTTCGGAAGAGAAGTCTGAAGATCAAGTTGACGATGCTGTCAAATCCACCTCGGATCAACTGCAACAAAGGGTCAGAAAACGAGAGAATGAGTCAGACCACCAGCTATCATTAGCTATCAAACGTCTGAGACCTCTGTGGGGCGTTGTCTCACTCGGGTCAAGCCATGTTTGTTTAATCCATAACAGGAGAAATGAGTCACACACATATCTGTGGGCAGGGCCCCACCAACTTGGGTTATGAAAACTAACAGCGTTAACGTTACATGTTAGCTATCGTTAGCCTAAGCTAACGCAATGGTATTAGCTGAAACAAACAAAACCTGGCAACTTCTCACTAAGTTGTACTTACACCAATGATGTAGGACAGCATTTTCTGTTAGTTCTGGCGACTGTAGGGTTGTTTGACAATGCAGAAAGCAGCAGATGCGTTTACTGCAACTGCGACGATCAGTGTCATGCAAGGTTGTCAAGCTCAGGCTAGTTATATATACTCATCCGGTCACTGTTTTTGAAAATAAAAGCATTAATTCGTTGAACAAAATGCGTACATCTCTTTAAATTACACCCAGCAAGCCACCTATACCAACTAATACATTGAATGACTAATAATATATAGTTTTTATTTGTTTATATACCCTGAAAGAATACGGACTTGACATTTGTTCAACTAATAAACACAACTTCCGGTATGATAACGGCTAATGCTAGCTAACTTGTCGAAGCTAAAGCTCAATCGTCACTTCCGCATGGATTCCACTGGATTTCCAGAATAAAACTAATACATAAATGAATAAAATAATATAAAGGAAACGCCTGGACTTCTTAGAATACAAGTCCCTAATAGAAATTGATCTGTGTATAAAGCTAAATGGAAAACAATCTTTTTTCTTTGCGTCATGGTTGTGCTCATACACCGTGGCGTGCTCCTTTGTGTCCTCTAGATGGCAGTAGTGGCCTTGTTAAGAGGCTGGTATGGATGTTTCACAGCCACTACAAAGTGTTAAGAAGCAAACAGTCATTAAAAGTAGGATTTGTCACGCAGGCACTTCTTCTTGATGTGACAGGAGGTATACGTGCAGGAGCAGTGACTCATTCTTCTGCTGCCAGTCAATACTAGCACTGTGGTGAAAGTAATACAGGTTGATTTTGTTATTAAAGGTACTATTAGAGGCAGTCACAGCAACTGGAAATACCACATGATAAGCTTCTGTATCAACAGGAAATAAAACATTTTTATTGATCATTTGTGTATATGAAGTTATATAACAACAGTCAGAACACTCCACAGAGTGAATCACTACACAAAAGTGAAACAAAACTGTAAAACACCTCGTCAAAAAGGAAGGTATGCACAGCAAAGATAACTGTCAGCGGCTCGCCGTCACCGCGAGCGATATGGCAGGAAAAAACACCCCAAACAGTTCTACGAGATTACAGAGAAAAAGTTCCACACACAAAATACTCAAGCAGGCAGTTGATACACACAAAGGCAACTAGGATCTTTCTACAGCATCAGATTCTAATACTTCACACAGCTTTGTTTTTGAAAGGTCAGCGCGGCTTTTTCTCACGGCCACTGGAGGGAATCTTTAGTTCCTCGTCACACAGAGAGCTTTGCTTTTCTTACAAGAGGAGCATTTGTGGGTGTTGATTATGCATGCATCCTTTGGTAGGGAACCACAATAAGAGGAGCATTGCGTTGCAGGTAATGGCGTTGTGGGTTTTTTCCCGCACACATCGCAATCACAACGCTGCCTGTTACTGAATTCCCTGATAGGTTTATACATATTTATTTCTGTTGTAGCTCTGATTTTCTTTCAGCTTTGATCGGATAATTCCATAAGTAAAACCTTTTTTTGCATGAATATTAGCTTGCTGAGGCCCTGTTCATGAAGCCTTTACCCTGTACTTTAATCCATTGTTTTCATTCAAATCTGAAGCTGTACTGGAATTCATGAATCCACATTATGTAAACCATGTCAAATAAAAAAAGTGCAGCTGTATTAACGTATGATTTCGGAATGCAATCAGACGGGGGAGATTTTACCCCAAAGGGTTGTGAAATAAATGACTAGTTGAAAAAAATAAACAAACAGAAAGTGCAAAGTACATCTAATCTCACGGTTAAAGTAATCTACACCAACACAGTCCACACTGTACATTCAGAGTTTTCATCTCAAATATAAAAGGGATTTTTTTGAACCAATGGGGCAGTTAAACAAAAAAAAAAAAAGTGAAATAATGATGAGATATAGTATATGGACGAGAGACGGATGAAATTATATTTGCAGCTGAGTATTCATATTCATGTCACTTTATATTTATTCTAGATATACATTTTTTTGACACAAATATGTAAATATATACACGGCATTTTAAGGGGATATTTAAATCTAGAATCTTGTTTGGTACTTAACTAATACTCCCTGAAACTTCTGATGCTGGAACTGTGTGCAAGAAGAAAAATAACGAACCTGCGAGGAGGGAGGAAACCCTAAAGAGATGTGGAAAGGTGTCAAGCTCCAACCTGTAAGCTGAATCTACGTGTGCTGTGTCCGAACCGTTTCACTGGAAAGGAGGAACATCTGGACTGGAATCATCCACAAGGGTTCGAATCTTTTTTTTGTTTCCTCGGGCAACACCACCCACGTTAACACTATGGGACGAACATACAAGTATTGCACAGTGCTCAACAAAATGCTGTGTGAAACGACCCCACTCGCGCTCAGATAAAACGTCTTTCTGCCTTTCATTTTTTTTTGCCGCGTGCAGTCTGGCGACGCCACGCACGCGCTCTCTCTCGCGCTCTTTCTCTGCGTGTAGAAGGGGGAAAATGGCAGTAAACGCTACAACATCACCACAGAACAAACTGGTTTGGCTACCTATTGATAAGTCTACATCTCTAAGCACACACGGCAGTCACAGTGATACACAAAGCAGTCCTCAGAGACTCCTATGGAATGACAAGTAGCTTTTTCATATTCGTGCTATCAACGACACAATAACATTGAAAACATTTAGAAAGTCCTCCTGAAGCTATAGCATCGAGTATATGCAAGAAGTTCCTCCAAGATAAGAGACGTCATGGTTTTCATGGATTCAAACTTATTCCTTTGTTTCTGGCTTCCCGCTGCAGGTGTCCTGAATTAAAGCCCAGCACAGCAATTATCCAAAAAAATAGTTCTGAAAGAAGTCAACAAGCTAGTTCAAACACAGTGCAAAACAGCAGCCACATAAAAGTTTAAATTGGCAGTAAAACATGGCTAGCTCTATTTGTCACTGTGAGAAGGCAACGCAAAGCAAAGACTGCGATTCAGGGCACCATTGCAGACGAAGACATTGTTCCCAATAAACCAAAGCTACAACCACCAGCACGCGGGAGTGTGCGTGAAGAGAGGGTCTTTACATAAGTCTCCTCTGAAAATGGCAGTGTTTAGAACTCGTTGCTCTGGTTTTTTCTTTGCTCTCCTCTGATTGAAGGCAAGGGGATTGTATCAGAAGAGACGGCCCCTGGTGTCAGTAATGTCCCCCCCGTCCCCAGCCTTTAGTAAAGATTGTAAAAAAAATCATGCAGTTTACGAAAAATAGTCAAGACGTTGAATTGCTCTAAAAAATAGTCCTCTTAAAACCAGAGTCAAAACTCTTTTTTTCCCCCTCTTCTTATCTTTCCTCTCAAAGATCGGCCCCTCGGACAAGGCTGTTCAAAGTAAACAGTTAACAAAATATTGTGAAAGGAGGTTAAGGACACAATGGCTACAGCGTGGCGCTCTTTTCACATGGGGTCGGGTTTTTTTTAAAGGTTGGGAAATGAGTCTTTGCTTGGAGGCAATATATTATTTCACTTTTGAAAAAGAGAACGAGTCAGTTCAAGTGAACGAAGGACCTATTTCACTTATTCTGCCAAATACGGATCAAATAAATGCGAACTGGTTCGCATTGACTGTTGTTTCTGGTAACAGTGTGCCTCGAGCTGAACATATCGGCCCTCTGATTGAGAAATAAGTACAAAAAGTTGTAAGAAATCATGTGCTTGTATAATTTCCAGCAGCATCATTTCCCCCTCAGAACCAGAGCAGTTAATGGCCTTGTGTTTTGGAGTTTTGAGTGTATATATTCATCTGTCTTTTCTGCGATGATCCTTTGCTGAACAGTCCTTTATAATGTGAATATATTTCCACTAGTGTCTTGCAGGTTGGAATTCTCCTTTTTTTCTGGAATGCAATAAGGTAATCAGGTAGAATCTTTCAATCCTGGGATATATAATATTGGCTTTCCTCTATATCTGCATTTACATCATTTAAAATAGAACATCTTATTAAAAACATCAAGATATACACAGATTAGGAAACGGGTAACAACATACAAACACACAAACTAGAAATCATTTTTGTCTGCATACATATATATACAACTGTGGTACAATAAATTCTTTCAGTCATGCGCTACCTATACAGATCGTATTGCTTAAAAGAAGGGGGCATTTGGTCGGGGCAGTTAAGGGCACGGAGATGAAGAACAAAAACTGCTGAATCAGAGAGGAACAAAATAAAAAGAGAAAGCAAAACAAAGTAGGGAATCTGACAGAAAAGCAGAGGGTGGGAGGTCACAGGAAGTTTGAACAATTAGGACTGTTTGTGATATCAGGAGCGGTGAAGCTGGATGAGACTGAGAGGCGGGGTAAAGAGGGGGGGGGGTAACATGGATGGACTCATATATCACTGAGGTATTTACACATACTGGCTAAAGAGTACTACGAGGCAGGTGCTGAAAGGGCCCTGCCTATTTCTTGGTGGAGAGCTGAGCGTCCACCTCCTCCTCGGGCTTCAGCACGTGCCACTGGGCGATGGGTCTCCTGGGGTTGGCCAGCATGTCGGACCAGTGGCGGAGCTCCGTCCCCGAGCTGTTGAGGCCCACAAAGACCTTGCCAATGGCATCGTTCTTGCCGATCTTGTCATAGTCCAGGACAGTTATAACAACTTGCACTTTCTGTAGAAAAGGGAAAAGTAGGCGAGGAACAGAGAACGTAAGTGGAGGTGTCGTCAGCATGCGCTGTTATGCTTTATGTGCATTTATCTACATGAAGCACTGCTGGTTAGTACAGTTATGCAAAGAACGAGCTGCTCCTCCAGACATTAATGTTGATGAACAGTAACTGACCAGAGCCAAACACAGCAGAATGTTTGCTGACTCAGAGGCCTGAGAGTCAGCCTCGGCATGTGTTCATTCAAAGCGACACTGCAAAGAGGAGTGACCCGGGCATCAATCTCTGGCACAGAATATGAATTAGTGCACAAAGAGCTCTGATTAAGTTTCGCTCCACTGGCACACTGAGACGGGGACACCGCCACCTGCATGAGCTCAGAGCCACTGCTGTGAAAGAGCACGTCTAATTCGCCATGTAATGAAATACTGAATAAGGTTCCCACATGGCCGGTTGGGGTTAGTTGGTCTTTAAAGGGACAGTTCACCTACAATGTGCTCATTGAATCACGGCTTTCTTTTATTCTAAATTAGCACACTATTCCGTTGATCATCACTGACCAATAAGCATCGCTCTGCTGATTCTATTCTTCTTGCTGTGATTGATGTTGTCACTGAGTTCTGCAAAGCTAATTGTGTGTGTGTGTGTGTGTGTGTGTGTGTTTACTGAGGATGACGTGGAACTGCTTCAGTCAATAATACACCGTCTGTTAGTGCAATAGACCAATTAAAGGCACTGATTGTAATTCCCACACAATCTCTGTAATTTGTTATACAGAATGGGAAAAATCTAATTGAGCTGTATTAATTTCCCCTACAACATAGACAGAGGTACTATTGTAGGAGCAAGTCTGTAATTAAAGGTTTACAACATTTACCACAACCTCTTTCAGGAGTTGGGAGTTTGACTGATTGGTCACAGTCCAATTAGGTCATTCAAGTATGTTTTAAACTCAGGAGAACATGTAATACACCTAATCTATGACAGGTTGAATCAGTGGCACTCCTAATTATTTCACCTGACTCTCAATGATGAGATGATGAATGTAAAGTCAGCAGTAATACTGTTCTCAGCACGACTAAATCAGGGCTTGATTTGGACGAGGTTTATTGGGATCGACAGTTTAAATTGAAAATGAGGCTCATGGATCCAAACCCGTAATTTGTGAGCTGTGACGGGCTCAATCAATTTGACTCAATTACCGTCTTACATGAGGAGACAATGTAGTTTGTTGCTTTTTCTTTCTGGCAAAGTTTGTGCATTCATTATCCATTCCTCCGTATCTTTGTCTGCAGTTAATGCTGAATACATTATGTTAGTAATGATTGTAAGACGTGCAAAAAATAGCACCGAGGTAAATGCTACAGGCAATAACAAGTGCATAGAATAACATCCACCGAGCAATTGGCTCGTGAAATTGCGAACCCAAGGCTGATATAAAACGAGGAGCCTTTGATTATTCTGTTGTGATGAAACGGATTCTTTGGTAAATCAGCTTCCACTTATTTGCTGGTTATTACTCGTCTCTGCAGTAAAGCACATTACCTTTAAGAGATCTCAGAGTGATGGGAATGGATGTTTAATAAAGCGCTCAATGGAAGAGGACGTACCTGGATTTGTTCAAACGGGACTTCAAAGCTAAAGGACTCGTTGTAGTAAGGGTTGAGGGTGTTCTTCTTGATTGTCGTCTTCTTCTTCTTCAGCCTCTTGCCGTTTTGCGTCAGGTGGAGCTTGGCATATGGATCTGCAGTGACAGACACACAGCCACATTAACATCCATTTGAAGTCATGTTTCTGGCCACGTGATGCATGGACGCCCACGCATCGCTCTCTCCTTTCAGCTCTGTTTTTGGTCTCCACCAACTCCTGAGGGAAACATGTCTCTTCAGCTGCTGAATGCTCCACTGTGTATAAATGGTTGTCAATGAAGCATAACAAAGACAGTCCTGTTTGTTTACATCACTCAGTTAACCTTCCCGACTCAAGAGCCTCATTTCCATCAGTCCGACTGCTATCTAAGTGGCAACCAAGTGGTCCGCTTCATCCACTCTCTGGCAATCAGGGCGAGTCGGGGGAAAAAAGCGAATCGCCCATCGCTTTCGTTTATGACGTGACACTACTTCTCCTGATTTGTTTGCATTCTACAAATTGTCATCAAAAATAAATTGGAGAGGAGGAGAGTTCGTGTCTTTGTTTGGGCTCGGAGGGAAAACGGACAAGAGGGCCGGCAGCAAATGTCTTTTTCAAAATGATGAAAGAAATGGCGTGGTTTTTTTTTGGGCTTCAATTGGGCCATCAAAAGGGACGAGGTGAGGCTGTTTGATTTGCACCATGAGATCCTAATCAGTCCAAAGTATGTGCGGCCGAAGAATGTAATAACTTCCACCGTAATATTCCGAGGCTTACAGAAAGGATCCACAAGAAGAACGAGGATTCAATAATAGCTGCAGTTCAAAGAATATGCAATCTTCTTATTCGTTCACATTTTCACAAGTGGGAAATGAACAGTTTTACACTCATTTACAGGTTACAGACAAGGTTTCTCTTAATATTCTGTGTGAGTGAGCTGCATAACAGCCGGTTGTAAATTCTGTCATGGAGGACGGCAAAATGTTGTAATATTTAAACTATGCTGTCTACCGTTCCCACTGCAGGTATTCATCCTCTCGTCCAGTTTACCGTCAGCCTGACTCCACGTGGATGCGGACTTTTACTTCCCGCACCCGACATGAAACGAGGTTACAGTCGACTTCATGCAGTAATCGGATTTCTTCATGGAAACAAGAAAACAGGTTTAAAATCATGCACTTAGGCATGAAAACGACTGCTGATGCACATAAAGGCAGATTTAGGGTAAAAAGTGAATGCTGCTTGTAAATACACTGCTTAACCTGATTTATCTGAATAACCTGGTTTCTTGGGTGTACTATTGAAATGAACAGAAAAACCTCAACGTCAAAGCCCAGTATTAACATCTTAACTTCTGTGATTAAATAAAGTTATTTTCACTCATTTTAGCAGGAAGTAACTGTGTATCGTGGCAATTTTTACAATTATTGTTCCACTACGGACATAAGAGGAGAATGTTTTGGGCGTGTAATAGATTGACAAGTATCAGCCTCTTGTCAGCCATGGTGGCTCCCACTTGGCCCCTCACACATCAGTGGTTTTCTTCACTTTGTGCTTATTACATCTTGAGCTTATCAACACATAATATAACATAACGCCCGAGGCTAACATTGTTCTCCCCGAACCTCAGAGCTGTGAATGAATAAAGAGTGAGACTTTGAAATCAGAGCTTGTAATTAGTTGTTGAAAGACTGCTTGCTCTGCTAATCTGTGTTTATCTCTGGATCCCATATGCACAAAGACTTTAAAGCGCTTCATGTTTTTGTGACGTGTGAGCTGCAGTTTGAATACATCTATGATTTTAGCTGGAAGATTGTGAGATTTCCAGCAACAGCAAAGACTGAACAAGCGTAGCTGCCTTCATCTTTTATCCAATTCAGCGGGACAAGAACCTGACTGGAGACTGGATTCGTCCAGTGCAGCTGACATGTATGTATAGACGCAACCAAACAGAGTAAGAGGGAGAAAAGCAGGGAGAATAAATGGATGACAGAGACACGAGTGAAAAGGTAACAGGCTCCTAACAGAGTGGGCGTCCATTAGTATTCTCCTGCTGAGACGAGATGGAGAGCTGGGAGGAGTACACCGGTGTATGAGGGTTGCATGCGTGTTGTCATAATGCATCCAATACATCGTGGTTTGCGCTCAGCTACCTATCAATTTGAACAAAGCTCTATATCTCAGATTTATGATGATTTACTGAAGGAGGCCTCGCCTTCTTTTGAGCATCTTAGATGAAAATGGGAGGACTTTGGTGAGAGAATCTTCGATGAAATCTGGAAATCGTCCGTTGCAATCATCCACACTGCCTCCATGTGTGTCAGGTATAGTTTGATCTAATTCAAAGGCTGCATCTGTCCAGGTGTACGCTTGCCCAGCTCTGTCCAGAATTCCACCCAACCTCTCAACGGTGCAGCCAAGACCCAGTCACCCTTATTCCTTCATTTTAGGCTTAATAAATTCTAAAAAGTATGGCAACCATTTCTGGTGTCCTAAAATTGTCATAAAAAGTTTAAAACAGCGTACGAGCTCTTCATTCATTGATTGTATCCGTCAAATCAGGGTCTATGATTCAAAATGTAAACCAAAAAGCCTTAACTTTGTGAAACTTGCAGACTCAAGTTACAATCTTACAATTCTCAGTGTTATTCTGTCGTGTTTCCGCACCGCACTCGCACAAATCAGACGCCATTGCTGTCGCAGTCATCCCCTTGTTGGTTTCTGCAAGGTTCTCTTTGTCTGAACTCCTTGGTTCTTCTTCTGCCTAATTCAAACTAATCTTGCGTCGGCAGACCTCCGTCTCATCAAATTCACAAAGGTCGAAAGAAAGTCAAGCACAAAAGCTGAGCAATAGTAAAGGGCAACGAGGGTCTGTAAAAGGGATCTGTGGGATTTATGCGTGAGAAAAAAAAAAGAGTAATTTAAAGAACCATTTCAAAATGCAAAATGCAAAAACTCTGCCTCTGACTGACTCCAACTAGCGAAGGCATAGCGCGCTCGCCAATCAGAGGCAAAGCAGGGCCGGTCATGCCTTCACCACAGTCAGAATCATAATTTAGCGAACCGGCAAACTGTAAACCACGTCCAAATACTGCTCCAACTGTGCCAGAATAAACAACACAACAGCCGAATGGCATTACGCAAGATCAAATAAAAAAGGAAACACACCTGTGGCGCCACATCACTGCCATCCAGACGCTCTTATCTTTGTGTGCCGTTATTGAGTTCTGGGAGACTCGCCGTACCTCATATCCGGCCCCCTTCTTAACCGCCTTATCCCTGACGGATGTAATCTGTCCCATTTCATAGATGAATGGCAGCGCTCCTGATGCAACAGCGTTTCCTCACACAATGTGTACAGCAAAGAGACGCCACTACCCAATCCTGAGGTAACTCATCTGGGTCCCGGATCTCGGCCATGGTTTTATGAGGCGACGCACCATCAGTACATTTGGGGCTGGAAGCAGGTTTCTGGAGAAGTGATGAGCTCTGAGCTACTGAAGCGGTCTACTTCTAAAGTGGTTACTTATAGTTTGTGTTTCAAGCTGTGAATAACTCAGCTGCGACTCGTGCGGGTTATTTCGGTGAGGGTGGTGCCTCTCACAGTTGAGGCATCACTATATCACGCGCACAGACAGCACAACACCAAAACAAAGAAGTTGTTTCTTCCTCAAATATTTCCGTGCTCATCGAGCGCGGCCGCTGTGGCAGAGTCGTGCCAAATGAGCACCAATACAAGCGGGGTTAAATATAGCCCGGCTGTCATCTGAGCTTTCCTCCCATCGCGTTGGATTCGCCGCGGTGGGTGAATCCAGAGGTAACCGTCGGTTTAGTTTTACACACTCAACTCAGCGCCGAATGGCACACATAGCACAGACACGAGCGTTTACAGCGGAGCTCTTCTCTGGGGCTCAGACCCACATGAACACAAAGAGGAAATCAACTCGTCTGCAATGAGACCGGGATTATTTTGAGACGACAGCTAAAGAGCACGGTGCTCGGCGCCTCGTCGCACTCGAGCAGCAATCACAGGGAGCGCCGAAGAAATCAAGAGTACTTTTTAAAAACGCAGAATGTTTAAAAAGTCTGGTTTTTTTTGCGAGAGACGCAGCGTGGAGGTCGATTTGGAGGGATGTTTCATGAGGAGCCAATCAAAAGAATTATTTCTGATTATACATTGGTTAATGATAATACCCACGTCTTCCTCTGCGAGCCATAATTAGGCATGGTAAACAGGATGACAATAGAGGAGAAGGCTGATCCCAGGCCATCAATTACTTGTCCTCCTCCTTAAACTCGGGCTGAGACGCCCTGTGGATGGAGGCTAATTATTGTTATTACGGACCTGCTCATTATTTCATCCATCTGCTACACTTTTAGGTCCATTTCCTGAGCAGAAAAAGCAGTCGCGACCAACGGAACATCAAAAAACTGCAATTTAGAGCATATTCTGCTCGTGTGTAATTACAAACTAACAGCTCTGACTGTATGCTAATAACTCACCCTGAAACCCACAGGAGATAAGACACGCTTCAATTAAATGTGACAGTATGTGTCAAACTGTCTGGTTTCGCTGCTATTTCCCTTCTCTGTAAAAGAGAAACCTGGCCTTCAAAGTGAACACATTAACACATTTTTCATACTGGCTGGACAAAGTGGCTGACAGTCCCCCCCGATGCAAATGTGCACAGGTGCGCTAATGCCAGTAGCATAAAATGGGGCTTTTTTTTCCCTGCCAAATGGCTGCTTTGGTAGATGAAAGGGAACGGTGTGCTTTTTAGCGTGGGCCGTGCCACTGTACTGCAGGATGTTGAGGCTTATGCGGAGAGACTGGGCTGTCAGGCGGAAAGCGAGTGGACACAGGTGTATGGTGATTGCAGCAGAAAGAGTGAAGGCGGGAGGAGAGTGCACACCGGGGACTTTAAAATGAAACCACCGCAGAAAGTCAAAGTAGAGGCAGCAGGGGGGGGGGGAGACGGGCCGGCGTATCGTGTGATTCGTGTGCTTGAGTGAGTGCATGTGGGGCTCTGGCGGAAGCACTAATATTGAGAAAACATGTAACTGTCTATACCTCAGTGGATCGGTATCAGACACGTAGAGACACTGACCACGCGGCGGTATCTGACGAGTTGGGAAAGAGAACCAGTTGAACGTTCAGCAGTCTTGGTTTCCATAATCCAGTCCAAGACAAACCCTAGTATGCCTTTGTGTGCTTGTATCATAACGAATATACGTTTAGATTTAAATCTGTAATGTGCAAAATAAGACAATAAGACTCCAACTGAGCATTCTTGATCGTCCTGAGATAGTGATGCTTTTTTTGTGTCCCTTTCTGAAACATTGCTCGTGTTGTTCGTGTGCTCCAGTCATGAACCTGTGGGTGTTTGCATGTGCGATGACTTCCACCCCTCTCCTTGCCCACGCAAGTGGCACATTCCGTTACCATGACATCAGACCCGCTCTTCAGACTTGACTGCATTGTGATAAATGTCATGTATTGATCTTAATGCCGCATGGGTTCACTGTCGGGCGCTGCATCACAGCAGGAGGAGCTTTCAGTCTTTCCTGCATGCGACCGTCATTGGTGGTTGTTTCACACAACATGAAGTCTGAACTGTGCGGCTTCTTCTCGATCTGAACATCACCCCCCCCCCCCAAATATTTAGCTGTTTTCTTTACAGTGTTTATGACTCAATAACGGGTGAAAAACAAGCGTTTGTTGTTGAAATTCTAATTTTGGTCACAAGAGGCTGAACCGCGACTAACATTCATATTGTCTTGAAGGTGAGTTTCAATCCATCGATGCGTACTAAACACAATTCACAAATATTATGTGTCAATGTAATGTAAATTAAAACTAAACTAACACTGTATGTGGTGCACTTCAGCCCCATGTGGCCAACACAAGTACTACAGCAACAAACATCCCGACACATTTTATTCACCGGTTATTAACTCATAAACGCTGGAGAGAATACAATTTAGATCAGACTCAATAAATAGATCTACAGATGGGGTTTTTTAGACACTTGCATCTCAGGTCTTCCTTTGCATCTGTACTCAATTTATACGATTTTAATTGATTTATTTCAGCCAAAGCCATGTTGTTCTTTGACAAATGTCCCCGTGACCAGTGATGTGTTTGGGTGGTTGTTAAATGTGCTGCAGTGCATGTATAGTTACAGACAAAGGGCCTGTCAGGGTGAAAGTCAAAGGGAACAAGCACACCATTGTAATTGTTGCTCACCTGACAAGCCTCCCACGTCCATTTTCTTCAGGTTTTTGGCCTCGAGGATGACCACGGTCAACTTGCCAGCGGTGGGAACGTATCGCAGAGAGAAGCAGATATCGCCCAGCTTCTCTTGCTGTTGGACAAACAGACACGTCGCAGAGGTGAGTTTTAAACAGCAGCTAATAAATCCACAGTGACTGCATCACATGCTCGCAGCAGATGCTCACAATAAATAGGTCGTCAATTCCTCCACAAAGCACATTAGGGAATGTTCAGTCGACCAAATCTGAAGCTCTCGTGTTCCTTTTTTTTTTAACCCGCTAGACGCGTCGTTTATTTGGTGGTGCTCTCCACAAACAGAGCAGATAACTTTTAATGATTTTTTAATGAACATTTAAAGCTGCAGACGTTTCTATGTGAGACGTGACGGCACTAAAGGTTCGAGTAGAGTACACTGACATTGGGTTATTGAGTTGATACAGTAATTACAGAGTCCACTTTGAATAAGGCCGCGTTTATGCATGAAATTTACATAAACGACAGAAAGATGTTCTTGTAATTGCTTTAAGTGCATATATTTTATGCTTTCTAGTGAAGAACATGCGCACAGAAAGACCAGCATGAATAATTCAGTGTAAGGTAGAGCTGTAAAACAAAAAAACACTTCAGTACGCCGTCTGAGTAAACGACAGTTGGAGTGAGCATGTCATTTCGTGGTATTCTTTAGTCCAGAACATGCAGTTCATAATAAATGGTTCAATGTATTTTTGTTTTGGAGACAAATATTTCTTAATATATTTAAAAAGAGTCTTCAGGACGAGCTGTTAACAAGGTTAGTCCTCACGTGAGCCAGCTGTCTGCTGTCTTATTGTATTCATAGAAATAACTACATATTGTACACATTAAAAAAATAAGTACAGACAAAATAAATCACAAAGAACACTTTTAAAGACACTTTTTCTCAACTGAGAAACTTCACCGCAGAAGGTTTATCAATCAAATCATTTATTTTACGACAACCTCCAGAATTTAGTTAAATAAATAAAATGATTCTTAAAAGATTATCAGTGTTGAAACAATAAATAAAGATATTCATCAATGTGCATCACAAGCGGGTAAAGAGACACAGCAGCACAAAGTCAATGCTTCACACCACACTCTGCCTCTCTGAGTCACAGCCGATCAATTACACAACATGTCCCGACGCGTCTCCAGCCTACTATGGATTCGGTCTCTCGTTGGGGTTTGAGCGCTCTCTAATATCGGCTCCCTCTTTGGTCCGTCACTCATCCCTCCGCTGGAGAAGCACCGACTGCAATCACTTCACCGGTTCGGACAAATCCCCATCACGAACACAAGCCTCATCATCACGCGCCGAACAGAGAGCGATTCATATTCTCCATCTCTCGCATCAACGCTCGGTGCAGACGCCGTCAATAACTCTCCCTCAGGTCACACCTGAGTAACAAATAGGAGCTGAATATCAGCCTTTGTTTTCTTTCATCACGTTCCAATCAAGGCCTATTTCCTCATGCGGAGTCACTGCGCTGGTTGCAGTGTGTCCCCCCCCCCAGCGAGAGACAGAGCGACGGTTAATTATGCCTGTCGAGAGCAGTGACCAGCGTCTTTAATATATATGAACTGAAAAATGCATCCAGTATTTCACACGAAACACAGATTACCGGTAAACGGAGAGAAATAAACCATTTCTTGTGGCAGAGATGTAGTTTTTGTGTGATCTGGGAGTTTAGGGAGCTGATTGTCAACAGCGACGTCCACAGTTTGTGTGTCACCTTATTTCTTGTCATCTCTTTTCTTCACACACATTAAAGCCACAACATATGTAAATGCATATATTATTTATTAGTTACATCCATCTATATTGTAGGGGAAGTTATGTGCTTCGACTATGAGCAAATGAACACATACGTGTATTTCTTTTAACCTTAAAAGCTACTGCAGATATAATTACATTGTTTTGATTGCAATCATCAAAAGGTACAATTGCTGAGCTGCCAAGACAACGCCGTCCATTTCACATGCGGCAGGTTCATTTGCATCTTGACACAAAATCTAAAAAGGTCGTTGACAAATGGATCATTGTTACTGCTATGCATTCGAAATGACCATTCAGAGCCGCATTATGACTCCGGCATGAAATTACTGAATGTAATATTTCAATGCTTTTCATCAGTAGGCCGGTGTGGAGCAGTGATTTCCACGCTCTGCCTCTACGACCGCTCTCCACTGAGCTCCGGTGTCTCGGACCTGACGTGAAATGATCAAGTGCAGCCGTGCGACCAAACGCGAATAAGAATAGTGACGCCCTTCAACTCAAACAACTTCACCAGCCATTCGACGCCGCTAAAAATGAGGTTCCACTGGCAACATGTGCTGCAGGCCATGACATTTACCATGAAAATTGAATTTCCTGAACTGCTGCCTGGGAAGTCACACCTCTATTAATCGAAGGGGAAGTGTGGACATCTGATTAAGTTTCCAGGAGAGACGGATTACTTCAGCCACGGCATCACATTTGTGTTTCGAGCACAGCTTGCTGAGTGAACACAGCAAAAACAATCATTTTGATATCACTTATGCAAGCCCCGGCAAAAGAAATACCCGTATTATTAAAAACAGCAGCTGACAGGTGTGCAAATCGGAGCCCTGACCGGCGTCACAAAATTATTTCTCATTTCACATTTTCCAGGGAGCGATTGAACGTTTGGCATGTGTGCGTGTTATCCTACAGAGGTTTCATGAGTCTTACCTCCTCCTTCTCAGCGCTCAGCAGATCCCGCCACTCCTCTGTTACGTGGCTGAAGTCCACCTTGTTCATGGTCACCTTGATGTCGCCGATGGCATCGTGTTTGGAGAAGCGGTCAAAGTCGTACACCGTCATTATCAGCGTCTTTCCCCCGAGCTCCACGTAGGGGACCTGAGGAGGACGAGGAGAGGAACAGACGTACTGTCTCTTTAATTGGATGGCTCACCCTGCAGTAACTCCATCTTTGTGAAGCTTATTATGTCCAGTCTGTGTTGACTTTGTTAGAGGTGTTGGTTTATAGGACTGTATTATATCAAAATGAATGCTTTTAAATGCTTTGTGGTATATATACTCGAAAATCTTCAGTTTCATCCATTTCATTTAATATCGTCAGCCCTGAACTTCCACAGAAGAGTTTGTGAAGTTTCTTCAGTTAATTAAATGCCAAGCTGAGTCAGGTGTGTAGGTGTGTGTGTGTGTTTGGAGTGGGTGGATGTCGATGTTGTGGGTGATTCTGTTTCCAAATCAATCACTACACCTGACAGGTGGCATTATCAGACCTGCGACCTGCGATGGGTAAAAGACGGGTGAGCACTTGTGATCCTTGCTTGCCTTACATTTTGGGATGAAACTTATGAAATGGAAACGCCCTGTTTGAGAGCGAGGGAACGATAAGTCCTTGACAGCACTTGTAATTACCTGTCCTGTCTTTCTCACAATTTGGGAATTAAGTATTACAGAAAACACACAAATACACAGCATTGAGGTGGATATCACATCACATTGCGCTTGACTTCACACCAAACACCTGCGCTCTTCTCTGTCCAGCGAATAACAAAACTTTCCCCACTGCCGAGCTGCATTCATGCATCTATTGTGGCCGCGGTGCAGCTGCCTGTGTTAATCCCAATCACATTCAGCCTCTGTGTGTGTGTGTGTGTGAGATATCAGGAGCTTGTTAATGTGCCAGCTGGTTACTGTCTCCACACCTTTCCAGCATTCATGGCTGCATGAAAATCAGATTGTCAGCGGAACAAAAACATCTCCAGCTGCAAATGTTTCTCAGCGTCCTGCGGAAGCACGTGAAGTCGAGCTCTTGTGAGGTGTACCTTGAAAGTGAACTGCTCATTGAAGACAGGATTGAGGGTCTTCCTGTGGACCTTGGTCTCAAACTTCTTCTTCTTGTCAGGCAGCAGGTAGACCTTCACGTATGGGTCGGATGTGCCACCCATGTCCATAGCAGGCAGCTCTGCGGCCTGGATGATCCCCACCATGAGCTACAAGTGGAACACCAAAGGGTAAAAACAGTGAGGGACGGCATGTCAAACTGTCCCCTTATCCAAATTATCACAACTTGCACCTTCATCCCACCAACATCCTGACAGAGAGTCCATATACTGTTCAAGAAATGTCTAGAATTATCTCTCGAAGACTTGAGGAACATAAGATTGTTCTTGTCTTTTAAAATCACGAGCAATCAGTCTCCCACAATTGGGGTTTTAAGGTGATTCAGTGTCATTTCTTTGTGGGATATGGCAGCGTTATTAGAAGGTTATGCCTGCAGAGCCTGACAGCGGCTGAGGAGTTCGTAAAGGTCAGGACGTGTCAGGGTGGGAACGAGAGGACTGTTTCTCTTCACATAAGGCGGATAATTGATAACCGCAATGGAGGGCCCGGGAGGCTGATTGACCTGCCAGTCAGAGTCTGAAACTCAAAGGCCTCTCAGGAGGCCCAGCTAGTCCAGTCAATCAACTTCCTATCAGGCAGCCATCAAGCAGCAATGTGGAGGCTGACCAGGGCGCTCAGCCACGGAGCTCTGCAGCTGTCGGCAGCGGCGTCGGTTTACTGCTTGCGGCGCTGCCGGCGACGCAGTGGTAAATAGAAAAGGTGGGAAACAATGACAATTAACTGCAGTCGGTAAACGCCATAAGGCAAGTAACCAACGCTAGATGAAGATCATAGTCTGAAAGCTTTGAAAAAAAGCTTGTAAGAGGACCTTGAGTTCTGATGGTTAAATCAAAGCTGAACCTCAGCAGTGTTGTCATACTAGCCTGCAGAGCTTTGACGATGATGCCCTGGTTTCGTGAAATAAAATAACATCTTCGTCATTCAGTTCCAGCTTTGCTTCTTTATCGTCTTCCATCTGAAGTTCAACTGGACGGCTGAACGCTTCCGCCAATCATCCACGTCTGTCCAAGATGTCACCACTTCATCATTTTATCCTATTAAACGTTTGTGTGAAATTATCATATGAGTTATTCACAAAAACGTGTTTTTGGGAGGTCACAGTGACTTTAGACCAACGCATTCTAATCGGTCCCTCCTTGAACCCGAGGGGATGTTTGTGGCAGATGTAATGAGATTCCCTCAGTACTACTACATGCACTGATCTGCAGTGGATGGTGGTGAGATTCCAGTAGGGAAAGGTCTTCATGAGATGGAGTAAATGTACCACATATACACACGCGCACACACACACACACACACACACAAACATCACACACGTGACAATAGTGAACACGAGACGAGATCATCATGGAAAGTATGGAGTATCCTCGATTGATTTACTGCTCCCCAGGTAATGCACAACATTTTCTTGACATCACCTTGAAAACACACTGAAATGAGATTCTGTCACGATAAATATAACAACATTTATTATAATGCACTGTGTGTAGTTTACATATTCTGGCCAGAGCTTTTTCCATCAAGTGAGTTATCAATGTATTAATCATTCCCCATTATTTAAAGTATTAAATATGACATACCATTGTGAAAAACACTCCTCTGAGCCCAAGGTGGCATCTACTTGTTTTGTCTGGCTAACAGCTTAAAAACCCAAAAGTATGAAGTTCACAATGAATTCGAACAGAGAGAAGAGAAATGATAAATACGCATAATACCTGAAATGTGCCCATCAGCTGTAAACCGTGACACAAACACAATGTTCCACGTCAAATCCTTCTTTTTGCCAAAGACTTTTTTAAGATATGAAAATTTACTGCAACAGACTTTTAAGGAATTCCCACTTGGAGGCTTGTGCCGAATCCTCCACACTAAAGGACACATTGTCTGATTGAAATCAACGATACAGTTGGTACACTTTGGTAACATATGGTAGCTGAACATAAACACTTTTCAATTGTTGTCTCCTCTCCACAACTCTGTAGTTCTACTAATCAACCAATCCTCTATTTCTAATTATAACACTATTTATTTCCAACACCTTGATCATCACACCTTTGAGAGTTGAATCAAATGTTTGCACATCTGTGTGGGTGTTTCTGTTGAACTGAAGACTGTATCGCGGCAGACAGAGAGCTGCTGGTAGTAACCCGTCTCTGTTTGTCTGTTACTCTTCAGTCCGGTGAGCAGCACAGAGCGGCTGCAGGACGGTGATTCTGCCTCTCGGCAGCTCATCTTGGACGGCTTCGTCCCAAATGCATCACGGCTCTGCCGCGACCACTTCACACACACTTCCAAACAGGACCAATCGTCATTTTCATGACTAATATTTAACGAAGCAGCTTTGTGTTGTATTTCACAAATGAACAGTCTCGGGGGAAATTCTGGAAATAAATGATAAAAAAAGAAAAAAAAGAAACATGAATGTTTTGAAATTCATCCCTTTTTAATGATGAGTTCAAATTTCACATACTCTGACTGGACACAACACAATAGGCCCGGTCTTGACCTGCAGATGAATATGGTAATGCTGTTGAAAGTAGGAATGACATTATAATTCCCTTCCTGCGGCGCTGAGGAGGCTCTTTGTGCTTCATTTGCCCGATGCAGCCGCATCGTCGCTCCCCTGACTGATTGGGATCTTTTACAAAAACCTTTTGTCTCATTGGCGTATAAACTCAGAGTCATCAACACCGGGGGAAGCAGCCAGTTGTGGTGGTTAACAGACGGAAACAAAGCTCTTTGCCATGAGGACCTGGCATTAATCTGCCCATCTCCTCACACTTAAGTCTGATCTCGCCTCAGTCTCACACACACACACACACAAACCAGTGTTTCCCCTTTTTTTCTTGGCACGATGGAACATTTAGTGACAGATCTCTGAACCACGAAGGGGAAATTTAATAGCGCTAACGGCAGCATCTTAAACGAGGCGTGTTTTCTAATTTATGAGACAAATTGGTATAACACAAAGTGTGTTGACATATATCCAAACGGATACAACATCTGGTTCAGACCCTAAATGAGGAGTTAGATGCCGAATATCACTTTCTAACCCAGACAGAAGATTTAAATTGGATAATCCTGCAAAACCCTGCAGATCACATTAAGATGTGTGACCACCTGTTACCTGCTATTATCTCATTTAATTCTGCGTCGGTGCATTGCAACGACAGAGCAGACGAGGCAAATTGACGTTTTAGTTAAGGAACCAAAAGTCTTGCTTCGGGTTATAAAACCATCATAGTTACAGGGCAAATAAAGCACGAAGTATTGGTCTGTGATTGAACATGCAACCCATCTATCAGCCCGACTTCACTGCATAAAGGGAAGAAGACTTTCTGCATTGGCACTGCGATGTCGAATGTTGTCACTTTGAGTCTGTCCTTTCAGCAAAGATACAAACATTTTTGCCTTTAGCTGTGGTTCGGACATCGCATTGAGTTTTTCACATCGGGCATCCTCTGTCCTTAAATCGCGTGCTGTAGAGCCGTCCAACACGAACCTAATTTCTCGGGACACTGGGCTCGAACAATAAAATTTGATCTCGTCAAAAAGAAAGGGAGGCACTGAAAAGTACCATCTCCATGCTTCGGCTGTGATCGAATATAATCTCTGACTGCAAATTATCCCAAGACTAGACAATCCCTGTTCTCTGTAATATCCTGTCTTTAACAGCTGCCACGTATTCAGTCGTTCACACGCAGCCTTCTGCTTTGTAAAGGAAGCTACAGCCCCCCCCCCCCCCCCCCCCCCTGTCAGCTCTCCTCCAGCAGTTCTGTGGTGCTCACATCGATTGCATGGGCCTCAAAGCCTGAGGGTGACAAATAAACATTTCCTCAAGGCCACTGTGTCCGTCACGGAGCTGAAAGTGGGTCAGATGAACGGCTGCCTCCCCGGGTTTTTCTTTTTTTAGGTCAGTCTGTTTCAGAGCGGCAGTGAGCCGTGTGCGGTGTGAAAACTGTCACCCATTCATTACACTTCAGCTCCACTGTGGAGCCTATTACCAGTGTAATCAAGAACCTTATAGAGAGACCTGTCATTGCCTCCCACTCGATGACAGATCACTCTGTGAAATGTAATATTGTCCACATAATATCCCTCTTTTTTATGAAATGACTCAATACCTTCCCCTCTAAAATAAATAAGGGCCTGGGTGTCTGAACATGAATCAGTCTGTGCATTGATGACAGGTTAAGTGCTAATAATTATTGATGATTGAAGGAGACACAAACATGAGAACAGTTTTATTCGTCTTTTAGTTATTGTAAGGGAGATGTACCTAAGCCGGTGTGTGACTCGGTGTGTACAGGAGTACAGGCTGTCAGTTCTGTTCTGTTCATAATGGGGAGTTAGCTAGCCCAGTGAGGGGCAGCGCCGTGTTCACGCACCGTGTCTATTATCTGTCACACAACATCTGGCGGGAGGAAAGTTGATGTGCTTCCTCGTTCTGCTTCTTTTTTTGTTTTTTAAAGTCAGCCTGCCGGAAAAAGAATAAAGCAGATGGGTTTCTGCAGGGGCTGTTTTCAATCACGTAGAAAGAAACAACCAAATCCCAACAGCCGACTGTATCTTTCACAAGGCTCAGCAGCGAATGAACACACTCGACCGGCGTGATATCCCTGTGAGATTGCTCTCAAGCTTCAGTGCTCGAACAGCAGTGGCGACGCAACAAAAGGAGAATGTTGTGCAAAACCTGGGTTGGGTCCTGTTTAATCTCTGGAGAGATGAAAAGTTGGACCCCTTCAGAAGTCGGGCGTGAACCATACTTACGAAGGAGGACCTTTCGCAACAACGACACCACACACAGGGAGATTCGGAGAACAGAGCCTTACCGTATTCTCGGTGAAATTGTAATCCAGGGAGTATTGTAATTTGCCCAGTTTCTGGTCCTCCTTGGGCTCTGCCTCTTTCTCCGTTTCAGTCAGCCCTGTCTCTGCTTCCTCCTCATCCTTCAAGGCCTGAAGGAGACACCCACCAAGAGTCAGTGTCGCCTGTTTGTCGCTGGTGCGAGCACCCAGCCAGCCGTTCCCCGCCCAGGTCCTGCCACCGGACCTACTCCTGTAAAAGCTGCCACTTGTTTTATGGTGTAATAAGGGGGGGGGGGGGGGGGGGGGGGGGGGAGCAAGCACTGAAACACCATAGCAGTTAACACCAGGACATGCTCTGTGATGCACTAAAGCACCGGGCCTGTTCCCCCGAAGATGCTTTCCTATCAATCTCTGGGTGTTTCTGTCTAAAAGGGAGGAAAGATCAAATGATGTCGCCAGAGATAAGAGCGACGGGCATTAGAGGAAGAAGAGGAGAGAATAGAGAGAAGGGCTGCTCCCTGCAAGTCCAGGAGTCGAATCAAACAGAGGCGAAGCCTCAGGCGACTTCAAATTCTTCAAGTCGAGACATTATTTTTATTTTTATATATCTATAAAGAACTTAGTGGTCCTATTAACAATCTAAACATGAACATATGGATTGTATAGATATGAATTTTGGTTACACGGCAAAGTAGTTACACCCACAAAGCATTGTAAACCGTGTCGTAATTGAAGACGAGTGGGTTTGCAGCGAGCTCCGTGTGGGCGAGCGACGTTCACCCCGAGTCGGAAATGCGGCCGGCGAGGGCCAGCGTCCCGGGGAGAGGTCCCGTGATGGGATCTTCCCCGAGCTGCTGAATGAATGAATGAATCCATCGGACCCCGCCCATTGAGAGATGTTAAAACATGTTCATGATAACGACTACGGCGAGCCGCATTTGACATGCCAGTGTGGTCAAAATCATCACTGAGACTCGTGTCACTGGATTTCCGGATTGCCAGATGAAAAAGAAACGAATAGCCGAAACTAATTTCAATAAATTCTGACTCGGGTACAGCCCATGTAAAGAGACACAGAGAGAGGACAGTTGGAAGAGAGAGAGAGAGATGCTTCCAGGAAAGGTCACAGCAAGACAATTCCCTTGATGTTATTTCAGGCAGATAAAGTCTCTGGCAAAAACACATATCAACTGGGAAGAGTGATGGTGGCAGAGAGTGAGAAGGGAAGTTGCCCTATCGCTAGCCTGGCACTGAGGTAAAGGCAGCAGGGGGAGCAGCATTGGTGGTGGTGCTGGTGCTGGAGGGGGGGGGGGGGGGGCGGGGAGGAGAGGAGGGGTGCTGGTGGGGGTGGAGGAGTTTGTTATAAGACCAACATGCGATTGAAGAGGCAAAAGACTAGCGCTCAAGATCATTCATTCAGCGTCAAACGTTGCCTTCCAAGATGTCACTGTCGTCATGCAGAGCATTCTCTGTCATACAAACCAGTGCTCTGGTGTGATTTCCCCCATTCCCCAAGTCTGGTTACGCCCTCAAGACAAACAGTCGCAGTGTCACCATCACCCCTAAAGCTCTTATGTGATCCCCTACGTCGATGGTAGCTAGAAGCATCATGCCAGCAGTGGGTGGGTGTGTTGGTAAAAGGGGTTGTGATGTATACCGGGGGGGGGGGGGGGGGGGGGGGGGGGGTGCTCCTATTAGTTTGTCAAGTTGCTCATGTGAAAGCAAAAAGGCTGAACAACACTGATTGTTTTTTTTAATATATTTTACGCTGAGCCACTTTGCTCTCCGCCTTTTGGGAGAAAATCTGAATTGAGTGGGTTTTTTTCTTGGTTTTCTTAAGCAGAGCGGGTAAAATGATTGAGGAAATAAAATGTATCAAACCTGTGAATTTACAAGGTTAATCCAATTTCTGCGCATCCAGTGCTGCAGGAAAGGTGCGACGCCTTTCACGTGGGTTGTCCGGGTGTGAATGCAAATTCTACTGTACGTCAAAAGCTTCCTTTTCAGCCGCAGTTTCAAAGGAGCGTTGACTTGCAGAGCCTCTCAATCATTCTACGGTCGCTCGCCGCCCCTCCTTTGAAATGTAAATTAAAGATTCAAAAGGCAGGAGGCTTTAGCTCGGCACCACAATCAGCACGGTTCCACCTTGTCAATGCGCACCCAGTGTTTCTTTCATACATATATATATATGTGCGTACGCAGGTTGTACACACATATATACACAGCAGATATACATGTACTGTATGCATAGTTACATATATTTGGTTCAATGGGAGTAAGTTGTTGTCAAGAGGCTATAAAAAAATAAAACATCAGAGCAGCAGGCTTAAGAAGATCCAACAGCAATTTGGAACCTACCGCCAGTGACCATCCCGAACAGTCATCAGACACAACACAGATAAGGAGGACATAGAAGGAAGAAACACAAATTAAAACAACCACACACAGGAGTTAACACACCAGAGTCTGGGCACACCAGGAGAAATGACGACTCGCCTCGGAAGTGGCATATTCACCGATCTCAGAGATTAGGTACGAGGGGCGACCTATAACTGGGGTCTTTTATTTTGATTAATGCCTATTTGAAAATATAAAAAAAAGGGTGCTTCTAAGGCGGCCGGAATATTGGAAATGAATGGGAAATCTTCTCCTCTAAGCACAAGTGATGTGCTGTAGTGCAGCGGTTTGTTCGACCGCGCTGGCAGTTGAAGCTGCTCTCGGTCACGTGAGAAAACAAACCAGTCTTTAACATCTACATCTTAATTCGTGCTTTCTTCTACAATAAGTAATCAGTGGTTTCCGTCTACGAGTCGGCTCCACCTCTAATAGCAGAGGTGTTGCG
Organism: Melanostigma gelatinosum; assembly: GCF_949748355.1. Classification (NCBI taxonomy): domain Eukaryota; kingdom Metazoa; phylum Chordata; class Actinopteri; order Perciformes; family Zoarcidae; genus Melanostigma; species Melanostigma gelatinosum. Next base: position 3,780,233 of record NC_136655.1, read on the forward strand.
GCAAATTGAACACACTTTGTGCATGATTCCACTGAAGACAGCGGGATAATGATGCGCCGCCTCAGCAATTAGTGCACTAACGCCATGTGAAGTGTCGGGGGTTTTCATCGCTCCCCGTTCTGTACTGGTGAATTGGGTTCGATTACATTTCCCCTCCTGTTCGGTGGTGTCATTTCTCTGGGTGGATACCACTTCATTACACGGCAAACGTTACTCACACTCTTCAACATGTGAGCAGGTCCTCATATGACAAAAAGGAACACTCACAGGAAACGAAAAGTAGGAGAAAAAGAGAGATTGAAACACTCTCTCTTCAATCTGAAGCCATTTAAATGGCTTCCGTTGACTCTCCTGTAATTAGACTGAATTCTACTTTTAAGTAAGTGAAATATCATAGTAAGTAATACTGCATGTATATCTTCGGCAAGAATTAATACATAAGACATTCAAAATACATACAGTAACAGTAAATGCAGAAAAAAATGGAGGTTTTTGATCGCCACATTTGCAGCGACATTACTCTCATTCTGTTGGCGCACACACACCTTGATGTGTTGCTGCAACTGCAAATGTGATCCATCAAATCTGTCACAATACAGCATTAGAAACACTAAAAATATTAAAAGAAAATGTCGAATAGAGCAAAAAAACACATAACTGGATATATCTCTGGACAAATATCAGTTTTACTTTTACCTTAAGATCCAGCAAAGACTAATTGTTCGAGGACATGTTTCCAAATTCTAAGCGACAAAAGGTGAAAGTCTTTACCTCGGTTTTGGCTCCGTCCTTGACGTCCATCATGTTGATGGCATTTTTGCCCTTGTCTTTGCCCTTCTTTTTGTTTTTCTTCTTGAATATCCATTTTTTGCAGATGCAGAAGCAGCATGCCAACACCAGGATGATGGCCACGAAGGCGATCGAGACGATGGCCCATGACGGCACTGGGGAGAGAGCAAACGGGAAAGAGTTTGGGTTGAAAACTTCTGGGAGAAGTGGAACGCTGCAGAGAAGAAAGCCACATTTCTGTGTTTAGCAACTGACTGAGAGGTGAGATAAAACGTGTTGGCCTGCAGAGTTGGGACACTGGATCAGCACCTATAAGCCAGCGCCTCGGTCCATCAAGAGGTGCCAGACTCCTAATGATCGGCCCCCGACCAGCAGGACAAGACCCGACTCAACAGCTTCAGCCAATTTAGTGGAGGTGACAGATGTCGGCGTTTTCCACTTGCCATTTAAACGAAGGATTCTCGGACAGCTGACACTTTCACGGCAATCACCGGCGACACAGAACTCGAGCCGGGGCCGAGAGCGGTGGTCATTTTTGCCGGGTGGGCTTGAGAGGCATTAGCGGCGGTACGAGCATGACGAGCCAATGACGCAGTGAAATCAAACAGATGCACGGGGGTTTGACACACAGCGTTCACATGATCTCTGCTGCTGCTTTACCTTTAAAAACAGTATGAAATGAGTCTTTTGTGTTGAGATTTAAGGCTTTGAGTTGCTTACTGATTCCAGGAAAACCTTTCTCAGAGGCAGTGCTGCTTGAAAAAGAAAGAAGAAAGAAGCCTAATCTTATTGTTTGATTAAACCTGAACATTTAGAGTTCAGTGCCAGGGGAAGTTAGAGAACAAGAGTGGGAGGGTTTCTTTAATTTAAAATAGTGCGATCCCACAGCCGTATAATCAATGTTTCCAGTGATCATGTCCCGTCGAAACATTTGTTTCATGCCCTCCAGCTGAGCCACGTTGTGTTCGTGTGACGAGAACTCAGCCGCTGCTCTCACAGCTTGTCATGTGTTGTTATAACCGTAAGGATTTAAGTTTTGATTTTCACATCTGTACGTTTTTTAACCTTCAACGCAGCATAAAAATCAACCAAGAGTCTTGAAACTAAATCCAGAACTAGACGTCTTCTTTTACTTTGGACAATGTCACTTTATTGTGTTTATGCCAAAGGCCAACTCTCCCTTGATGGTGCATTCAGTCACTTGCTGGAAAGTCGGAGAGACATGTTCATTCATCTGTGATGTGTTTTTTTACTAAAGTTATTATTGGACACGAAGTCTGGGCTTTTTAAGACCTTTCAAGACCCGAAGATACGCTGCTCAGCTACATTATTATAATTAAAAGAGGCATATTTCTTCTTGTTTCCTCCATCAAATGTTGCCCTATACTGTGTGGACCTGACTGGAGCTATTGGACAACCGGCAGTTAACCTACAGACCGGCAGACAGCTCGAGCAGCAAACACAGTGACACCTTTCTCAGCTATAATCAGCAGACTATAGCTGGTGCTCCCTGATGCGTGCATACAGCTGCAGTATACGCCACACACACACACACACACCACACACCACACACACACACACACACACACACACACACACACACACACACACACACACGCGACGGAAGGAGGAGCGGGTCGCTTTAAGCAGCAGAGAGATGACGTACAGTCCAGATGGGCTGAAACTAATGAGACCTTGCAACAGACTTCTCCCTTCAGCATTCGTAATCGCTGTTCCTTTATTCTACTCAGCAGACACCAAACACCTGTCAGCCCACCCTTCAGTTTAACAGACAGGAATAACAGACAAATGAGCCAATTTCGGAGCATGATTTAGTTTTTTTCAGTGCTTACTATACTCTGAAAGGAAATAAGGAAAAAAGAGAAATTCTGGTGATCCAATTTCTCCAAATAGTATCATCTGGATATTATTTTCTCTGCTGTAAGAAAGAGTCTTTGGCAGGATAATCTTTTGAAGTTTCTCTTTTTCCTTCTGTGAAACATGTGGGAAAGAAAAGTTGGGGAAAGTTGTGTAAGTTTTTTTTTGAGTAAGATTTTTCTTGCCGTTACTTTTTCATGTAAAACAGGAGACTCTTCTTTTTGGGAGGTGATTTGTTTTTGTCAGTTTTTGTTGGAGTCTTACTGTAATACTCGTTTCATCCACAAGAGGCAAAGGTGCACCACTACACTATTCTCTAACTAAAAGCATCCATGTTTTCTTCCGTGAAACTTTTTTTTAAATCAGACTTAGAAATTAGATCATCGGATTCATTTGTTTCTCCTTTGCCTCTCAAGGCCTCCATACATTTACCACAACTGAACAATATGCAATACTGAAGAAACAAATATCCATCTTCTTCTTGAGAAAACACAACATATAGTTCTCGTCATGGTTCATTTTAGGAAGCAGCCCGAAAACAACAGATGAAATAGGTCCTTTGAAGACTTTATCTAAAACTCCAAAAAGACCCATCAAAACAAAAAAGTATATTACAGTCGATCGCTCTGGGGCTTTGCTCGCCAGCATTCAGCTGTGGCTTCTTCGCCGAGGTCCGAGGCTAGAGAGCGAGAGAGGAGGGAAATCGATGCTCTGTTGACAAAATCAATAAGCACTCTCCTCCAAGGGAAAACAGTGAGTGATGCTCTAAAATAACTTCAGGATCTCCAGCGTTGGCCTTGCCCCGGAGCGCTGTGCTGATGGAGGTGACACTGGATTGGTCTCGTTTACAATGAGCCATCCACCAACTGACAGCATTTCCTCTAAAAACTTGAAACCATACTGAGAATAAACCGAGTCAGGTCGAGTTTCTTGGGCTTTAGAGACATGAAAAAGAGACTGAATTCCCACTGGGATTCTTCTTATTTAGCAGTTCAATGTTAAAAGAAAGTCAAACTATTGCACTTAAATTTAGATTTGTCATACAGGTTTGTGGTGACGCTTTTTAATTTGACACAATTTATAAAGGTCTTTGAAGTATCTATACCCAATAGCTCTGTTGATTGTTAATAACGGACTCACGGACTGGTTGGATCGTTTGGCTGCTGAGCTTCTCTGAGACAAACAACATATTAAACAAAGCCCACGGCGTCTGATGGAATGCCATTACAGTGGAAACCAGTGCACAAGTCCAGCCCTCATCTTATTCATCAAGCGTGCGTCTTCCAGTGAAAGAAACGTCTGTGCTCCTTAATCAAAGAAACCTGAGTCCCAAAAAGCTGTAAAAGCATCCCCTAATGAACTACATTGTGCGAGTGTCTTCTCTTGAATGAGAGAGAGAGAGAGAGAGAGAGAAAGAGAGGGCGAGAGGGAGTACTGGCAGCATGCGCGCTGCACTTCAACTCCCAGCACTTATCTCGTGTTCCGCTGAGCGGCATGTCAAGGAAAATGGAGTTTCTCTAATGGGAGGGCTGCGCATGATGAAACCCACGTTTGCTGTTCCTCACAGCTCAACGCTGTCATTGAAATGGTGTACGGCACTGGAGCATGAACCAATGAGAAACCTTAAAAACACTTCAGACACAGCGAGGAACATGTGTAGATTAATATTACTTCGTAGGACATTTAAGTGGTTCCTGGTACACCAGTGGACGGATTAACTCCACTGAATGAAGTGGAAACTCTAAAGGCACTCCATATACATACAGCAAGAGGAAGGAAAGTATTAATAAACATGAGTCACCGATGAGTTATTCCTACTCTATTTGGGACTGTGCCATAGTGAGTGATGGCAGATGAATATGCAGATCATCCAACATGCATCAACTTCACATGCATTTAGCCCATAGGGGTGTAGGACAAAGTGTTACCAATAGAAATGAGACCCAAGTTTTAATAAACCTGAATCAGTAGTGAGCAGTCCGTTTGTTCACTCTCTGAAGATCCGCTACTAACGATTCATTTCGTTTTTTCAACTTGCCTGCCGTCCAGTGTCGAGCCTCGGGTTTTCACCTGTACGAGGAAGCCTTCCAGTTAGTTCCTCGGAGATCAACTGTGTAGTCTTGGCGTTCCTCTGTCGAGCCTCGGGTGTCACACAGACGATCCAGCCTGCCTGCCAGCCGTGGACGCGGACCGGCCACTTCCCGGCTGAGATCCGAGCGGAGCGCGAGGACGCGCCTCCGTACTGACGTTTGACAGTTTTCCTGTCGGCTTCGTCTGCCGCTCAGCAGGATTAGCCACTGTCCGGCTTGGAACCGTGGAGACGCCTCCTATTGACTTTGTCCATTTCCTGTCTTTTCCCTTGACTGAGAGAAATAAATGATCGTGGTTTTGAAATAGAACTCTGCTGTCAGAGTCTGCATTCGGGTCCATGAACACACCACATCATAACACAACCGTTTTTGTGTATTACGGTCAAATGAATGAAGTCTCTGCATTGTGTTTGCACATGTGAAAGCAGCTCCTGACAGCTCCTGAATAGAGCGTGTAGTGCGATTGTGCATCCTTTGAAGAAAAGCATCAATTTCTATCGACTGCGATCGCCATTAGTTTGCCACTTCCATTGATGGATCCTTCAGCTGAATGCCATGAAGATTGATGCTATAGCGCCGCAGGATGTCTCTGCTCTGACTCTACTCTGTATTTAAAAAAGAGCTTCTCCGCTCCATCCCTGGGAACATACAGCACTTTACATTCGACAGAAAGCTTTTATGAACTGGACAGAGTTTGATGGATGCATTTAAAAGGGTACGCGCGTGTGCTAATATTGTGTGTAATATTTGGCATCTGGGTTATATCCACTTCCAGCAGCTCACACTAATCCAATGTGGCAGGACCCTGTTGGTCAATTAACCTCGACATTGAATCTTGTTACGCTTATGAGAGCGACACTCCGCGCTGTGGCTTGTTTAAGCAAACATGTCTGCAGCAGGGAGCTTCTTATAACTATCTGCAACAATGAGAGCTGATGATAATGAACACTGTCCCCAGAAAGGGCCGGTCTATTTCTTTGTGATTTGGTTAAATCATTTCTATTCAGTCTGCTCCATTATTCAGATTATCATGAGAACATGTAGACGCAGCGACACAATGCATCCTGAGTTGAAGTGACGCTACATTAGGAGTGCAGGAGGTGGATTTACAACAGCAGACGACAGCAGAGAGAAGAGCACTGATTGTAATTTCGAGGCACAAAGAAAAGTAGAGCCGTTTTAATGCGCTGCACCAAGAAGAGTGCGACAGCTCTATGTCATATATCATCGTGCTTACAGAAGCTCCACTCATAACACATATACGTGACCCTCCAATGCCGACAAAATCTCGGAGAAGATGGAGGATCTGCTCCCCGTCTGTCGACTGAGGGAAGCTGGTGCTGGTTGAGACTGATCTGGCTTTGGGTTCGACCAGCACCCGAAGGCAAACTTTCTGCAGAGAGCGGGAGACGGTTGGCTGGTCGCCACGGCAGCAGGCGGGCGGAGACGAAAGGCTCTGCTGATCCGCCACTGTAATCCCCCCTTCACTAGCTCGGCTGTCTGTTGACTGTGAGCAGCCACAAAGTCACGTTTCTCATGCATCTCTTCCTATTTTTCTTTCAGCTCTTGTCTCAAGTTACACCACAAAGTCTTTTAGTCATGTAGTCTAATTTTACTATGTTATTAGCTGCAACCAGCAGCTGTACGACACTCGTGTCGGTCAACAGCTTTGTTGTATAAAGACAACTTAAACTTAAGTTAAATGCTGCCTGGATTTAGTCAAATCAAAAAAATAATTAAAATAGATGAATAATGACGGATTGCTCCACTTGAGGGAAAATATATCTTTTAATTAAACCTTTTTGCAGCTTTAAAAATGTTTGTGAGCGCCTTTGGCTGCCTAAAAGCAGAAAGACGCTGATTTAAAAAAAAAAGAAGAGATTTATTCCCCTGAAATGTCAATCGCTTGTCTGTGTTATTTGAACTAACAGCTGGTGGAGCCAACAGTCACGGATCAAACAGCTTCTGTGCTCAGAGGTTAATTGTTATCGGGAAGTAAAGCCTTGGGTGTTTAAATAACGTACGGAGAAATTCAATACTCTGGTTTCCTTTGAGGCAACCTCTCGGCTCTAAAGTCACAATATGGTTTAGTGTGATTACAAAGTCAGACCTCAGTGTGTGTGTGTGTGTGTGTGTGTCGGGGAGTGTGTGCTCATGTTTCTGTGGACGTGGATGGATTATTCACAAATTAATTAGACGGCTTCGTATTTGTTCTTAGAGCTTGTGTGACGTCTTGAAATTGCTGAGATATTCTATTTACAAAGAGTTATTCTTCACACACTTGGTGCAAAACAATCAATTGAATTACCATTCATTGCCTCTGATTTCCGTCGCAGTAGTGGCTGTTTTGCTCGACTTCTTCAAATGATATTTAATTTAGTTTGTATATCCAGCCAAAAAAAGTTGCTTGGGCTTTTCTTATGTGAGGATTTGGTGCTGTCCTTGGTTTTTAACTCTTTGTAAATAGAATATCTCAGCAATTTCAAGACGTCACACAAGCTCTAAGAACTCGTAATATACATTTTATACACTAGCAATTGACAGATTAATGGAGAAATGCTCAATAAAATATTAAGAATTGTTTTTTTTGCACAGTATAGGAGCGGATGGATATAGTAAATGACGTTATGGAAAAGATGACTCTTTTTCTCTGTCTCTGTTTCATGAAATTCTTGACCAAGTGGGTCAAATACGATGTTGTGGAGGTATTAAATAAATGACGTGTAATGTTTCGCTAACCTTATTGACTTGTATTCTTAAGTGTCCCTCCTGAAGAGAGCCAGAGGAAATAAAACTGCCTTTTTTCCTGATGTTTTATAATCACTATATATAACTATAAACTGTTGTCCGAAAATACATTTAAAAAAAAAGTGAGCTCCACCATAACCAAACTACCTGGTAATCAACAGACCTTACCAAACTGGAATGCAGATTTTTGTGGGTTTTCCTTGAAAAATTGAAATTGGAAAAAGAGCGAGTAGAAAGACTGCGATGAAGCCTTCTGCTGTGGCTGAGGTGAAATCCCCGGCTCAGAGATATGTCCTGCAGATCCTGATGGACAGAAAAATTCGACAACAAGTTTTGGCCAGTCTGACAGCCCCGTGCGACCAGCCTCAAAGCCTGCGGGGGCTTAAACCGGGTTATCAGCCCCAAAAGAAAACCTTCTGCAGCAGCAGTAGCTGAGCATGCAGCTTCTTCTTCTCACATATGTCTTGTTGAATCTGCCGCCGGACCGACTCTCCAGACAGTATCGATGTTCCGCGGAGGAAACCAGACCCGGGGCGTTCATCATCAGCTTGGCAGCACCGGGGAGCAAACATTGCTTTTGATTGAGGGGATGAGGTGAGAAAACAGTAATTTAAAACTCTGTCTTGAGTTTTTTGTTTTTTTTGAGAACCTCTCCGAAAACTTTTCTGCCCGGGGTAAACAAAAGAAACAATGATAACAATGCCAAGATGTCGAAGAAGTAATTACTCATGTCCTTTACTTTTAAAGATGGTGTGAAACAGTTGCCAGGTTTGGGCTGGATGTAGTAGAAATAAAGCTTCCTCTGTTTCATGCTGACTCTGCACTATTAAACCTCTGGAAAGTGGAGCATGACTGCTGACTTCTCCATTTCCTGTTGTGAGAATTACTTCCACAGGAGCATGCTGATATATTTATATTCATATTATGTTCTGTACTTTAATATTGCAACATTTCCCAGGCACAAATGCACATTTGAGGAGGTTTTTGGGGTTGGAATGTTTGATAATGTTTGATAAAAAGGGGATGATGTGTTTTTATTATGTGGAATAGAAGACAGTTTTGACTGAAAGCACAAGTAAGATAGAAAAACTGAACTGAACAGCGAATAATAAATCCAGTTATGCATAATTTAGCAATTTATCATGTCAAACACTTGACTTATTGTTGCCAGATGTTTATTCTCCACTTCAAGTAATTCATTAAGACGATTCCATCGGAACCGTTCAGTGCACTAAATACTTGAATTTGCTGTTGACTCGAGCAGCAAAATGAAAGACGTAGTGAATCATTTGTTCACCTGATTCGTTGAAAGTCTTATCAGAGCTGAAGGAACGCCGACGGTTTCTTGTGCGTCATCAGCAAAAGTTCACGCACATCCGATCATTTTTTTTGAGTCATGGTTCCACTGAATGGGTTGAGCGGTTTGGAATCAGAGGGAGTGTAATTACAGACGCATCACATGTTGTTGCACGGCGACTGAAAAACAGCGTTTATAAAAAAGTGTGAAGCCTGAAAACAATTTTTTTTTATACTTTCTGAAAAGATATTTTTTGAAATAGTCAATGCAATCACGTCTTTCTGTTTGAGATCAATGTGCTTGAGTTAATGATTCTCTTCAATGCAAGCAGATGTCCTTTGGTCATTTTAGTTCTTTTGAATATGTGGCTCTGAATTCCAATCAAGCTTTATTCCTAAACATTTACAGACCGCCTAAATACTGTGCGACCTTCTTTGATGAGTTTACTGAACTGCTGTCTGTAATCTGTATTGATTTTGACTGTTGTTATTGTTGGTGATTTTAATATCAGCTGACCAACTTCTTGACCGTAAATAACTGCTTTGATGTTTTCCAGTCAGGCTTTTGACAGCACCACAGCACTGAAACTGCTCTTGTTAAGGTTTTCAACGACATCCACTTAAACATAGACAATGGCAGAAGTTCAGTCTTAGTGTTACTGGATCTCAGTGCTGCATTCGACACGGTCGACCATGCCATACTCCTAGAAAGACTAAACATCTGGGTGGGACTCTCTGGCACAGCACTTAACTGGTTTGAATCCTACTTGAAGGGCAGAGAATACTTTATGTCTGTAGCTGATTACACATCAGAGCTGACTAAAATGACATGTGGTGTTCCCCAAGGTTCAATACTGGGGCCTCTTCTGTTCAACATCTATATACTTCCACTAGCTCAGATTATGGAAAGCAACAAAGTGTGTTATCATAATTATGCAGACGACACACAAATCTACATAACTATGTCACCAGGGGACTATAATCCCATACAAGGGCTGGGTAACTGCATTGAACAAATCAACAACTGGATGTGCCAGAATTTTCTTCAAATAAACAAAGATAAAACAGAAGTAATTGTTTTAGGTACCAAGGACGAACAATTGAAAATCACCGCTCAGCTTCAGTCACTGATGTTAAAACCCACAAACCAAGCCAGAAATCTAGGTGTAGTTATGGATTCAGACCTCAACCTGAACAGCCATATCAAGACAATTACAAAATCAGCCTACTATCACCTGAAGAATATATCAAGGATTAGAGGACTTATGTCTCAACAGGATTTGGAAAAACTTGTCCACGCATTTGTCTTCAGCAGACTGGACTACTGTAACGGTGTGTTTACAGGTCTCTGTAAAAAGTCCGTCAGAACGCTGCAGCTCGAGTCCTCACTAAGACCAGGAGGGTGGATCACATCACTCCAGTTCTGAGGTCTTTGCACTGGCTTCCTGTCCAACAAAGAATTGACTTTAAAATTCTGCTGTTGGTTTACAAAGCACTGAATGGTTTAGGGCCAAAATACATCTCTGATCTGCTGCTACCTTATGAACCATCCCGACCCCTCAGGTCGTCTGGGACCGGTCTACTATCTGTTCCCAGAGTCAGAACTAAACATGGAGAAGCAGCGTTCAGTTTTTCTGCTCCACATATCTGGAACAAAGTCGCAGAAAGCTGCAGGTCTGCTGAGACCCTCAGCTCATTTAAATCAAGATTGAAGACTTTTCTGTTTGCTGCTGCCTTTAATTGAACCACATTCAATTCATATATTAATCAATTTCCTGCAATTCTGCATTTTACTACTGAATTTTATTTCTTACACTGTTTCTTTAATTGTTTTTAAATCACCTTTTCTTTTGCCTTATGTTTTGATGCTTTTAATGGTTTTATGTGAAGCACTTTGAATTACCTTGTTGTTGAAATGTGCTATACAAATAAACTTGCCTTGCCTTGAGTTCTTAGACGTTTCTGGGTGGTTAACCATGCCTGTAACCTCAGAGGTATCAGCTGGAGTTCTTCCAAGACCAGTATTGTAAATGCCACTGATACAGCCTTAAATACTGGATCGCAAGTCTATGAACCGATCAGGTATCACGCTGTGATATAATTTACAAGCTCATTTATGCTACGATCCGTACACCCAATCACTCGCGCACGTGTGCAACTTTCAACAGCGATGTGAAAGAAGCAAGACGGCTCGCTCGTTGCGTCTGCATTCAAAAAAAAAAAAAATCTATGCTGGAAGGAGCTAAAGGTTGAGCCATCTTGCTTCTTTCTCATCTCTTAGGGAGTTGCACATGTGAAATACCGATCAGGTGCCAGCAGAGAGTGAGACGTTAGCCAGAGCGAGCTAATTGTCAGCAATTTGGCAATGTTTTACAGTTAAAACGGTCAAACTAGATAATAAGATCTATGGCATTCATTCTTTATATGTTGTTTTTATTGCGCTGGTATCAGATCGGTACTCTGTATCTTATTGGGAAGGAGAAATGAGAACATCTCTACTGTCAGCCTATTGGTTTATACATTACATGTCAAGTATTACACTTGATTAGCTCATTTCAAATCAGACACTTCCTTAATTATCACAACAGCCATCTTAATAAATGCACGATAATCAACACAACCTGGTTGTTGCATAAAACTCCAGTGTTTGCAGCGGCCCAAACGCATCATGCATTGAAAGTTGTCCAGGACTGCAACTAACGATTATTTTACAGACCTGTTTCATCGATGAAAAATAGATAATTAAGGAACTGGATCGCCAGAATCTTTTTAATCTTTTGCCTCTCAGGGCTTCCCGAGAGAGAAAAAAAAGTCAGATATTTAATTTTGAAAGACTGGAGAAAAGAATATTTTTGTCATTTTTGCTTAAAAACAAATAACTAAAATGATTCGTTGACGATCAAAGTAGTTGCTCTCCTCGTTTCAGCTCTAGAATTGTCCCACGGAGAAAGTAGCGTAAACACACTCACGTCGCATTTTGTTCAGCTCATTCATGAACTTGTCCTTCAGCTTGGAGAAGGCCTCGTCCTTCTCGCCGGCGCCCGGGCCGGCCATGTTGGTGGAGTTGGAGCCGGCCGTGGAGGAGGAGGCGGTGGTGGGCTCGGGCTCGGGCGCCGCCAGCGCTTCCCTTCGACTCTCACTCATTGCGCCGATGCTGGGCAGCCAGGCAGATGCTGAACCAGTGGAGAAAGAGACAACAGAGTGGGTTAGATTATTGTTCCCCCCCCTCCTCGCTGTGACAGATGCATGTCAGAGGCAGTGCGCTCGCCTCGTCAGTTGACTGAGTTGGCGCAGACCGTGTGAGCAGCTGCTGGCTCGGCCTGGGTAAACATCAGCTGCGGTCCAGAATGAATTGGCCAGCACGCTGAATTCAGAACAAAGCTACCCACTCGTTGCTTAAACTCCAGATTAGCATCACAGAGCAGAGATACAATGATTATTTATTACTCTCGTACAACACAGGCAGTAAATCTCAGCACTGCTCCTGGCTTAATTTAAATTCTGGGCTGTTAGAAGTCAAGCGAAACAAGTACAGTAAATAATGTCGCGACGCACAGGAGATTACTCACCCACTATCTTATCACACCGAGCTCTTTGTACACAACAGGTGTATTTACTTAGCATTCAGGTCTTTTGTGAAGGGAGGAAGAAGGAAACAATGTGTCGCTTATGTAAACCAGAGTGTGTGTGTGCGTGGATCCAGTCATGTGTCCATGCATGTGCAATGCTTTAATGTACAGTATATAGCAGCATGTTGGTCATCAGGAGGTCGGTTGAAATCAAGCTTCAATTCTACTTCAAGACAAAAGGAGTCACTTACGATATATTACTATATATTGTAGTGTCACGGGCTGTCCCTAGGGTGGGGCAGTGCAAAAGAGAGCATCAAACAGGCACAATCAGACCGTATGAACAAAAATAAAGGTTTTATTGGCCCATCTCACTGGCAGTTCCTTTAACTCCAAAAATCACACCTCAAACTAAAAAGTCCATGAATAAACCTAAAGCGTCCCGGAGGAGAAAGGGGGTTCTTCATCCAACAAAGTACTCCCACCCTGCAAAGTCCTTGGTCTCGGTTCCTCCAGGTATGCGTCCTCTCTACTCCATACTCTGAGCAGTACATGTGTGTTGATTGCAGTACAAACACAGCTAATTCTAAGCCACTAGGCTTGCAACGAAGGGTTTCTTTTTAAAAATCAATTCATTTGACAAGTATTTTTTTGTGTATATCATGTCTAGAAACTTCCAAGAGTTCACGCTGACATCGTGTCTTGATTTGTCTGACCAGCGTTCCAAAACCGAGGGAGATTTCCTTTTCTGTCATATATGACAAAAAAAGGCGGCAAAACTTCACATTTGAGAAGCTGGAACCAGTAAATGTTTTGTATTTTTGCTTGAAAAAAATGATTAAAAGGCTAAATAGATTAGCAAAATAGTTCTTTTTTTTGTTTGTTTCAGCTTTGTAAGCAAACGAGTAAAGCAAACTGTGAGAGTATTTGTATTACCGATGCCTTTCGTGCTTACATTATATATCATTATAATATGTCATTTCTATGACAATGAAAAAGAGGAAAACACTGGCATCTTTCTTTGTTTTTCCAGTGTTGTGTACTACTTAGTATCGTGATACACAACTGTTGATAAAAGCTGCATCATAGTGACATATCTACTGCAACCAGGAACTATATACTGTCCACTCCTTCTGTGCAGGTTGTAATTTGGCTCCGTCACCATAGCAATCAAAGAGGATAATGGCACACTAAAGCTGTAGAGTGTTTCCAACAGTACACAGTGGAGGTTGACAGCCTAATTCTCCTACTTTGCCACAGCACAGTGCTCATGAAACTCGCATTTTCCAATTATAGTATTGTTTCATGAGGAGCATTTTACTGGTGCCAACAAAAACTCTTTTAAAAGGGTTTCTATGGCATTGAAAAATCTCAATCTGTGATATCTGTTTCTCAACCTCAAAGAGCTCAGCTCAGAATGTGGTGGCAGATCATTCTTATATTATCTTAAAAGAAAGCTTCAAAGAGCTGAAATCCAAGTCATGGTCCTCTGAATGTATAAAATGAGGTTTCCAGAAGCAGCGAGGCACTTTCGACTGAATTACAGTCTTTTTTCCATGTGTGTGCTCCTCAGACACAGTTTCAGTCTCCTGAATTCATCAAGGCAAAGCAGATGTAGTGCTGATATATTCACAATCATTTCAAAATGAAGAAACACACTCTGAGCTAATGTTGCCACTGTGTAGCTTCCATCTCCCAAATCAGACATCTCCTATCGCCCTCTGATCTACAAAGAGTCCTTCATGCTCCTTTATCTCCCTCTACCTCGGTATTTATATGGATCCGTCTGTGTGAAGCACTTTTGGTGCAAAACCTGTCTGCGTTTCAGTTGTTATATAACTCAAATAAACTTCATTGAGTCGTCATGTAGTAGCGTATTCCTTTGTTGACTTAGCTCTGACTCTAGTTGATCCTCCTGATTTCCCAGCCGATCGGGGACTTCAGTCTGGCCACCAGCCACAACCCTGTTTTTACATAATCGAGGTTCTCTGCTGCTGTTGGAACAGATGGGTTTCTTTATAAACAAAGTGCACGCATCTGTGCAAAATCAATTGGCCATCGCCCACATGAAGGATTGTTCTTGAGAAACTTTGAGGGAAATGAGTTGCATTTATTAAAAGCCGTTGCCTGGAGAAAAGGCCCGATGTAAAGGAAATATTCCCACTTATTGGGGCAAAAGTGGGCAAATATTTGACCTGGTAGTTTGAAGACAACAAGTGAAAAAAGCTGTCAAAATGTCTAGAATATCTTTCTGTGCGTCACAAGACGATGATGTCATCTGATGAACACACAGTCGACATGGACTATAAACTGGGAAAGTGGTATAAACAGATTTTAGAGGTGCTTTTTTGGGATGTGCATTAGCAAGCGTATCGCAACATGACACGAGTGACATTAATGCACACTGCCATTTCCTCAGTCAGTAGATCATGCATATCTATCAAAGAGCAGAAAGACGTCAGTGCTGCAAATGTCACACAACAACCTCCCGGTCTGCACCACGGACACATCAAACCAACGTACTGCTGTAAAAGTAGTTAATGACCAGCAATGACATCAAACATGGAGTCATAGTTGTGTGTGTGTGTGTGTGTGTGTGTGTGTACATATGGAGAACGATGTTCTGTAAGTATAATTACAACATCAAAGAACGAGAGGCAAGACCATTATTCTAATACAAACACCGGCTGGAGAGGAAGCAGGAGGAGACTAATAGTGGCCGAATCCCCAAACACATTTAGTGGAGCAACAATCCAGACCAGCCTCCAAAAGATGAGGTGGTGTTTGAATGTTGATGAAGAATTTGAATGTCAACTTTACGAATGAATTGAATTGTTTTGAATGAATTGTATTTTTAGGTTCCGGAGATACAACACACACAATTGGCCGGTCAGAGGGGAAAGAGAAAGGCAGCTGTGGCCAAGAGAAACACATGAGAGTGACACAAAACACACGTGTGTGTGTGATCAGTGACGTAGTAACACTGTAAATCATTTGCTCTGTTTATAACTTGGTAACAGTCGCTAGGTAGCAAAGCTAATCTCCCTCTAAAGGGCTAGTTTGAGGCTTTGCCTTGAAGATCCTTTCACTTCCACACGGAGATATTGTGGATGTAATCTTAATTACCAAGACATGTAATTAGCACCAACATGTTCCCTCAAGCTGAACATAACTTCTTTGCACCATTTGTCCTATTTCATCTCCTCTGATGTTCATTCCAAACCACACAGACACATAAATAAAGCAGAGGATACATGGCCTCGTTTAACATGTACGTAATGGCTGATCATTGGCATTCATCTCCTTATTCAGTTTTCATTTGCTGTGAATTGTTTGAATTGTGTACATGTGATGCCACCCAAGTTTTCTTCATATACATATCATATGAATTGTATTTTTCCCACGGGGACAATTGTAAATATGATGCTTAACTAACCAAAACTGAACCAACAGTTTGAATCCCTTGTGGTGACGCCGAACTCTGCAGAACAAAAGCGATTCTGACCGAGTTGTTAGCATGAGACGGGTATTCACAATCACTTCACGCTTACCAGCTGCTGCTTCTCTGCATACTGCAAAACGCTTGATATCCCGGCTCCCTCCAGCTGTGACTTTAACACTGAGCTGTTTAACATCATCTTTGTCTGTCAGCATTTTCAAGACGTGTCATGTGGTTAAGCTGCTGCCGCTGCAAAAATACTTCCAAGGAGAGACAAAAGAAATGCAGGAACTGGCTAAAAAAATATATTCTGAGCAAGAATAATTAATTGAAGTGAATGTAACTTAATGTCGAGAGTTTCAAGGAACCATCTGCTGCTGTTGACAGCAGCCATTGGTTAACTCGGCCCTCTCAACCCCTGTGTTGCATGGACACCTACGCATGTCCATGTTCGCTCAGCCTCCCCTTGGTCTCCCTTTGAAACGCTACAAGGTTAGTGTGGGGGCTGAGCCATTGAGAGGCAGTGACAGAGATACTTCAACACAGGCGAGGACTTTTAGGGAGCACAATGGCGCTCTGCAGAGTGCATGTGGGAATTAGAGCCCTTTCAGACATGTGGGAGGCTTCCTCCATAGAAAAAGAAATGATCACGCTGTGACGAGAGGGGGGGGGGGGGGGGTTCACGTGGGCTTTCACTCAATATTTCCAAGCGAGCTTATGTCTGGTTTAAGGGACAAGAATGCAAACATGATGGTTTCCCATGTTTGCACAAGGATGTGTAATACACAAGGAGCTGCATTCTGAAAAGACAATAATTGCCCTGAAGAATTCAGCAGGCAGTGGATGCTAATGTTTGTGCAAATGACACCATTCCAGTGAATTAGAGCCCTTTCAGACTGAGACATGCATCTGAATGAAATAATGTTCCGAGCTTTTAAATCACATAGTTTTCCCGAGGATCGTGGGATTCAATCTCCGAATCGAAATGTCAAACGGGAGACTGCCAACATGTGAGCAGTGTGAGGAGGACCGCCGTGGAGCGCGTTATCGTTATCTCTCTCTCTCTCTCTCTCTCTCTCTCTCTCTCTCTCTCTCTCTCTCTCTCTCTCTCTCTCTCTCTCTCTGAAACATAAATTCAGCTCAACATTTGCACCTAATGAGTACTTGGCCCCTTCAAGGATAAGATAACCTCCGTATGACCCGCGTGGTCTGCAGTACCTCACAGCAGGCGGCCCACTCGAAGAGCAAGCGGATCTGGCTTCATTTATCTTTATGGAAAACCTGAGAGCCCGGTTGACCTTTTTCCCTTTCTATCGCTACAGTATGTAATCACACAGGTGTCACTATTATGACCCACTTGGAAGACAGCTTTGAATAATGTTGCTTTAGCACAAAATGGCGGCGCTTTCCTCTCACAGTCAGACTGCAGCATGTCCTTTCCAATCCAATGATGTTGGATCCTCCCATATTGTGACCCTTTGAGCGATACAAGCTCATTTGATATGAAATATGAACGTAAATTCAGGAGAAACTAGGGTATGAATTGATCCACATGTAACCTATTGTCAACCCACCCTCACTACACCGCTTGTTTCCTCTTTCTTTCTTTCTTTTTGCTCCAACCATCTCTTTGGAGGTGTGCCGCTCAGGTGCAAAACCCCAACCTAATTACAGGACCGCCAGATGGCCCAGCAGGTCCCCAATGCAGTAGCGAGGCTGGCACTCAGCTCCCTCCAATCACCTCTCTCTCTCTTCATCTTTCCTCGAACTGGGTCAGCTCCCTCGCTCTCTACCTCCTTCTCCCCTTCCTGCTATCTCCTCCATCATCCTTTAATGTTCCCCCACCCCCTCACTAATGGAATTTTGTCTTCCCAATCTGGGCATTTGTAGTAGCATTAACATGACCATAACAATGGCTAGATTAAGAGACGTAAAAGATGTCTTCAGTGCACATTTGGACACCGTGTTGGTGCATTGCTCTGCTCCCCACTGGTGCCAGTTTTGGCCAGCTTTCTCAGAGTGCCGGCTGCACGCTGTTTGACGAAGTGATAAAGCTGCCAAAAAGTCAGCCCCACCCAGGAGCAATGCTTCCCCTTTCATCATCAAAGTCAATATATTTCACAGATCACAGTAAGGAGAGCAAGACACACAGCCAATAACACGACCCTCTTCTAATTGTATCGGGTTCCACGAGTTAATCGTCCAGTGAATCACAAATTGAACCCATTTTATCAAGAATTATCTGCTAATCATAACAAAATGATGTGACAGTTGTTATATATCAACCTAATTCTAACCAATTTAATACATGTATGCAGAGACGCCACAGTAGAAAGCGATAAAGCCGATATGAGAGAGCTTATCATCTACATGTACAACATGGTTAAGATTGTTCGGTCATCGTGTTTTAGCCTGAAGCTTATCAAAATTAGGATCAAAAGAAGCATGTGTTTGAAACCATTACCTGCAATTTCAGAAATTTTTGTTCCGAAGGGAAATAGTCTGTATATTGTTTTTTTCCAACTTTTTAAACAGGAGGAGACTGATAGTGGGCGTAAAATCAAAGGCAGCGCGGGACTCACAAATGCTGCCGTAGTGCAGGGATCAACGGTCCGGATCAATAGGGAAGTGCTGTGATTAAACGAGCAAGCACTCTGCTCTTGAGTCTTAGGCAAATACAGGAGCCAGAAATAAGTGCGCACATTTGATTTGAATCCATAATCGGAGGTTAATATTCCCTTCATGACAATTAAATGCTAATGAAGTCACATTATGTGCTTTCCGACACATAACTGCAACGGACTTGTAACAGTTGCTGAGAGATGTTAAACCAGTCGCAGGTGGAGAGCATGGCAATTCCTGATGTTTAAAGTAATCCTGAGGAAGACACTCAAACACTAATAATCAGAGCAAGGATGCTGTTTTGATCCGAAGGGTGTAATTACAATACATTAGACTAAATAAACTGTAAGCCAATTAAAGCTTGTGTTGCATGCATAATAAAGTGCTGCATTAAACAATTACCACTATTTATTGAACTTGGGAGATTTTCAGCAGATGGATTTGAAATGAAAAAGTAATTGAATGCTTTATAGACCATTTCATTATCCAACAGTCATGATTCACGTGATCTTTATTGAATGAATGTGGCTCAATATAACGTGCAGATGAACAAGTGCCATTCAGGTCCGGTCTTAGTCATCGATGTCATTTAACGGCTGTGATGTTCAACAGCACATTGTTTTATGGACGGTTCAGATCGTGAACTTGATTTGGGCTGAAACATGCAACAATCTTTCCACTTACTTGTATTTGTATTTTACATTCTGCACAAATTTGCACTCCTACAAGATGAAGGGCACAATTTAACAAAACAACAAAAGAATCCCTTCACTTTAGAAACACCATTCATGTCTGCTGATAGACTGGTTGCTACTCTGTAATTGGTTTCTTAATGGCAACCATGCGATTATTGTCAGGAGAAAAGACCTTCACCAAAGCATAAGCCAACAGCTGTTGTACTTGTGCATATAAATGTTACTAATGAGTCCGTTAGGTCATCCAGGTAGAAAAAGCAATTCATGCGTAAAGCACAGTCGACAATCTTCCAATCAACCATCATCAAACCATTTTGCCGTGTCACCGCCGCTTCACAAGAAAAAACGAAAAAATTCCATGAAGCCAACTGGCATCGACGCACGTAGAAGCATCAAACCAAGTCCGCCCAATAAACTCCAAAGCGCTGTTGCAGGCAGAAAGCCCAACAGTGCAGCTAAACTCTGTGGAAGTGTTTCGAGGAGGACACGAGTTAGTGAACTGGCACATTAATTACTGGCTGTCAGTCAAGTCTTCAAGACAGTCATTTGCAACAGCTAGGGTAGTACTTCCAGACATTGGGATCACACTCGCATACACACACGCCTGCAGCGAGATAAGAGGAGGCGGAGGAGGCCCCCGTGGCCACTTCCCCTTGTCCAGTGCTGCCTCTTTACTCACCTGAAGCCAATCTCAGGGGGTAATGGAACCGGAAAAATTATTAACCCCGCTTTGCAGCAAGGGCATGACAGCTCTATTAAGCCAGTGCACAAAGATTCCCCCATTTTCAATTACCGCTTCCAAAGCAGCGAGGAAAGTTAGAAGAAGCAGCCGGAGAGAAAGACTCGTGGGCCTCAAATCTCAGCAGCGCTTATCGTCTTCTCTTGTTCCTCAAACAGCGCTGGTCTGACACACTGCCCGAGTCGTCTGCGGATACGTTCACTCCATTTATACGACAAACATCGCAAGAGAGGCACACACCCACTGGCGAATGGGTCTGTCAGGCCGGGGCTAAATGAGAGGCTGGGGAGGAGAATAAACCCGGTGAGGTCGTTCGTACATTAATGATGTCGCCGTCGAGGTTACACCACTCTACTTCTCTTCAATGTGATTTTTGTTATTAGACTTGAGCAGCTACACACACACACACACTGATGTGCGATTCAAAAAGCAAAGCCTGCAGTAATAGTAGTAGTAGGGATATCTCTCTTTGTATTTGAGCCTTGAGCTTCGGATTGGCCATCAAAGACGCGTAACTCACAAATTACTCACACAGTAACTGCTGGAGATCTGTAATGGTCCACCGTTTCTCGGCCCCAGCCTTCATTAAGCAGAGATCAGACACTTCAGTCGGCTGGCTGACTTGCTCTCCATTACGTTGGCAGATACAGTTTGAAGGACTTTTAAAAACCCACCTCCCACGTTGGGCGACCCTTAGCCCTGGTTGCGTGCTTAGCTGGCTGCGAGGGTGGAGGGGCGGTTGAGGACCAGGTCTCATACAGCGGTGCCCTGGGGAGTCCTGTCTGTTGCAATCAGACTGACGTGGGAGGCCATGCCAGAGGCCATGGTGGGACTACTGGTAGGTGAGTCACACAGATAAAGGGAGGCTAGAAGCTCAAACCACTTCCTGCCTGCAGGGTCACCCTTGAGGGAAATCTGCCCGGCAACCGCTGGCTCTGTGACAAACTGGGAGAGGCACAGAGCGAGTGACGGGGTTTTAAAGGTCAAGGAGCGAGACCAACCCTTGAGCGGGGCAATGGATACACTCCACAGAGTAATAGTTCATTCAAGATGTAGGACTGTGCTGCTAACCTCCGACAATCCAAACTCAAAACATCTTTCCATCTAATTGTGGTTAGAAAGACATGAATGTTTTTGGAGTGCTTTATCTCAGGGACAACGTAGAATAAATGCCTTGCAGCTTTGATTTTATTTAGCTTCCACCCTCCAGCTTCTTCTTCTTCTTCTTCTTCTTCCTGCCCACTCCTTCACGCCTCCCTCCGCAGCACCCTGCCTCCCGCAGGGCTCCGCCACAGATATCACAACTGACACGGTTTTATCAAGGCAAATAATCTGGAAGGGAATTATTGCGTGAAGTCTGCACTTCAAACGGCAGCAACTCATTTCAAGAACACCAAGGGTCACTATCACCTCAAGTGTCTCCAAATTTCAAAAAATACTCGTTTGCTTGCCAATACAAATAAAGAGATGGACGCGGTAAATGTCTTTCTTCCCCGTTTGTTGCTTCTTTGGTTACAGATGACGGAGCAGACTCAGCCGCTGCACACCCCCCTGCGTCCCCACAGCTGCTAATGTTCTCAAACAGACGGACCTTCAAGTGCTCTTTCCAGACACTTGGCAGCTGACCTTTTGATTCTGTTGAGAGAGTGGAGTGTGTGCAGTTTACTGATGATGTCGCCCTGGACTGGATCAAACAAGGAATTGTTTCAGCACCCGGTGACTAAGCCGATGAATATGCGCCGTCTCATCACAGTTCTCACTTGAAAAAGTGATTAAAAATGCAAAGAGGGGATTTTTTTTCGGCTAAGTGGTGCGTTTAAGAGAAGAGGCCGTTCTCATCCCACACTTGGCGATGACCTCACTCAAACATCCTTCTCAGCAGTAGTCCAACATAAAACGTTAACCTGCACTGTCTTCTCTGACTCGCTACTTGACAAAAATGGACGGACTGTGAGTTTCAAGAGTTTATGCCGAGGGGCTAAATCACACAGCGCCAGAACCCATTTGAGTCGGGGTGAATTTCGGGTCACCAAACATCCGCATCCGACTCGGCGACGGGAATAAATCAGCCCGTCCAGGAAGTCTTCGCCACAAACACCCACTTCCTGAGTGGAATTGACACTTGCAACAGATCGGTGGTCTGATTTCACATTTGAGTCACAGGCTGTCTGAACCCCTTATTTTTTAATACACACACACACACACACACACACACACACAATCACACGTACACACAAAGGTGACAGATTCCTAATCCGGTAAAGGTGCGATGCGAGCGTGTGATCGGAAGGCGACAAAATATTCAGCTTCAGAAATAACAGTCCAAATGTCACCGATCTGCCATTTCAAGCAGATGTGAACAGATCGGTGCGGCACAATGGGGGAGAATGAGCTGATCGGGATATGAAGCTTTCACATTGGCATCCTGACTTTTCCCTCATCGTCTGTTTCCATCGCACACTTTGATGTCGTCCCTTTCTCCTTGTCCGTCCATTAGAAAGCCTCCCCCCCCCCCCACTGGGCATCCTCTTATACGCCTACAGCCTCTCGCAACGTTTCCACCCACACACTTTGTTTGAAAAGCAGCATGCCTGCCAATGTCCAACTAGCTCAACAATTGTCACAAATAATAATTTAGCTGTGCTCAGTTTTCTTCCCAGCAGCACAAAGTAAGAAATTGACATCAGAAGTACCTGATGAATATCCAGTGAATGGGATTTTGACCTTTTTGGAGAGGCGGCAAAATAAAAAGATGCAATCATTCTCCATCATTGAACTAGAGCGAGCTATCAGATGGGATCTTACTGGCGAACTGAGAACTGAGAAGAGACAGATGTGTCAGTCGTATATTTCTCTTTCTCGTGCTTTGCTATATCTCATCCTCATAGCTCAGATGAGGGACATATAGCACAGGTGATGTTGGGTTTCAGCGACAGAAACCTACACATGGCACACACGTGACAGGCAAACTTGATACCGTCAAAGAGATTTCTGTTCCTGTGAGCATCGAGTGTGTAGATTTGGATCAGATGCAGCAATATCATGACAGCCCACGAAATTGGGTTGAAATTGCTCTTGGATACGACAGTCTGCTGTGCGATAGAGAGCCGGAGCACTAAGACGGACGTTTGGTGGCATACGGAGGGTAAGAACTGGACAATATGCTAACTGCCTCCATGCTGACAGAGGTGTCGCTTGCTGTTGACCCTGTTTTACTGCTTTCTCTAAGCAGACACCCTGTTTTACTGCTTTCTCTAAGCAGACAGGACAAGACAACTCCGGCTGGCACCGATGATTATCTTTAAATGACTAGTTATTATTTGAGCTGTAAAATGTTGATGTCATTAAATTGCTTGTTTTGAACCGGTAAAACCAATTAATGGTGTTCCAACACACACGAAATCAGCAAATCCTGACATTTAAAAAGCTCACACTTTGAACGTTTGAGAAATGGCTGAAAGCAATTATTGAGCGACCATTAAAAACTGCTGCTGATCAATCAGTCGATTAATTGCCCGTGATTTTACATTCAAAAGCCTTTTCTGTCAGCTTTCGCTCGACAAGGGAGACATGGCGAGAACGGGACGGATGGACAGACGGAGGCATATCAGAAACACATTAGAAGGTAATGTATCGCTGCTCCTCTTCCACAACCAGCCACCGACCTCCGACCTCGACGACCGACTTACTGGTCTTGGACACTTGGAGACATAATCATAATCATGATGATCCCAGTATTGGCAGACACGCCTCCAAACCAAAACATCTGCTGTAGTCGTACCCCCAGGCAACAACAGAGAAGCCTCCCCACCTCCCACATGATAATTATCACTGCTGGCTGTGGTGGAGCCGTTCACGCTGCCATGTCCTTTCCACGCTCCAGCGAGTTTCGGGATTAAAATAAACGGAGGTCTGTGGGGGTGTATGTTATTTGAAATCTGCCTCTCATTAATTTGGTAAACTTATCTTCATTGAGTGATCTGAACGTGTTGGTATACTGCAGATACTATGAGCAGTGTGACGGGAGCTGTCCGTAGTGCTGAAGATGCACAAAGTACTTTACGCTAAACAGGAAGAGCCACTTAGAACTAATAGGTGAATTAAAACAGACTGGAACTAAATGAACATTTTATACGTTTATAGCAGACATTACACGGCACAGAGCGAGACGTCGGTATGGATGTACTGAAACCATAATCAGTTATACATTTGAGTTACGGGTCCTACATAACCTGCCGTTCTCTGCAAAGCTTTGCATTCATTTTCTGTCTTTACTGCTGTGCCTCACCTATTCTCACTGGGTTGAAGTGGGCAGGGCTCAAATGAAAAAAAGGGCGTGTCGCATACTTTGGTGATCCAATCACGGTTTAGCAATATTTAAATCCAAATCTGATCACAGTCGGTGGCTTCTTTACTTACGTTGCTACGCCACTGTCAATCAAATGTGATCAGACCCTCGCCTACACGGTTATTTTTTCACTTTTATTACAAATAATCGACATTATCCGCTAGGTAGCTTAGCCTTTCGCCAAATCGCTCACACCGTCCGTCAATATATTTAGTCATCATCTAATTCTATATGAGCCGTCCAGTTTTCAAGGCATTCTTGGACACAATGACTGGATATTAGAAGGGGAACGTTTCAGCTGCCATCTTGTACTAAGTTGTGATTTTATTTTTTTGTTGGCTCTGCCAGCTCCGTTACACAACACTTGAGATGATTCCTGCCTCCAGAGAAGCTCTGCCACAGAATTTGTCCCTGTCAGAGTGGATCAGGCCCAGGACCAAAACCCCCGTACACATCCTATTTCACTGCATGTCTTAATTCCAAGTGGGCTGTTGAAATCTCCCCCCCCCCCCCCCCACCCGTATAAAGCTCTCGGTCGTGGCTTCTCGTGACTCACTGAGCCTTCTGACTTCACCGATCCCCCATTTATAGCCGCTCCATCAACACTTTTTTTTCTTCTTTTCACAAGGAACAAGCATGAAGATTCCACATGGATTCAAATGAGACGTTTGCTCATTCACATGCAGCGCAGAAAGCTTTCACAGATGACTAAAGCTAAGAGCTGACGAACAGATGCCGCAAACACTTCAGCCTTTTGTCGACATTTTCAAATCCAGAACGGAATAATCAACCACAGTATGAAAGTTAACGGGCTGCTGATTCATGGGTCAATAAGTAAAACATGTTTACCGCCCTGGGGACAATCAACAATGTGATGGTATAGTCAAATATTGTTTCCCCAGGTGTTCAAATTTACCTTTTTTATGCTGCAAAGCAAAGCTTCACCCCTTCCCATTTGAAAACCTTATCTTCCTAACCACCTGTTACCCATGAATCTAAAGAAATTCCCGCCAGAGGTATATTTTTCAGCCTGAAAAGAGACATCACAGTTACTCTGCTCTGCATGACAGACTGATACATTTTCTTGTCGTGTTTCTGTTGGATTTCAGCTCGAATTAGCAGACAAGATGAAAAGACAAGTTATAACAGAGATTATTGAATGTGTTTTTTAAGTTTAGAGAGACAGGAAAGCTGAAGACAAGATCCTCAAGGTGCGTCTCCAGTGAGGACGCTTTAAACGGCGGTAGAAATGGAACTCCTCTTGATTGAAGTCAGCTCACTGATGGGGCTGTTTGGCTGGAGAAGAGAGTGCCCCCTGAGGGAGATAAACAGAGCTGCGGACACAGAGTGACAGCGCTGGTGGAGTATAATGGGTGGAGAGAAAAAAAACGAGGAAGCCAGAGGAAGAAGAAAGACGCTTTCTTTTCCTCGTGTCCGTCTCGTGTTCAGGTCAGATCGCACAGGGCTGACACTGGACTTGTACCGAGGCTGAAGGCAGGCCCGGGAACTGGCTCGGTCGGTGAAACATGCCTCTGAGAGCAATTAGGAGGCCAATTACTTTCTTCTTACAGAGGACGGCATGTCAGGGCTTGCCAGCTCCAGTGTGCGATCCTTCCTGACATCCGTCCCCAGCAACAGCCGATACTGATGCTCTTCATTTCCCGAGTTCTGGTTCGAAAAGCGCTGCAGCTGGCCAGCTGGAAAAACTCACAAAAACAACAACACAAAGGAAAAGGAAGTCCAGAGGGGTTGCAAATCCACAAAAGCTCGTTGAGCAGTTCCCAACACCAGAACGCACAGAATAGATCCGTTATGAGCAAATGCAGCGTCAGCAAAAGCAGCTTCCTTTAGCTGTTTACCACCCTGTCAGTTTCGGCCTGATTTTTCTAAACGTCTTATTAAAATCAGGACTTGGAAATAAAAATGTAATTAACTAAGCATGAGTGCCATTTGGTAATTCAAATTATGAGAGCTGACAGTTTGAGGCAGGATGTGCAGCTGTGATAATTCTTATTTTTGGGAAACAGCAGGAGATTTGGGCGGCGGAGCTGGATTGGAGGGACATTTTCCCAGCGAGACGTCTCCGCGGAGAGCCAGTTTGGCACGAGCTTAATGCCAGCCGGCCTCCGCTGGGCACCGGCAAACAGTTGTGTCATTCAATCGCGGCCCAATCCGATCAGACAGAGAAAGAGGCCGGCGGACCGCCGCCACACAGAGCCAAACTCCAGGGCCCAGTGGAGGTCAAAGCACACACGAGCACGCCGTCCAAATCCTCACAGGACTCGCGTGGCTACGTTCACACACAGCTCTACACTTCTCACGGTCTGGAAATGAATCATTCTGAAACTTCTCCAGACGTAGACAAGCATCTTGTCATTTAATGAAGACAGCGAGGCGTTTTTAATGATCACATACTGTCGTAAGTCCCCAGAGTCTATTTTAATGTCCCCAGAGTCTCGTCTTAACTCGTTATCCAGGTCCCTCAAGTCTAAAGAGAGCTCCTAGTTAAATAAAGATCAAATAAATAAACAAATTCTGACTCATCATACCAGCGCCGCTGGTTATGGACTCATGGTATTTCATATTTCTTTACAGTAGATTTGGGGATTATTGTGCTCCAGACTGAGGCTCCCTCAGTGGTCTGGACCCACCGGGGAGGCACAACAATGAACAAACAACAAATCATGAAACTAACAGAGCCAGCGTCTGATATGTTTCTCTGATGCGAATCAATAATAAATGAATGTAAGATTTTGACTACGTGCTGTAAAATGGGAAATCCGTAAACATTACTTTTCTTTCTTTATTGCGTCTTTGCAGTAACTAATGCACATAACATCGGTACGCAGTGTGAGAGCTTTACAGCACCTTTAAACCGAGCTGCACAGAAACCGTGCAGAAGAGTTATTGAATCACGTAATGATTACAATAATTATCGGAACAAAAAGTGCTTTTAATATGCTGAGAAATGTCGTCACTGAAAGATCAATACAATAACAATAAACAACAATAAAATGACAATAAAAAACAATAAAATTGGTTGTTAAATTATATGGTTGTTGGAATAAAAACCTTTACACATATACTACAGCATGAATAGAGATCCTCCTCTCAACAAAATACTGTAAGCGTAAGGGCCTGGTCTCGCCTCAGCCCCCGTGACCCTGGAGTGAGGTGCGGCGCCCTGAGAACCCGCTGAATGAGCAGAGAGGGAGCCGGGCACACAAACAGTCCATTAGCATCTGTAATGCTCTCTGTGCTCTCTGTGCTGCTCGCAGAAACCTCGCGGCTCGACCATCTTCTTTCATTTCATCCTACCAGGGCGGGGGAATCTCTCTCCCTGTGCAATCTGGCCAAAGAGGAAGAGACCAGACTACATGAATAAAGGCACTGGCTTGCTCCAGGCAGAGCTGAAATTGCTCTATTACGGGGCTCCATTTGAGATCCGTGTGGGCAAGGTCAAGCACTGAGGCTTTTTCCTTTTTTTCTGCTTACTTCTTTCTCTTTCCTTTGTAGTTTGGGTAGTAGAGTTAGAGGAAACACTGACCTTCAGGCTTAAAGTAAAAGTATGAAACATGTCTAGCTGTTGAATAAGGAGAGATTTAACTATTGTATTCAGCTCCATGCTTTTACATTGTTCTTATGATAGCCTCCTAAAGCAGGGGTTCTTAACCTTTTTGACCTCGGGGCCCAACTTTTCAAGTACAAAGTGTCCCGGGGCCCACTCTGACTATATGCATCAAAAGTGTCAGACAACCTGTCGGTCATACAGAAACAGAGCAGTGGGCCTTTGGAGTCAGTAAAAATGTAAGATTTTTGTCCACATAAAATAAAAAAGTATCTTTCAGTATAAATAACTGCCGGTGACTGTATCTGTACAGGTAAAGGACAGTGTAGGGCTGTAACTACACTATCAGTGAACAACTGCCTCAAATTTGAAGAAGATTGGACAAAGTATGACCATTCTACAGTGTTTCTTCCATGAAGAGATCCAGGCGGAGCTCTAAAAGGACATTTGGAGACCCAAATGGACACATGGTAACCACATGATATTCTGACACACTAAAGGTGTTTCTCCCTTTATATTTTGATTTTATATTATTTTCCTTTTATTTTTAGCCTTTGCAAATTGCAAAAACTATGTATATATGGTCGAAGACATGGTGTGTGAGTAGCGGACTTGCTGTGCTTAATGGCTGCGACCGAGCGCACGAACGAGAATGAGAATAGCTCAGTTAGCCCGCGGCCCTATGGTTAAGAATCACAGTCCTAAAGGACTCCTAACGGTTTCCACAATCTACCACGGAGGACAATTACACTTTCATCAGTTTTTTTCCGAGTCAGTTCAATATCTTAAGTAGAAAATAGGAACGGAGCGAGTGTGATTAGCTAAATTGAATCTGTGAAAATTGCTGCATTCAGTTCCGACTGGCCGTGATTATAGAGATGGATCCCCTCTTATATCGAGCAAAAGAACTACACTATACGCTTTGCAGCTGCTGTGTAAAAGCACTGTTAATCTGGCTTTTTTTCCTCACTAAAAATGCCTGATCAGAGACATCAAACGGCCTTTATCTAATCGCTCGAAATGGCACATAAGTGAACTGAAAGGGTTCAGCAGGAGGACGATTATATAAGAATAAATGCTCACTTTGAGTTATTATCTGTACAAAAGAGTTCCAAGTGATGTGAAGTAAAGCCCGGCACAAGCTATCTCTGGTAATGCCGAGGACCGTACAATCAGGCAGCATTGTAGTTGAAGTGGGACCCTCTCCTGCACGATCATTAGGCAAATGGATGCGCAGGTTCAGAAAAAGCGACGCTCTATATTATCCCTGCTGCTGTGCAATCATGTCTGAAATGCAAAGACAGCTTCGCAGATAATTACCGATTGTAATCCTCCTGAATACGCGTGGAAACCAGTTTTGTCCCGAGTGCATTGCTGTTTCTCTGCTCTCACCAGTAACCTGGAGAAGAAAGAGCAGAGCGAGGTCGAGGCCGAGCTCTCAACTCCAAAACACCGTCTGCTCAAATGATAGGGGCCATTCTCGATCGTGACTGCGCCGACGTAAACAGAATTAATCACGATTAGCGGACAGCGTCGCCTGCAGCCGGCTCACTGTAGTGAGAGAGAAAGGCTGGCACTCGTCGTGAGTGCAGATAAACAGGTGATTTATAGGAGCCATCAATAGTGAGAGGCAGCCCACACATCTCATTACACATTGTTTATACTTTGTGAGGAAGCTGTGCCTCCGCTGCTATGAACCAGGACATTCAATCATAAGTGTTGCTTTGTATGAAACGGGTCAAACCGATGCAAACGTAGAAAAACCATCAACAGATCCTTTGGAGAGAAAACGAGGAAATATTGCAAAAAGGGCAGCGTTGCATCATACCACGACTTGGTTTAAGACATGCTGCCTCACAATACCCACCCCCATGTTTGATCATGTTTATTGTCTCCAGCCATCTGCAGCTGATAACCCTTGACTGAACAAGCTGTGCTAGTTATCCTATGAGGGAGCGTGCGGGGAAATATCTGCACTTGTTCAGAAGTGACTTCCCCGTAAAGGAGGTTCCACACAACAAAACAGAGGGTGGGAAGGACTCAAAATATGCAAAAGTGTTGCCACGAGGGCTCGTCTCTTCCTTCGTCCTTCATCTACGTCAGGTGTAACATATACAAGCTGCCGTGGCTTTGAGCAATGATGCAGGGATCACAAAAATGTTGCTAAAAACGAACGGAGAGCATGGCTTTACAATCTCAGAGCATCCTCCAGCTCCCTCCAGATGTCTGCTGGTTGCTCCATAAACCTCCCCCTAAATTGGCCAGATTTTTCATGCGAATGAGCGTGTGTGTCAGGTGTTGACAACCTGCATAAACATCGAGTGAGGAGCGTGGCTCACCTGAGGGACAAAACCCGGCGTGAATAATCTGAAGAGTCACTCAGATGAGCACGCGTTTGCCCCGGCTACATCTGTGATGTGAACGTGACGGTCGAGGACATCCGGGATGTTTACTCCCCGTTTTATTCATAGGAGCTGTGGCCAGATATTATTCATTAGACAGCTGTGAACACGGTCAACGGCAGCGTCCGGTGAGCAAAGTGTTTGTGATTTAATTTGATAAAATGCTTGGTAAATGTATCCGTTCTCTTTGTAGAAAATGAATAAATACAAAAACATAAATTCCAGAGTAACTCTGTTATGATATATGCAAATCAATTGAATCCACTGGCAAGCTTATTTTGGATGACTGACACAAATGTGATTGGTCTATGAGCCTATCAGTCACGCTATTAAGGTCTGCCATTATGAATCAGGCGTGATGGTTTGTGATTGGACACCAAAGCATATTGGGACTCATTAGCCCCGACGGTCCTCAGCAGATCTGTCCAAATCCAAATCAATGAGCTCCACTTTAAAAAAGACACATTATATATATATATATATATATATATATATACAGAAAAACTTCATTCTGGCGAAACAATGTGTCCTCAGCAGCAAATTAGCCCCAGCAGAAGGTGCTCGTCTGGACAGTATTAAATTACAGTGACACTGACACTGCTGCTTCGTCCACCAGTGGTTCTGGATCAGCCTCTCGATGTGTGTTGAAAGCCCCAAACAAGCTCTAACACTCGTTTTGCTCTCTGAAATGTGCTTTTGATGGCGTCTCCTGAGAAACAGCGGGTCGGCATTTCCTCAGAAGCGCTTCGCCGCGGCTGACGTGCTCCTATTTTGAATGGTCCTCCGCGGTGATGAGGTCATTTGTCTTGTGCAAAGGAGAGGGGATGTGTAGTTGTCATACGCTGAGCTGGAGATAAATGTGAAGGGCTGAGACTGTGCCAGTGAAGAGAATTCATGCAGTCGAGCTTTTCCTCTTTCTCAGCTGCAGTGTTGGAAAAAAAAGAACTGGAAACAAAAAAGGGTGCAATTAAAACCGCAGAATTGAAAGCAGATGTCTGTTATTCAGTTGCTTATTGATCTTCTGGATAACAATGCCTTTTGTGAAGCGCGTTCTTGTTGTCTGTGTTGCGTTCGCCTTCCTAACGCTGTTTCGATGCTTTTATGAATCGTTCACGCTCGTGTAAAAGCTGTGAATCGAACTCTGCGGCGGACTTGACGACGAGACCACGTCCGACCAAATACAGTGTCTCCAAAGCGAACCTTTCCATCCACCCCGACCTCCTCCATGAATGGACTTCAGCTGACTTTGATAAGTATTGGTGACGGGTCAGAAACAAACCCTTGAAATATAATAAGGCACTTTCATTGTATGGGAACGTACTTCTTTGGGCTAAAACAGGTTATCTGTGAATAAGACATGCATGCTGTTGGGCCGACCCGAAAGCCGAGTGGTTAGGGCGCATGGGCACCAATGCACAGCAGAGTCTCCGGTTCGATTCCCTGCATGTCATTGCCCATCTCTCTTTAGACTCAGTGTCTTTTGTGTGCTGTCCACACAAAACCACACAACAAATGACTTTCCTGAAAGGCGGGCGAGTCAATACCGCTCTCCTTTCTTTTACACCGTGCACATGTTAAAGACTAACCGGGTGGTTCAGCCGCTGCTGCCAACACCTCCTCCATCAACGGCTCGGCTCCTCCACCATACTCTGTTCTACCTTTGCTGCTGCACCGGTTATGAAGAGACTCACCGGGGTCCGACCCTGCAGGCTGGTCTCGGCTACGAGGCATTTTCTTCACTCTGCAGTTTCATCGTCACGCAGTCGAATTCCTCGCCGCGTGTGTGTCGTGTTATAATTTTCTTGGATCGGGGCGGGAACGAGTGTTTTCACAGCTATAGTGGGAATCCGATTATCATACAGGGATCACAGTCGTCATGGAAACCGAGGAGGGCGCATGGCGTTGAGCCTTACACATCCCAGAACATTGGGAATTAGTGTGAAAATTCAGCTCCCTTAAAAAATTACGACACTGTGATATGCAACCTGTTCTTCTTAAAAACAGTGCTTTGTCACACACTTTCTCATGTGTGCATATCTTTACACAAGGCATCAGATATCTGTTAGTGAAAGGTGCAGTGGCTGCTGATAGGCCGAGGATTCATCTATTTTAAAGAGTCTTAACAGAGACCGTGTTACAGGTTGTTCATAGGCTGTAAAAGGGCTCAGGCACGACATACGAATCAATTGTAATTAATAACGCACCTCAACTAAACTCCAAATACAGAATAATGTTCCAATTTAAATTCTGATCAGTTTCTAGCATCCTGGAGGTGGAAGTAACAGCTTGCCAAACATTTTCTGATCATTTTTTGTTGTGCGTTGCTCTCTGCCTGTTAATGTCTTTGGACCGTTTGGGAAAGAACCGGCTGCAACAGCTGCCACGGCGAGGACACACTGTAGGACAGACTCCAAAACAGATTCATGTGGGACGGGAACCTTTGTCAAGCTCTCATCACCAATTAATGCCACATGTTTCCCAACACACACAACTGAGAGAATCTGCTCACAATTAAGCAGATTTTGGGCCAAATTAAGGAAAATAGACATCTGCAAACACAGCATGGCTAAGATAGCACAGGCAAGCGGCAACAAAAGCGATTTCTTTATCAATTATACGGAATTTCTGTTTGTTATTGCCTCATCATCTCATTTCAGACTGATAGATGTGGAAGCTGTAGAGCTGGGTAATAGTTCTGTGTCATTTCTCACAACAAAATGAGTTACAAAAGGGGTTGTAAGTCTGGTGTATGAGTCGATCAATAAATTCATCATCCATTAATGATTTACGACATCTTTTAAGTAAAAATGCCCCAAAAAATCACTTCTCAAATGTAATTATTTGTCTTCTTTGAGAGTAATTTGTATTTTTAACCACTTGTAACTATTTTTCCAACATTTTCAGACACAAAATGAATGAATGAAAATAATCTGCAGATTAATCCATGATGGCAATAGTTGTTAGCAGCAGCTGTAGCTGGAGGTCAGAAATGTCTACATTTTAAAACAGGACATCTGCAAACAAAAACAAAAGAGAATCGGTGTGTCTTGTTTGAGCAGATGAGGGCTGAGATGAAGGAACTTTCTCATCATTCCGCGAGAATAGTCAAGAAAGAAAGAACGCCGCAAAGAGGAGACGAATGAAGCCAGGAGAGTGCCGCCATCCGCCAGCTCACGCTGCACAAAGCTTCTCTTATCGCCGCTCATCCTGAAAAGTTTCTTTCACACCTCTCCGTCTCGCGCTTTGTCTTCTTCCTGTCACGCGTCATCTACTCCTCCTTTCTGCATTTTCTTCACGAAGCAGGTGTAATATTAAACCGGAGCGTCTCGAGACTTAATCAGAGCCCGTCGCCGCTCTCAATTATAGCGGTTTATGAGTGCGGACGGCAAGAATGTCAAGACATTCCTGGTTCATTCATACACTGAAACAAACAGACTTTGCCTGGAAATGATGTCAGATTGTCAGAATATTTAATTACCACCTGGGTTTAAATACATCTATTATTGCCTTGTCATTCATGAGCAATGAGCAGAGAACTGCTATATATATATGTGTGTGTATATGAACTGGCTGGTGCCACACACTGCGCTCCAAGGTTAGACTGCCTCCTTTAGTGCCAGTCAAGCTTACTAGAGCGTGATGCGGGCTGGATTGATTGATGGACTAAAGGGGAAAAGGCAGGTGGGCTGAGAGGAAGTGCACAGGAGAGAACCCGACGTTAGACGCCGTCACTGATCTGACTGGTGCATTCAGGGCAGAGAACAGAAGTGGCTTTGAAGGCGTGTTTCAGCTCACGAAAAGCTCTTAAACCTTCAGCTCCAGCAACGCTTTGTCAAGACGGAGGGGAACATGCAAAGAACAATGTGACTGACATCACATTTAGTTTCCAATTACGCGAGCCGCTGTTAACACCGACCTCCTCCACCCTTTTTCTCCTCGTCAGTGTCTTGCGTTGCATTCATTTTTGTCACTTATGATACGTGCACATGTTTGTTTGCAAAACAGATTTGAAGGATGGAATTACTCTTAAATCAGGATGCCGTGCAGCGGTTTTCATCTGCCGGACTGACGCCTCTCGGACACTTTGGACATAATTAATGGTATCGCGATGAAAGACAATTAAAACGAGAAGAATCTGACACGCAACAGTGACTTCTGAATACTGACTGTGGCTGGAAACATTTTTCTTACCGTCGACAAATCCCAGCAGTGTGTTTGTCAAACTCTCAGTTCTTTTTGACTTTCCTACCCCGTCTGTGGCTCTCAGTCTGAACCCCGTTCTTTCCTGCAGATGATTTCTTTCTAAAGCGATCACAAAGATAGAGGCTTTCATCTTAGAAAAAGGCTCGGCAGCTTCCTGCAACATCTTGGGCACTGTTGTTGTTTCTACTCAAAACGGAGTAAATGGCACGTTGGGGACTATTTTCAGTGGATGAATACACGTTTGGTACTTTAGATTGTCTGGCAGCAGGAAGGTGTACGTGGGATGCAAATAAACTACAGTGCCCGTGTTCATCGTGATGACGGAAAATGTCACTCAGGAATCATTTAGTCCAGTCCAGAGCTCAAGGTCATCTTTTAGTTCGTACAATCAATAGAATAGAAAAGTACTTTATTCATCCCCAAGGGGAAATTTGTCTGTGGCAGCAGCAAACAGGGTTACACAATAAAATAAAATATTGGGTGTGGAAAATGCACACTGTATACAATATAATAAAATAACAGGACCCATTCAATTTAAGAAAACAAAGTAATAAAAATGCACAGTATATACACTGGATAGAATTGTATGAAGTCAACTAAGTAGGAAAAATTAAAAATTAAAATAAGTCTCCGGCTCCAATGCTGCTGCCCCAGCAGACTACAGGAGTACAGTGCACTGACCACACCAGACTGTAGAACATCTCCAACATCCTGCTGCACACGTTGAAGGATCGAAGTGATTTCTACCGGCCCGCTCCACAAAGTCCTCCACCACTGCCCTGTCCTCCTCCTCCCGTCCGTCCCTTACACACCCGACCACTGCAGAGTCATCAGAGAACTTCTGCAGATGGCATGACACAGAGTTGTACTGGAAGTCAGTGGTGTACAAGGTGAACAGGAGGGGAGACTCCGATATCACTGACCACCGTATCAGACAGCACACGGCCCAGTGGGACAAACTGTGGTCTGCCTGGGAGGTAGTCAGTGATCCAGGAGACGGTGGACGTGTTCACCCCCACCACCCGCAGCTTCTCACTCAGCAGCACTGGTTGGATGGTGTTCAAGAACCCAAAACCAACAATATTCAATTTAAAAAGCATACAGAACAGAACAGAAACTTCACATTTGAGAATCTGGAAACAGCCAAATGTTTGCAGAACAGTTCTGTTTCAGTTCGAATGGTTCAGCACTGAATGAAATCCTGAATGAGCATTCATGAGGTGAACGACATGAAGACAGTTGTAACAGGAATCAGCACAGAAAGGCTTCGAATCCTTTTAACTGGTGAATGAAACAAAATGCAAAACACCGATTTATTTAACCTCGCACTCGCTCCCTAAAGACTCTTCAGTCCGGAGGGGGAACTCGGACCAAGCAATGGCTATTGGTGGAAACTGTAAATTAGCACATCGAGTGTTCAGTGAATGTCAAACTCAAGCCACAATAATCCAGAAGCTCGTTCTCTTCGTGAACTAAGCTCTCTCTCTCTCTCTCTCTCTCTCTTCACTCTGTGCATCGTGGGTAAATGGTTCATCAGGAGCCAGCGAGGTTATTTACACTGACAGTTAAGGGGAAGGAGAGAAAAAGACTTAAACTATGTGGAGGATGTGTTTAGAGACAATAACCGATATCATTTTTACTCCACGGCTTGTTCTTGAACAGAAACCTTGTTTACAAAGCCTCCCACAACTTGGCCGATAAACGTCCTTCGATCTCTACTTTCCTTTCCTTTCGCAAGCAAGCGGCCTTGTGAGAGACGATGGAGGCTGGTTAACATGATGTGTCAGCGCCGTTCATGCCGCAGCGGCTTCGGGTCATCGACTCGAATGTGGAAGAGCGGATTTTGTTCATTTGGCTTCAAATTTCCAGGAAAAACTCGTTCCCTCCGAAAGAATTCAGTCATGACTTTTGGCAGCAGGCGAAGGTGACGACGGATGAAAAATGCATGAGGTGTTAATCACAGTGATCTCACACGTCGCCATATCTACACACACGCACACACACACACGCACACGCACACACACACACACACACACACACACACACACACACACACACACACACACACACACCTCTACCTTTTTCCTCTGATCTGAGAGCAGGTGATGTGAAACTGTGCGGAGAGAAAGAGGTAAAGAAGTGGAGAAAGAAATAAGTGAACAGTCAGAACTACTGCACTGCCTGAGGAGGGGAATGCAAAGGCCCTGATTGCATTCTAACAGGCTTTTCACACCTGGCTTTGCTGTGCAAATCTCCACCAAAGCAACGCTGGGAAAAGGTGAATTCACGCTCACACAGAAGCCCTTTTGCGTGGCCCACTTGCCTCTCTGCACTTCTCCTCTGCACTCAGCAGGAACGGGAAGGAACTTGGAAAAAAGCCGTGAAATGTATCCGCGGTGCGGCTCCTCTCTCCCTCAGCCCTGCAATCATGACGACATAAATCTCAACGTTGCACATGAATGTGGCGTTTACTTTGCGTGGGCGTGTATTCGTTTCCGGGTCACTGTAGGCCACTGTGAGACACACAGTAATGGGATCTGTGTCACCCATATAGCGGACCTCCTGGATGGTGGTATCTGATAATGCACTCCGAAGTGGACATCTAAGATCAGTGATTATCCTCCATTTACTGCGGCCTGCTCTGCTTTAGGGCATGTCGATGCATCAAAGGACGGAGTTCAGAGAAAACGCCTGATTTTGAAGATAACCTTCCGGATTTTTCCTCCCGGTGACAGGCTTTTAACGCGACTGATCCTTTAATTGGAGTAAACCGGGAATGACTTGAAGGTTACAGAGTGATGGTAACACCACTGACCTTGGTAAATAGAAAAGGAGAAACTCTGGAGATAAAGATAAAGACTGTCTTTGTTGTTTCAGTGGATGGCAGAGTGGACATTTTGGCTGTCTGTTAAAAAGTGGTAATGGGTTTATATTCCCCTTGCTGCTGTCTTTTAACATTGACCACAGTATGACAGTTATGAATTTATCCGAACATGCTTTTATCTAAATTTGCGCTTTTGCTCTGATTGAATAAAATAATTGATCCAGGACATTAGAGGACTGTCTCTCCATTCATTGGAGCTTTGATCGGGTTGATTTGGAAGCTGACGAACATCAATCCAGGTGACGCAAAGCAAGAGATCGGATAATTTCATATTTTCTGACCATGATTCAGCTCTAGAAAAAAAGGGTATTTTGTTTTGTCCTTATTTGTGTCTCTTTGCTTTGTGCTTCAACTACTGAAAACCAGAAGGTTGTTGCTATGCAACAATTAGATATGTTTGATGTGTGCTACTCTCCGGCTTCCTTTTACCTTTCAGTAACCTCCTGTGCACTCGAGTGCTGAAAGAATTTGCACTTTCTTGGCGCTGTCAGCTTTGACCCCCTCCCTCTCTGTAAATAGAGAGTCTCTGGTGAATATGCAGCCTTCTGTGGAGTCAGACATGCAGTGATAAAAAGCAGCTCTTCTTTTTTCCACTCAGATCGGCGGCAGACAGCGCGCTGATTTACACGGCGCAGCGACAAGGACGACAGCTGCAGCGTACCGAGATGGAAAATATATCCTCGTCCCCAACGCCAGCCTCCGTCCTTCATCATCCCTCTTCTTCACTTGAAGCTCAATTCACATCAACTCTCTCTTCATGCGCCCCAACCTCCTGCCATCAGTGTTTCTGTTGTCCAACATCACCTCCTCAGCTTAGAAGCTGGGTTTTATTGATGAGAGTGTGGGCTCAAGGAGGAACAGACTACGTCAGGTCAGAGGGGAAAAGCACACGCGTGAACCCTCACCAGCACCGCCTGTTTGAAGCTTGACCGTGAAACATGTCACTGTTTCACACTCAGTTTAATAGCTCCGGCCAGCACGCAGCCTAAAGAGACAAGGACGCCTCAGCTGAACAAAAACCAGCCGCGCACGTGTTCACCTCGTTTTCCCGGACCGTGTTATTAACGCACCAGCGGAAAACACTTAACTCATGCCTATTCAATTATGCTAATGCATACATATACAAATGACCCGGCTTAGTTATTAGCTGCCTCAATTAGGGGACATGCGTATGGGGGTTCGAGAGAGAGAGAGAGAGAGAGAGAGAGAGAGAGAGAGAGAGAGAGAGAGAGCGAGAGAGAGAGAGAGAGGCGGGTTGTTTGCTGTCTACTGGTGATAACAGAGGCCTCGGGGGCAAGACTTGTATTGTTTCCGTCGGCGGGCTGGAGATCCTCTGTACTTGGAGGACATGCAGCGAGGCACGGAATCAATGTCATGCTGAGCCTACCGTTGCATATTAGTGTGGACGTGTGTGTGTGTGTGTGTGTGTGTGAGAGGGTAAATGCATGAACAGAAGCAGCTCTTATCTTTCCAACTTCTCTTAGTGTACTGAGAGGCGGCATCCAACATTTTCCCGTGAGCTCCATCACCAAAGATCAGAGAGCAAACCACACTGAGCTTTCATGCAACGGCCCGATGGCAAACAACACTCTTTCACGTCTGACTTCTCACCCTCTTGCTGTGTTACCGTTATCACACACAGGCTGTAAGACACGGAGACTTCATAAATGAAACCGGCTGATTAGCAGCAGCTGCAGCACACAGCCTTGTTTCTTGAAGACAATTGTTATTGTATCGACAGTTAATATACAATTAATCTGAATTACGGATTTGCGCGTACATACTTAGTAAATTCAAATCAATAAAATGGATCACCAAAGCCATAGCTGACTCATCTCATCTATTGCAGCCAAAGCAGATGAATCAGAATGATGTGCAGTGTGAAATAAAGCTTGTTGGATGAGAGTGTTCGTCCTCGGTGTGATGCAGTGATGCTGAGCAGGATTTCTGGGTGTGATCTTTGTCGACGCAACAACAGAACTAACATGCCAACCTGCGATGTCATCAATTCCTGAATCTAGAGTGGGAGAGTTCAATCTTTTCTCAGTAAGTTTCCATTTGGTTCCAGTTTTACTGAAATAAAGATGTTTTTGTAAGGATTAGGGCTGCAGCTATTGATTGCTGACAGTAAGTATTTGAGAACTCTACCTTTTATCCCATTGATTTATCTCTGCAATAGTAAATATACAAAGAATAAATAATTGTAAAAGAATGTAAAAGGATTATGCAATTCATTAATCTATCTTAGTTCTTTTGTTCGTGATATTTGTTACCATGTCTTCTTTCTCAAAATATTTTGCATTTTTTTCCGAATATCTTAATACCTGTCTCTGTCTCAAACACCAGGAACAACAATGGACAATAGTCCAAAATGTGCTTTCGCCTCAACAAAGTCTGATATGTTGTAATCTTATAAATATATCAGAATGTTGGCAATAAACCAAACCAGCTAACAAAGCAGACCGTCTTTCACAAACTCAAATTCAAGCTGCTTGTCTCCTGACGTGTCGTTGCTCCGAGGGCATAAAGCTACGGAGTCATATGAAAGTGCATCATGCGTATCCTTCAATGCAAGCAAACACAGATGATCCGCCAGTGATCCGCATGCATTGTGGCAAAAAAACAAAACAAATTTGGCAACTGTTAATTATTTAGCCGGGCTCGCTGGGTAAGTACTGAGCGCTGTTGCCCGTGGACTCGACTGACAGTCACTGTTGGTTCGTAAACACAAATAGATTTCAGCGAATAAATATTCAAAGTCTGCCGTGATTAGATTTTTTTGTCACCGGCTGGGTTACTGGGTGGAGCAGATTGGACTTCGTCACAGCCGGGTCTGTCTGAAAGAGGCAAACGAGCCAGAGTCTCAGCAGGCAGGGAGCTCCACGCCCTGTTTGCTTCAGAGCTGCCACATGAGACAGCGTCATCTACAAAGGGATGGGAGGCCTCAATACAGCCCTTAGATGGATATTAAACATGAGAGGGGTAGAGGCTGGATGGAGTATCGCGTGTTTCGAGGAGAACGACCTCAGCGATACTTATTTTTGAACAAATGTGACAAAAAAAAGGGTTGCGCTATATTTCAGCAATCAAAAGCATCTCCGGTCCTCTCTACCGCTACCTAACGCCTGTGTTTTTAACATTCAGTCCAACACATTGGGAAAGTGCATACAGTGGGATGCTGTGTGAAAACAACGGCCGAGCCCGGCTCACGAGGGGCCGGCCCCTCTCTCGGTCCTGACCCTCCCCGGAGTAGAAAAGCCAGCCAATCAGAGAGTGGATGAAGCAGCGAGTCACGGAGGGAGCGGACTCATCCAGTGGACCGAAAAGGAGCCACCTGCCACTCTGGGCAGGAAAACCGTAACGTCCACGGAGGGAGTGATCCGGTCAAAACACACAGCCTGTTTAAGCTTCATAATGGTTCAGCACAGTCCGGTGTGTGTTATTCAAGGCTTTGCAGCCGCTAGATAAACAAAAACCCCGTGTGATTGGGCCGCGTGAATGAGTGCGAGAGACGCTCATTCACTATTGACGCATTGGGAGATCTCACAGCTGGATACACATCAGACGCCACAGACACACATTCGGTAGTTGTTGAACCGCATGACAATGCCAGTGGGCGCGATAGGTTACGAGAAAAAGGAGCGAATTGTTCATTTCAAGCGTGAAGAGGAGATAAATCTGAAGGTAACAATGTGCAGCAATATGAAAGGTGAGCAGATTGTTCAGGTCCGCTGTGGGATGTGCAAATCCTTTTTTCCATGGAGCAAAAAAAAAAAACGGTGCAGTGAGCGGATGTGAATAGAGTTTAATGGACCTCGCAGGAGAATAAAGGTAGAAGAAGGTGGTGGGGAAATGAAGTCAAAATGGATTTGAAATCCAACTGAATTAGTTTTGCGTTTATAAAGACCGGAGCCACGTGGTGGCTTTCATGGGTCGAGACAATGGAATCAAATAGACAGGGGCCTCTTTCATGTTTCTAAATGAGAGAAGACAGAAAAAATATATGTAATTGTAAATTGTATTAAGAACAGAGAAGCTTTTGTTCAGCCTCTGGCTTTGTTGAACAGTCATCCTGTACGTCAGCATGCAGGAACGCAGGGAAGGATTGGAAGGAAGAGAGATCGACGAGTTCAGTTCAGTTTGAATCTGGGATGATGAGAGTTGGGGGAGAGAGGAAGAGATAAGAGGCCATGATGACAAACCACAAACATGACAAACAGCAGGAAAGGCAGTGCAGTGATTCGGTTACAGTACAACTTCTCATTTAATGACCTGGGTGAGCAAGCCTCGCTGTCGTGATATCCACGCGGCTGCGAAACACGGCACGTTTCTCTTTTCTGTGAGGAACCAGCTGTCTCCTCGTACTATAATGATGCCAGGGCTGAGCCTAACTCTCCCTGGCGGTCTGCTTATCCCTGCCTGTCACTACTGCCACGGATCGCAAACCAATGCTGTGACCGGCTTTCAAGAGACTACAAAACATGAAGCCACAAACAGAATCATCGGGAAAAACGGAATACATGTGCAAAAATATGTCAACTGCGATCTCAAGTAGGAGTATTTAACGCCGCATCAGTTGAGGGCGAAAGGATCTGTGCCAAAACAAATGAAGTGAGACGGAGAAAAAGTCCTTCCACTGGTTCCAGTGTCTCCAGTCCTTTGTCCTTCCCAGTTGTAAATCTGACATGCCCTGACATCTGTGTGTCATCCTGGATGAGGTGCAGTCCAAAAAGACACTACACCTCCTCCTCCCCATCATCCGGCTCCTCCTGCTCTATACAACCTGACTCTTCCAGTCACAATTACACACACACACACACTTTCACACATCAATACCAGCATGTTCTCTCCGTTCCAACCGGGCATGACATGTATTCATTCCAAAACATAACCGTGTACAACCATGCTATCTCCACCCCCACATTGCTTTCCTATTATTGTGTTTTGTTTGCCTCTCACCTGGCAGCACGCTGTCCCTGGGTCCTCTTTACAATCCCAGGAAGGGGTTTGACACAAGTTCTGCGTTCGCTGAGGGGAGCTCGATGTGGCACTTTAAGAAGAAAGAAAAAGAAAAAAACCGAAAAGAAAAGGCAGGAAAATAAAAAGCAATGTCCTCTTCTCTTCCCCCTCACACAGCGGCTCAAGAAGCGCTCTCGATCACACACTCCAACACCCAGTCAACAGCTCCGGCAAGCGAGCAGCTCACTGTTCCTTCCCTCTCTCTCTCCGTTTCTCTCTCTCTCTCTCTCTGTCCGTGACACTTGCCTCCTCTCTTCCCGCCCACCTACTCCAGCTCCCTCCCCCGACTCCCCCTCTCCCTCGCTTGCCCTTCCTCCGTCAGACAGAATGCACACACACACACACACACACACACACACACACACACCCCTCTCTATCTCCCAGCTCACTATTTTTCTGACATTTTCTTTCCCCCCACCCACTCGCACCTTCTGCTGCGTGAAAACAAATAGTCAGTGGAAGGTACTATGAGATGTGCCTTGACACACACCATCAGCAAACTTATTCTTGTGTTGTGGAGCATTTCATTTTATTTCGGAGTGAGACAAAGCACATTGTTCTAGTAACGTCAGATGTGATCGATGATTATTGGTAATGTTACCGTGTGTGATTACAGTTCAAACTACCTTTTAAAAGCCATAACCGGCCCCTCAATCTCACTTATTCGTCTTTATTCATCCTCTCCATCCTCCTCTCCCCATCTTTCCGTCTCACTCCACCTATTCCCTAACCCTCCTCCGGTGTATGTGATGCTGCTCACGTCCCATTCCTCAAGGGCATTCCCGGAGTAAGCGTATGCTAACGCTCTGCCTCAAAGAGCGTCCCATCCGACGCTCGGCCGGACCGCATGTGGCGCTCGGGTCTCCCAGGGAGGGCGCTTTAAATGGTGCTTTATTGGCATTAAATGCTGTGGGGCTTTATGGTCCACTGCCATTGATCGGAGCTTATCCAATCAGGTTTTTGTAGGCAGGGTGTTTATCCATTAAGGTCAATCATAAGCTCACAATCAAACTGATTTAATTAATAGTGATTCGAGAATGAAATTATGTTAGAGTTATTGATTGAACCCTATGTATTGATTGGTACCCCCTTTTGAGCCTGCGTGTCTTTGTTGGTGTGTAGTCCAGTTATTGTGCTGCAGTAAATCATTATTATCAAAATAAATAGTGGTGATGGTCTTGAGAATTGCAATCCGATTGATTTGTCCTCTGAATGCTTCTACTTTTATCTTTGTAAATGTACAGTACTCACCTCGCGTCCAGTCAATCCTCTCCTCGGGAAAACCTCGGAAGCATTTGCTTGTTTTCTCGACGGATTAATTATGAGGCGTGTTAAAGGTCGCTCTGCGATACATCTCCCATCTACACTCATGTGTGAGCTGCTGGAGAACAGGAAGTCTGCAGCAAACTGTAACTCCGAGAGATGTGCGACCGCGGGGCAACGGATGTTGAACGTGTGTTTGCTGTATGTGCACGTGTGTCCGTCTATGGAGAGACCCAGCGTGTAAATAAAGCGCACGGCCTGATAAAGCGCAGCGAGACACAACGCACTGTTGACAACACACACACATGCATTAACAGACATCTAGCTGGGACAGAGGCAATGCAAACAGGGAGTCTGTGTTAATGATTACCAACTAGCACCCGGCCTGGACACTGCACAGCGTGCT
Source organism: Melanostigma gelatinosum (assembly GCF_949748355.1). Taxonomy (NCBI): domain Eukaryota; kingdom Metazoa; phylum Chordata; class Actinopteri; order Perciformes; family Zoarcidae; genus Melanostigma; species Melanostigma gelatinosum. Next base: position 3,824,191 of record NC_136655.1, read on the forward strand.
CCTCTACTCACAAGCTTCGGTTCACTGGCTCTGTGTGTGCTCTGTGTGTGTGTGTGTCTGTGTTGTAGTGGCTGCGAGATTTCTAACGTGTAAAACATCCGGTTTTCTGCTGGAAAGAATATTTCTTCATTAAAATGGAAACCTTGAGAGTGGCTGCGCGTCTTGTATCCAGAAGCCATTCAATTCTTACTTTATTTGGTATCTCTGGTATTTTGGAGAATTCATGCTGGACACTGGTGTTGACGGTAAATGTAATGCAGAGAAACCATAGAACGAGCTAAACATCAAGACAGGGCCAGAAACACTGGGGATCATAAGAACGATAAATTAAAAACGGAACGTTGAAACTGGACAAAATGACCAAAGAGCAGTTTGAAAACGGTGCATCAGCACTTAATGCTGTCAAAACCTTTTTTTTTTATTTCACCCAAAGTGGAACCACTTCTAAGTACAGAATCTACTGTAACGCCCACGTAAACAGAACAGAAGAGCTGAGAAAGAGAGTCTTTTAAACCCGGAGCCTGTCGGGGTGAACCTGGAGTGAACAAGAGAGGAAGGAGGAGGAGGACGAGGGGTCACCGGGCTCAGACAGGAACGAAAAGGGCGAAATGGCATTTAGAGGAGAAAGGCGGTGAAATAAAAGGGGAGCTGGCTGAACAAAAAGGACAACAGAACAATTTCCCAAATGTCAGGAGCATTTGAATGGTCACCTTTGGACACTGGAAATAATGGGTCTTTTCAAACACTGAGAGAGGAAGTGAAGCTTTCGTAACTCAACAAAAGTGACTACAGACTACCTTGCTCTTGACTTTAACTATTACACAAATCTCAACAGTCAAAGTGTGTAACATGTGGACAATGTAAATACAAAAATGGCTGTTACTTACATCCATGCGTCATGCATCGAGGGTAGAAGGTCGAAATGTTTCTGTGGTATATAAACTATGGTGAAGGTATCGTTTCGGTAAGGCAACTAAACACTTGGTGTTGAGATGAGGAGATTGTGGTTGGAGTTAATAAAAACTTTAATACAGATTTAAACTTTATTTGTCTGTTATGGACGCAAACTGTCGGAAACTGTTGATCATGTGTAGCCCTGGTGCACATGCCATACAAAATACAGCCACCCCCTCCCTCTGCAAACAGCACTTTGATTCCAAACATTAGCACCCATGGGCACCCTCCATATCAAACCCAGATATAGTCTCTTTGTGATATTCGGTTGTAGAAAATCAAACTTTAATGAATTTAAGTCATATTGCTTCAGCCCACCCAGGGTACCCAGTGATAATTCTCTCTAAGACACACATGCACTTCCAAACGGAGGAAAGTAGCCCTAATTACAGCTGATGCTCTCATTTAATCTCTCTCTCTCTCTCTACTGCAGGCAGGAAGCTGCCACGAATCACTTACAGCTTCATCAGTGGATAAGTGGCTCTTCAAATATGGAGCTATTCAGAGAACTCTTTTCAATGCACACAGGTGCTCCTTTCACCAACACCCGGCTTCTCTCACTCGCACGAGTGAAGACAGAGGAGATGCTTGTTTTTCACCATTTAGTTTTTAAATTTTTCGACAACTCCGGTGTGTTATAATGTCACCAGCCCGGCATCAAACGGCAGACAGACAACGTTAGGGATTGGCTTGTGAAGCATTAAGCAGCTAAAGTGCAGACATTTGCCTCTGGAGTTGGTGGAGACCTAATCTGAACATAAAGCCAGCGTGCCGATCCCTCCAGTGGTTTTCTGGAGAAAGTCGATCAGCCTTCATCTCTTTCTCTTTGAGCTCCTGTCACCGGGCGCCGCTGCTCACAGAGCTCACATCGTATTCATCCCAGCAGTGATAATTACGACAGTCTTACGGAGCGATGAGTGGCCTTTTTGACCCGAGAGCCCCCTTGACTTACACACACGAGGAGGGGAAAGCAACATGAAAGGAATTCAGTGGGACTGACGACGACGAGAGCCCTTTCTGCACTGAAAGAGACACTCGCAGTACAGTATGGAGAGTACACACTATACACAAATCACCACCAAGGAGCGTCTATTTCTGCAGAGGGGATCAGTGTGTTGTTGTTTTTTTTGGCCCCTGTTTGGGGGGCAGGATGGAGGACTCAGCGCTGCCTGTGTCGGGGACTCAGAAGGAGGATTAGTGGGGATTTAGAGAGCAGTAATCACCATTGTCCGTGGAGGGTGTCGTAATTAAATTACCGTAGCAACCCCGTTACTGCCCAGCCACACAGAGCCGCCAAGGTCAGCGAGAATGAAATGTCAGAATATGCAGAATTTGTTCAAGAAGACGCATTTTCGACGTATAGATTGAAAACCTGAGCTGCTATCACACACATGATACATCATGGTCGAGGTGTTTCGAGTGCTTGGAGGGAGAAGGCATGTTACAGCATGTTGTTAGCATGAATATAGGCTACGCTAGCCCAGACATGCATTGACAGCACTGCAGGTTTTAAGCGGTGTGATTTGTGGTTTCGCGCGTTGACGGTGACGAGCGTTGGAACTTCCATCAGCAATCAATCACGCGGCTAACTTGCAATTTATGAATGGAAGTTGTGGCTAGATTTGTGGTTAAGTGAGAAATGTGCTGAGGTTAAAGACCAGCTGATCTGGGAGGAGAGGAATAAGAGACAGAGAGAGAGAGAGAGAGCGAGAGAGATGTGTGGGAGTAGCAGCAGCTCCCACACAGGCAGGAAAGTCACGATCCACCATGGATTCTGCTCAAACTGACATGTGAACACGCCAACGACTCCAAAATGTAACCTCACATTCACCGCACGTGTAAAATCTCAGTTCTGAGCTACGATATTAAGAAACACCTGTCCAGCATGACACTTAAATAAAAATCCTCCACTAAAATGCCCATGAAGCTCTTCATGAAATGCATCTTGATGCCACTCGAGCTTAGTGACGGATTGCCATTTTAAATTGATTCAGTGTGACAGTCACCCATCACTATGTCGCATCGCTACGAGTTCAGTGCTGCAGCAGGAAGATCACATCCCAAAGCTATACCTACGCTCTGCACAACCAAATCACGTCTTGCTCAAACGCAGACTTACATTCTTAGCCAGGGATAGATGAAAATGATTGATGAAAATGTCCCAGTTACGTAGGCTCTCTCAAGTCACACCCCCCTGAGATGGATCCCACCCCCGATCCACCACCGACAGAAGTCACCTCGACAGTACCCTTCACGGCCCTCCATCAACACACTGCCTGCATGTGACAGAACGGATCTCACCGTCCTGTTTCATCAAGACAGAGTCACAGCAAGGAAATACACTCGTTAGGGCATGCAATGAAGAGAGTAGAAGAAGAAGTAATCGCACCAAAAAAGACTGAAATCAAGCTAAAATGACGACACTTGATTGGCACAAATCTTCTCTCAACACGAATCAGACTTAATCAAAATACAATTTTCACTTGAATTATTTGAAGAATTACACGCATTCTGTGGAGAGAAATGATTGACATGTGATTGAAATGATGGTTCTCCCTGTGCAACGGAAGCTCAAGCCTGCAGAGACAAGCCGTGGTGAAAGACAGGGGTAGAAGGTGTGTTCAACGTCTTCATTTAGTCCGTGTCATGAAGTAAGTCAGACCCTAATACACTCTTTGTGAGCTTCAAACCTGCATTTATCCTCTGGCTAGAGTAACAAGCCAGAAGGCGGAGGAGAGGGGGAGAGAGAGAGAGAGAGAGAGAGAGTCGATAGTTTAACCTCGTCTGCCCTGCTGAACGCTAGCGAATTGCATTGTTTAGGCCAAGAAGATTGGGGCCCTGCTCAGGAATACAGAAGGCGGAAGTGGAGATACACTCCTCTCTCTCTCTCTCTCTCTCTCTCTCTCTCTCTCTCTCTCTCTCTCTCTCTCTCTCTCTCTCTCTCTCTCTCTCTCTCTCTCTCCCTCCCTCTCTCTCCCTCCCCCCGCCACTTTGGATATGTCACGGGCAATAAGGATGAGAAATTGGCCTGCTCTCTGGGTCCCCAGTCGGCACGCCGTCCTTCGTCCTCCGTCGTCGCAGGCCTGGAGGAGGCTGAGCTCCACGCTCACCAAACAAAATAGTATTTAACAAGCCCAGAGTCACTCACAATGCCTCAGTAAATAGCCAGTGAACCCCGTCTGAACCAGCACAGGCGGTTGAATACAGACTTTAACATAGAAGAGTGGAGTGAGACGATGGTGGTTGACAGCGATTTGAATCCTTTATAAAATACAATTGAACCAACCAGGTGGTATAAAAACCCCTACTGCCATTTCAGTTTGATGTCTTCCTGCATTTTGAGCTACTTGTTCCAACACTGTAGATGTGACTTCAACACATTTGCATGTTCATATTAATGTGGGCATGAGCGGATATGAACAACAAAGCCCCGAGTCTTCCTCTGTACTTAGTATTCAGCATGAGAAACAGTTGGCATCAGATTCCCGGACGACAAATGATTCTTCCTGATAACACGGCTTGTACGATGGCAGGTGGATATAGTGTACAGTCAGCTTCTGATTCTATGAGGTGAAATCAACAAGATATTAGTCAACGCAAGTATTGGATCCACAAGTAAGCCATCGACACAGCTACGTTTGCCAGAAAGCAATCTGCATAACCGACAGCTCGCTGGTTTTCCGCACACATGCATCTGAACAGTGGGCACATCCATAATTGGGCCACCAAGCAGCAGTATTGTCCTCGCGGGTCAAAGCAGTCTTGCTAATTTTCTATTCATATATTCACAGCGTCAGCCTCCTTCTGTACACTTTGGGTTTGGGCTGAGGATGTTCCAGACAATTAGGCTTTAATCAACCTATCAAAACATGCAACTAAGCAGCTTTAGTGAGTCCACACTGGGTAAAACCAGCCATTTCTTTCCAAGTGGAATGTGAGTAAATGATGGCACATCATCTTCCACACTCATGGCAAACCACCTGAAGAATATATCCTTATGATATATAATATAGTATTCTAATGCAACCACACATCTGTCATTTTCCGTTGCTTTGTATTTAGAAGTGGCACTCAATGGGAGCCCTACCGCTGCATATGTTTCAGTGACAATAGATGTGTAGTGTGTTTGTGTTTCTACTGGTAAAAAGGAACAGACACTGACCTTTACCTCTACAATGCCCGCTGCAGTGTCTCTTTAAATGCTTCCTCCACTCTCACCGGCAGTCACTCAGATCTAGAGGAGATGAAAACGAATGAAAAGATTTGTTTGTACGAATGAATGAAAAACAGCAATCTATCTTACGTGAGCTCTCCCAGTAAGCTGGCACACATATACTCAGACAACACACCTACTTTGCGTGAATCTTTGAAAAATCAGCGCAATGGGCTCAAACAGCTGCATCCAGAGAGAGATATATATTTCCCTCCTGTTGAGTGTTCCATCAGCTCAGTAATCTGTGCATGTCAGTGCTTGGGTGGCAGAGATATCCATTGTCAATGTACTGTTTTCACAGACAATTGGCCATATTCAGGGCACTGCCAGGGGACACCAGCCAATGTGTTGGAAAACCAGTGCAGAGAGCAGCTGGGGATCTCCTCCCAACAGATGCCGCCTGCTGTGGAGGTGTGGGAAGATTTCCAGTTTGAAATTATTTAAAAAAAAGGAATTTGTTCGGTAAATTTAATAGCAATCCGTCCATTAGATGTCTCGTGTAAAAGTGGAACTGATTGTGGTAAAAGAAAGGTCAGTAAGTGACCAGCATCATCATGAAACATCCTCTGGAGACCAAGAATGTCTGCTGCAAATTTACTGCAAATCAACATCCCTGATCTAAGGACCCAAAACTCGTTCTACAAAAATATTCAGCCAGGACCGGAGCAGATGAGACGATTAACACCACTCTGCAGTGAAGTCGTGTAAATGTGGCTGCTGATCAATCCCGTTCACTCCCCCCCCCCCCCCCTCGTTCACCCCACCCCCCCCCCTCACACTGTGAAAAGTGTATTTACCCGCCAACTGATGCAAAGATTAATAGCCATTACCTCTACTTGGCAGGAGTATAAAGGAAAAGTACACATTCATTCGTATTTCACTGCACTTGCCTTACCAGAATATACAAATTATGATGGAAAGTGAAAAGGTTAATGCATTCCATTTAACACAGAACGAGACACATTCATTTCAAATGCATCACATCATAATATAAGTTTAAAATGAGTCCCATTACTATGAAATATGTGGTCGTTTAGGATAAATCTCCTTCCCTTTGTGGTATTTCAGTTGCATAAAGTAGCATTTAAGTGGTTTTACATGGAATAACTCCTGTGTCCTTGATTTTTAGATACAAACCACAGGAACATTTTGTGCTTCCATTTTTCCTCATAACGTTGTATATTGGCTGCTCTCGACACTTTCACGCACTTTCCAGCTGTTCTCACATGTAAATGGCATGCAGAGCGTGCAGGCTGTCCCCGACAGCAAGTCTCGTTACGGCCGTGTGCGCAAATGAATGATGCGTCATCACTTGAAATGAGCTGCTAAATATGCATGCATAACAAATGGCATGATCGGAACACAATGAGCATGTCACCGTGATATTAGTCGCTAGCAGCTCAGTATTTGCCTTTGTGGCTTTCAGCAGCCATCTGCACAAGTCCTTTTGTGAGGGTTCATAGAACACAGTTCCTGTTTCCTGCTGTGTTTTCACATTTTCTCCTCCAATCCTTCTGCTTGTCACTTTTTGCCACAAAATACTGGGACTCATAATGGTAACAGCTCTCTGTTTGAAGGTGTTCATCCACCTCTCCGTTACATTTACCTGGACGCATAAGACTATAGCTCTCGTCTCAAGCATCCAAACAACAATCCCATATCAGTGATGACATACATTTCTCTCACAGCATCCCAGATATGGCAAATGTAACACACGGCACAATCTCCATGCTCAACAACCTGTGCAGTAGCTTATGTAACGACAAGATGAGGAGGCAAGGACACAATCTTTAGATATGTGTGGACTGAGAACCATTCGGGGGGGAGAAGAGACACTCCACAGGAGAGATATTACCACAGTAATCTACAATCAGTGGCTGAGCGGCAGAGCAAGCTGACCCTGAAGAGTTTAACCTGCCAATCAAAAGAGTGTTTCTCCTCTACGACAGGCAGCGGTTCGGAACAGCAAAGCCCCAGATATGTCAGCTGGGTCGTGATGTATAAATGATGTGGAGACACAAAAATATGCGCCACTTTCCACGCTGAACTTGGCAAGACTTAGAACACCCGAATGTGCTTTGTGGAATGGATTATCCGCTTAACGTCATCGACGTTTTGCTGCGTCCTTCTCTCTTAAAGTGAAATCGAAACAAAACAGCCAGTGAAGGACTGAAGACAGCAGGTGGTGAGGAGTACAACGTTGTGAAATGAGACGTCTGACACAAACACTCTGCCTGCTGTTGTTCCATTTCCACTCATTCCTTGAGATCTACCTCCTGTCTCTTTCCTCAGATGCGGCTTTTCATTCTTTGCCGTCGCTCCACACTGTTCTGTTGTCTGTAATAAAGTTGTATTCTATGCAGCGCTTGACATCAGACTTATCCGAACGAATAAGAAATGAAAAACAAAATCCACGACACCGAGTAAAGCTGTGAGTTGACACTGAAACTTGTGTTTTTATCATTCTTACAGTTCTATGTTTGCAAGAAAAACCTCCATGCGACTCTTACCCCTCTTACTCCACCATCACAACACCCCGTCTGCTGTTCTTCACACCAAAGACTTTGAATCAAGTCTTTGGGGGACAAACGCTGCAGCTGGGTAAAAAAACAAAAGGCAGACTGGAGGAGCGGTGGCATTGGTGGATGCGTTGTTCCGTCGTGACACAACTGCGATCCTCTCCTCCTGCTTTCGACGGCTGCTCGCTGGGAGGGTAATTACGAACCCCAGAGATCACTTTGACTGTTTAACCCCACATGTGGAGGCAGTCGTTTCAAGTTACAACAGTCCGGGGTTAGTTTTTACGAAAGGGCAAGTCCTGAGGAAGACGCAAACCTTCGCCTGCTGCAGCTAAAGGTCATGTTAAAGCTGTCAGAGACTGACTTGTAGCCCCCTTTGCAGGAAAACATTCAAAAATAGCTCTTTCTATTGTATCAGTTTATGCCGTTTCGCATCTTTGCAGGTGCCTCCGTCGCCAAGTGATGTTACACAGATTTGTGTGCACACATGCCCAGCAGCAGGGCAACGCCACCCCGTCTCCTTTAAAGCCATGAAAACAGGGATCACAATATCTCCAGCGAGCAGCTTTATCCCTGTGGCAGTGTGCTGTCCTGCTCAGACGCTGCCCTCTGAGCAAACAAGATTACGCTGATGAACAGAGGCAGGCTTGTTTACTCCTTGTGTCAAGGTACTTTAGGGGTGACTCACTGTCAGTGAGTGGGCGAAACTTTGGAGATGAGATGCAGCGCTCAGGTATCTGAAAAAAACGAACTCGTGCCTTTGTTTTGGACAAATTCCAGTCACGTAGAGAAGCAATGGAGAGTGTAGAGAACATGGCAATAGTGGTATCGTCTAAATAGACAATAAATATGTGGCAGTTTCACGATCTCTGATTCCTATCTCATTTCCCCACAGTGGTTTATCCATCCACTAGCTACCTGATGTAAGATGATTGTTATTCATACACATGCCTGAAGCATCACACAGCGGGGACCCCTGAAGGGCCAGTGTATGATTAGGGGCCGGGATATATCATAAAAAGATCTCTGGATGAAATCCAGGATAAATTGGACCTCTACCCCATGCACTCAAGATATCCAGTGGCTTTACGAGAACACAGAGAAACTCCACATCAAACATCTGGAGATTAAAGGCATGCGACTGTAAAATAGAAAAAAATATCTAAATTCCATTAATTTCCTCAGCAATATTTATTGCTTTGTGTTGAGCGCACTGCACAGCCTGGAGGTGAAGGCATGTCATTGACATGGAATTAAAGTTAAAAGTCAGTTTGGTTGTTTCCCCTTAAATCTGGTTACATAATCGCACCTTTTGTTCCACTCACTGCCAACGGAAGTCACTCAAAAGCATGTTCGAACACCTCGACTATTATCCTTACCAAAATGAAGTGTTCGTCCCATCTCTCAGACTATTTATAATGTGTACAATTTCTTCATTGTAATATAATTTGGTTTTGCTCTTTTAATATAAATCCTTCGACATTGCGATTGCATGAAGGGCGCTCCGTGAACACAGCTGCACTGACCTTCATGCACACTGTACGGCATGTCTGAATAACCTGGAGTCCTCTTACAGCCCACTAGGCTGTAATACAGTGGACGACCGTCTGGAGCCATCGTGTATATTAACGTCCTCCGCTTTACCGCAGCAGCATGTGAACCACAATGTGTTAGGAGGTGCGGCTGCTCTCCGTGGAGCGCCGTATGAACCGCATTCATGCTTATGGGCTCGGAAGGGCAGGCTGTCTAAACTAGGACAGGGGGGGGGGGGGGGTCGTCTCCATGGTGACAGCAGCCAGAGAGCCGGATGCAACTGTGTAATGGAAGCTACACCGGAGTGTTTTTGTTTTTTGCTTTCCTTTGGTGGGGAGTATAATGGGAGCTGAAGTGGTTAAATCCATTTGCTGACTCAGAGAACCTGCCGTCTATTCTTTCTTCTCAAACCTCCACGGAGCGGAGAAAACCAAACACACACTGTGATAACAGCACCCCTCATTGTGTGTCGGTATTTAAAATGAACGCTATTATCGGCACAGACTGTATGTTTGTGGCACTTTTAATGAAAACTACAATCGAATGACCTTCTTTACAGTTCGTGGGGGAATAGTTTCGGTAAATTATCCCGGAGAAAAATCTCGGTGATACTGGCAGTTAGTGTTTTCGACTCACAAAGCTCGTATTTCATACAGCGCATGGAACGGAAAGTAGATCCTCAGAATATCAAAAAGATGCCTCTCTGTTGCCTCCAGACTGCATTCATCTATTCATCTTTTCTTAATGCACCGAGGCCACAAAATGAAGCCTAATGCTGCAGCATCATAAAAAGATTGCCAAGCCAGTGGCTTTAATTCACCTCTCCAGTGAGGGCTTTCCAGCAGATGATCAAAGCGGGTCTCGGCCTGTAAAAAGCCAGACTCTAGGGGCAAAGGGGGTCCATTGACTCCCTTGCCTTTGAGGGGCCCAACTGGGCTTTCATTTGCTCCTGCTGCCTCACTGCCATTACCAAGAGTAGATGCCCTGAAAGACGCTTTTTCATCTCTAAGTGCGAGGGGACAGGGTGTGCTTGGAAACGTCTGTAGATGCTGTAATTTGTCTTCATTTGTTAAGATTACTTGGGTGGGGTTGATAGGAAACAGAAAGGTTGGGCATCAGCAGAAAGACTTGTGTCAAGTTGACCCCCAGTGACCATTACAATAGTTGGACACAGTCGGCCTTTGGTGCTTTTAAGTTCACAGAAGAGTGAAGTGTGGACCTGATTTCAACTGTTTCAGATTCATATCCATCTACAGCAGATCTCTGTTTCTAGACGGACGGATTCTTCAGCGTGTTTGAGGATTAATAAAAGTTCTTCTGCTCTCCTGTACAAATTGGATGTGAAGATATTTTTGCATACTTCAGCAACACTCATCTTACCCGTCTAACAAAAGCAGCTTGTGAGCACAGCTTTTATTTTTGGAGGAGCGAAAAAACCTGACGTGGTTTTCAGAAATAACACAGTCTTAGGAGGCGTTTCGTTACCTAGCAACTCCACTGCAACCCTACTTTGATGCAGTGCTGATGGTGAAGTTACTCATTAACCAAATAGAGTTTGCAACGTCGTCCCAACAGAGAGTGCACGGAGGACGGAGCGACACAACAACTGCGTCGGGCACATGAGGGAGGAATTAAAAATCCTCTCCGAGCGTTGATGAAGACGCGCGGGCAGAAGGTTCACCGGTGTTCCAACACAACAAACTGAATTATACTTCTGTGTTCAATTTACGGCCGACGGTGCGCCAGAGCGGCATTAAACAAGCATCTGGGTGCTTTGGCTCAGGTTGCCATCAGCGAGGCGGAGAAATCCTTTTTCCTGACTGAGGCTCGGCACAGAGAGGCGACTCCATCTGAGGAAACAAATCTTTATGCCTTTCATGGTTACAACTTCATTCGCTTAATCAATGAATGGTGCTGTAATAGTTTCCAATCGTTAAAGTGCATTGAAGAAACATTCAGAGTTAAACACAGGGAGGAACTGATCATAATGATATAAAGTTTTAATTAAATTCCTAATAATGAGCACAGCTCTATCCTGGTACTTATTATAAGGCAAATAAAATGATTAGCAACAGATGTTTTTAGCGAGTTGAGCTGAGTGTAAATTAAGCTGTTGAACTCTTGTAAACTTTATTCTTTGAGGTGAATTTTACACTTGTTTGTAACCAAATGTTTTTGCATGTTAAACTGACCTTTTGTGCCCTGAGACTCAAGGTTCTATTGGATGGAAAATAAATGGAAGACGAACAATTGCACTCTGTCTCCATTTGACCAATTTGTGCCAAACTGCACGGTTCTTTCCAGGAAATTTTAAGAATTTACGGACCTGTAAAATAAAGTCTTTCTACATCTCCATGAGGAAGACGGGTGTTAAAATAAAACAATCCGAGAAGGACAAAATAGTCAAAGCTTTGTTTTAAGCGACAAGACAAACTGGTTGGGAACCACTGGCCGAGAATGAGATGCTGCTTCACCAGCCAGTCAGAAATAAGGCCACTCGATGATGGCTAAAATCTTAAAATATTTGATTGTTTTAGTTAATATTGAGATCATGATTTGAGGAAACATCCTGCTTTTTGAAATCACATTTTGTAGCTCATGTTTTACTGCAGCAATATGGTGCACTTTGAGAGCAAAAGTAAGAAGGCAGGTCTATGAAGAACTCTGTGCTCTTGTAAATAATGTTGTGCTTGAGTAAATAATCCATTAAATCATGAAGCAAAATATCAAAGTAATTATACATTTGCAAGAAAAGAAACGACCTTTATGGGCTGCAAACACCTGAGAGGAGCCAATCATGAATAAGATGAAGCCGGAGAGAAAAGCAGCCAAATCAGAAAACCAATCTCGAGGACTGATGATGATATTCACTCGACTCACGAATCCATCCGAGAGTATTTGGTCGTATGCAAAGTTACGAGCCGAACAGGCATCATCAGTGTGATTGAGTTCACCCCCTGTTGTACTGTTCAAATATTTCCCAGCCAGATTAAGTTTGCTAAACACACAATTCAGCGCAATTACGTTCGCCTCGGCGTCTCTCATTACATCGCTGAGGAAGAGAGACGGGCATTGGAGCGCAGCGACGATGAGAGGTAACCAAATCGCTCCAGAGTCGGCCCATCAACCCATTAGTCGTCCAATTCGAAGCCGCCCGCAGGCAAGAGACGGCCAAACGTCCGCCTCGCTCAAACTTTGGATGCACCTCAGTGGCACAGGGAGACGGGGGGGAGATCTACGTCATACACATTCATTTTCGTTGGCATAGCTCCGATTGCTGTATGAGAACATTCTGCTGGGAATAATTACAAACAATATCCAATTGTGTTTCGTCTGTTGGGGAAAAGCTCACATTGTAATCCCAATCATAAGCTTCTTATTTGATTAGGTGAAGAAGAAAATGGGAAACAATCAAGTTTAAAAGAGGAACTGTCCCTCGCAGAGGAAGAAAGAGTGTTTTTGTGCTCATTTGTTCTGCGGCCTTCTTCTCGTCTTTGAATATTTACCGAAGCACAGCTTAATCCCCCAAGATGGGTAAAAGAAAACACCACCCACACTCCCTGAAGAGCGGTAATAGGGATTAAACCTCACACCTACACGCAACCATAGCCGCCCACTCAAACAGTATTACATTTCCCCAAACTCAGATGTTTTAGCCTACCCGTGGTGCTACACCAAACAAGTGCTGCTTGGTATTGACGTTGACTCGGTTTGGAAGTGCTTTGGGCTCAGGCAACGCGATGAGTCACCAGAAGCTGATCTAAGAGCAGTTTGAGAAGCTCGCCTGCTCCACATATTGCACAAAGTCGAGGACCAGATTAGAATGCGGCAGCTCTGATCCCGTTAATATGACGCCTGACATCTTTTCTGCCACCTTTGCAAAAAATGAGACGATTTGATTCTTCCTGCCACCAAACGGCAGAGTGGGTTCGGGGCTGTGGATCATCTTTTTTTTTCTTCTTCTCTCCAGTTATCTGGCTCTCAATCATCAAGTAATAATGTTGTACGTTGTCCATGAGAAACAACACAATGGTATTATTTGATGTTTCGTCATTTCAGATGCTTTACAAAGTACAAACGACGAATGCCTGGACTCATATTCCACTACTGATGGCGGCGCGAGCAGTCGCAGCGGCCACTCGCGGTCCCGGAAAAACAGTGTTTTCGTCTTTTTCGTCTTTTTCGTCTAGTTTGTCTAGTCTGCCGCTGTGTTCGTCATGCCCGACGGACTTATATCGCAAAACACAACAATACAGCCGTGAGTTTCTTCGTGGAAAAAGTACAACTTTCTTCAACTTGGAAGCCAAACTCTCCGTGGATCTTAGCAGCCTGGGACTTCTCTGCTCCCCCCATTGTGTCAACCCCCACCCGGTAAGGAGACCGCGTAAGCGGTGCGAAAGGAAGCAAAAGCGGGGAAAGCGTGGAGGTATCCGGGCTAGGCTAGCGGCTAGCCCACACAAGCCGGCAATTCCAACATTACTCATGGCAAATGTCCGTTCACTGGACAACAAGATGGACAATATACGGCTACTCAGAACCAAGCGTGAGGTGAGGGACTGCTGTGTTTACGTGTTCACGGAAACATGGCTCCACCACAACATCCCGGACTCCGCTATTCAACTGGACAAGCTAACATGCTACCGAGCAGACAGAGACATAGTTAGCGTGGGAAAGTCCCGCGGCGGCGGTGTGTGTGTTTACATCAGTGATGCTTGGTGTCGAGACGCTATTGTTGTTAACCAACACTGTTCCCCGCTGGTGGAGTTTATGGTTTTAAAGTGCCGTCCTTTTTACCTGCCGAGGGAGTTTTCAGCCATTCTACTGGTGGCTGTTTATATACCTCCGAGCCCCAACATCAAGGACAGAGAGGAGGCACTCAGTGAACTTTACAGAGCCATCAGTGAGCAACAGACAGCACACCCAGACGGCATTCTCATCGTTGCTGGAGACTTCAACCATGCTAACCTAAAAACTGTTCTGCCTAAAATATACCAGCATGTTGATTTTCCAACCAGGGAAAACAACAAATTAGACCTAGTCTACACATCGATCAAGGGAGCGTACAAGGCGTCCCCCCTCCCCCACATTGGCCTCTCCGACCACCTCACGGTCTTGCTGAAACCGGCCTACAGAGCAAGGGTAAAGGTTACCAAACCGGTTTCAAAACAGGTACGGGTGTGGCCAGAGGACAGTACAGCTGCACTTCAGGACTGCTTTGGTACCACAGACTGGGACATGTTCAAGCAGGCAGCCACCTACAACCATCACATTAACATTCAAGAATACACAGAGACAGTCACAGGTTACATCACCAAGTGCATTGATGATGTAACTACCACCAGAGCCATCACCATCCGAGCCAACCAGAAGCCATGGCTGACAGGGGAGGTCCGCACACTGCTCAAGGCTCGCGACACCGCCTTCAGAGCTGGAGACCCAGCTGGGCTGGGAGCAGCCAGGGCTGACCTGTGCCGTGGCATCAGGAAAGCTAAACGACTGTACACCAGGAAAATCACAGGACATTTCAAAGACAGCAGGGACTCACGGAGCCTGTGGCAGGGCATTAGGACCATAACGGACTACAAACTACCGCCACAGACCTGTGACAGTCACACCTCCCTGCTTAACAACCTCAATGGCTTCTTTGCACGCTTCGAAGCACAGAACAACACACCTGCGCAGAAAACCACCCCCCCCACCGACGACCAGGCTCTGTGCCTGTCCCCAGCCAGTGTGAGGAGCACACTGCTGAGGATAAATACCCGCAAGGCTGCGGGACCTGACAACATTCCTGGTCGTGTGCTGAGGGACTGCGCAGAGGAGCTCACGGATGTCCTCACCGACATCTTTAACACCTCCCTGAGCCAGGCTGTTGTTCCCACGTGCTTCAAGGAAACCACCATCATTCCTGTGCCGAAGAAGTCATCTCCAGCCTGCTTCAACGACTACCGCCCCGTCGCATTGACTTCTACCATCATGAAGTGTTTCGAAAGGCTGGTCATGAAGCAGATCAAATCCACCCTTCCTCCCTCCCTGGACCCGTTTCAGTTTGCTTACCGAACTAAACGGTCCACAGAGGATGCAATCTCCTCCGCTCTACACCCAGCCCTCACACACCTGGACACTAAGAACTCCTACGTCAGAATGCTGTTCATAGATTTCAGCTCAGCATTCAATACAATCATCCCCCAGCAGCTTGTGTGTAAACTTACAGACCTGGGCCTCAGCCCCTCTCTCTGCAACTGGTTGTTGGACTTCCTCACAGAGAGACCACAAGCTGTTCGGGTCAACAACAACACTTCGAACACACTAACACTGAGTACGGGGGCCCCCCAAGGTTGTGTGCTCAGCCCCCTTCTCTTCACCCTGCTGACCCATGACTGTAAACCCAACTACAGCTCCAACCACATCGTGAAGTTCGCTGACGACACTACCGTGGTAGGTCTCATCAGCCACAACGATGAGACTAACTACAGGAAGGAAGTGAACCAGCTGGTCCGTTGGTGCCAAAATAACAATCTCTTCCTCAATGTGGGGAAAACAAAGGAGATTGTTGTTGACTTCAGGAGGAGAACCCACTCCCAACCCCCCCTCCCTCTGACCATCAATGGTGCTGCTGTGGAACAGGTGAGCAGCACCAAATTCCTGGGTGTGACAATCACAGATGACCTCACCTGGAACAGCAACACCACTGCACTGGCAAAGAAGGCCCAGCAACGCCTGTACTTCATCAGGAAGCTCAAGCGAGCAGGAGCCCCCCCCCCCATCATGCTCTCATTCTACCGAGGCGCCACTGAGAGCATCCTCAGCAGCTGCATCACGCTGTGGTTCGGAAGCTGCACCGCCTCCAACCGCAAGAGCCTGCAGCGCATTGTGAACTCTGCCCAGAGGATCATCGGAGTCTCACTCCCTACACTACAGGACATTTACAACACCCGCCTCACCCGCAAAGCACTCGGCATTGCGGGTGACCCCACCCACCCCTCCAACAGCCTCTTCAGCCTCCTGCCTTCAGGGAGAAGGTTCCGCAGTCTCCGTTCGAGCTCTACCCGGCTGAGGAACAGCTTCTTCCACCAGGCGGTCAGGATGCTGAACTCTCTCCCTCCCTCTCTCCTCTCGCTCCCCCTCTCTCCCCCCCTGCCATCTCTCCCCTGACCTCTCTACCCTCCCCCTCACCCACCTTTCCCCTCTGCCTCAAATGGAACATACCAGGACATCTACTCCCCCTCACACCCCTTCCCTCATCCAGCACCAGTCACTTTTTATCAGCACCAGTCACTTTTTATCAGCACCAGTCACTTTTTATCAGCACCAGTCACTTTTTATTCTCTGCTGCTACTTGTTTAATCCTTTATCTAGGCCCTTATGTTCTTAACTTTATTCTATTTTATTCTATTATATGTTATATGTTCATGTCTATATTACACTGTGGGACTGCGAGAAACGGCATTTCGAAATTTCTGTATGCATAACACATGTGGAAACTTTGACAATAAAGTGAACTTTGAACTTTGAACTTGAACTTTGATATTGTGAAAAACACGATCAGGTAACTTTCATACAGCTTCAACTGCTGCTTCCCATAACTGTAAACTGACTTTCTTAATAAAATAAATGAAACAATATCTAGAAAGCCCACAAAGAGTGCATACTTCCACTAAAGTTATTTTGGTTAAATAAGTGCAGTGGTTTATCAGGAAATAGCAAAAACATTTGCAAGGGCCTTATCTCAAAATGCTGATAATCTCTGGATCCACTCAACGAATCACTTGTTGTTTGGCTCACTGCCGAACTTTTAAATAAACTTTAAATAAACTGATGAGGACCGTTGTGTCTTCTTTGTATTTATTGTATCCTGGAGTGCAGATACACATTTTATAAAGGAAGTCCATCTGCTTAACCAACGAGGTTCAAATATGCCGAGAATAATAGTTGTTGTCACAAAACCCACGAAAAATAACTCAAATATGATATGACAACATTTGTAAAGGGCTCTGTGTGTGCTTGGACGGAAATGGTGACAGAGACGTGCCAGCGGAATTAAATAAAAAGCTTATCTTTCAGATGATATGTATCGCTGCTGTCGTTTTTTGCATCGACGATATTGAAACATTGATCATAGGATCGATGTACCGTTCGATACGTCGATCCGAACCTTTTTAAATCGAGTTTGGTCACGGTGAAGTGTACAGCAGCCGTGGAGCTCTTTCAGGAGACAAACTCGAGGCTCAAGAAAAACATGTTTTCAATTTAACACACACCGGGAGTGTGAAGGAGACTTCTTCACTGTTGCAGCCAGAATATTGACTAATTCAAAAGTCTGAGGTCTGTTTTCCAGAGACAGTGAGGAAAAGGTACATGTCTCTGACACACTCAGTCTGCTCTTCGATTGGCGTTTTTGGGACATTGTGTTTCCAAAAACACCCTCTTCTGTCTGCTGATGACATGTGACCTGTAAAGTTGACAATGGACGATCGCATACAGGTGAACTAGGAGTCTGCTGACACCAGGAATGTCCTGGACAGCTAAGCTCATACATTATCAATGAGCCACGCGTTCTCCTCTCCTGGGCGGGAAGCAAAACGGGGTCTGTCTTTTGTATTCGTCATATCTCCTCCAGTCCACGGTGACCGCAATGTGTCTCGGACACTTTGGCTCACAAAGGACGGATCGACACCAAGGAGCCTGGGGAATTGGAGCATTGTGGGAAATGGCTTCCCTGTGGCCATTTTGAACACGCCAGTGCATCTCCCCCCATGTGCTGTCTTCTCTTAAGCTTATCCAGAGGGGGGGATTTTCTTCTTTTTTTTTTCTCTCACCGCGTAAGGATCATAGAGGTGCACTGACGGAGACAAGCCACCCCATCTGATGGTTACTAAACACTACGTGGCAGCCTCGAGCGCAGTCACTGAGTGAACTGCTCTGCACACGACATACAGAGCACGAGACAATGTACACTGTACGCTGTCTGTAGCTTTATGTACATGTACATGCATTTTCTTTGCTTTAAAGTAACACTGTACAGCTCCATAGCACATGTCAGTGTTTTTGCAGGGTTGCATGGATCCTCGAAGTTTTGAAGTCCATGACGGTTTCCTTTAAATAGAAATCACGGTTTATCACACCTTGAGTTTGTGCCTGGTGTCACCTCACGATGATCGAAGATCAGCTGACATTGATTCAATGAGCGAGGCAGGAAATGAAATAGCAGCACAGCCAGATTAAAAAGGGAACAGGTGGTGCAGTCTGTCCCTTCTGAAAAAGAAACATGGCTGAAGACCTTGACAGGTGGAGGAGGAGGATTTCATTTTGTCTGGCAATGACGAGTCAAAAGACTGCGTGTGACTGATAGAGATGCAGTACGTTCTAGGAAACATAAATGTTCTTATGGAGGTAGTAACGGCGAGAAATTGTTGTAGAAAACTGCTTTGAAAAATAAAAATGATTGCTGTACATCTCTGAACAGCAACATTTAATCTGAATCACCCTAAACCTGAGTACGAGATTATAAATTGAATGAGACGGAGAACAAATACAGCTACTATAGCAACACTAAAACTAGATGGATACAACGTTCCATGTTTGAATGGCTGAGGTGAGTAATGTGCAACCACAATCACCGCCACACACTTACTGCACTCTGCAGAAGAGCTTTCAAGGTGAATGTCGAAGTGATTCAGCGAACAAAACTTTTCTCTGTTTTCTGCACGCTGTTAATGTCAGGAGGCTACAGAGCTGTCTGGGGCCAAACTCTATCAAGCACTCGCAAATTAGCAGACACTTTAGGCAGAAACTGCTTAAAGTTTCTGCCTAAACAGAAACTAAGCAGAAACTGCTGCCTAAACACTGACAAATTACTCAATGGAGCTTCTTTTTTTAATTGTTTTTAAATGCCCTCGTAATTATGTTTACTATAAGCGATAAAAAATGAGATTCTGGGATCACTTACAGCTTGACTTTTATTCACATGTCATTTTTTTTGTTGTTATTGTGGACGACAGGGAGCCCAGGGGATTAGTGGTACACTCTTTCTGGGTATTATCGGAGGCTGCTGAACATGAAGCCAGTTTAAAAGGAGGTATAAAGGCTCTAGGCAATGACTTCCCCTGGGGCAAAGTGTGGAAACCACAGTACAGTGGGATTTTAACCCAATCGTATGGCATGAAGGATGATTAATATGCCTGCTAATGGGGGGAGGCGGGGGCATCTCTGGACGCGAGATCAGGTGTGAGGTGTAAACAGCAGTGAGCACTGGCAAGTGAAGGTGGGAAGTGCACAGTGCATCAATCACTGGTGACAGCTGGGACAGACGCAGGGAGCTGCATCATCAAGAGAGGAGTGGGTGCTCCACTACGTCAAAACCGGACGGTGCTAATTCGTAATTCCTGTAAATCTATGCCTCTAACCAGGAACCAAGCAAAACCTCTCCAACCGCCCTGTATATAAAGATGTGCGCTGCATAAGCACATGACTCATCCAGCTTCTCTGTCCCACAGTACTCACTGTCAGGAAACCAGGCACTCAAATGTGTTCCGGGAGAACCAACATTAGCGTATTTTGTTATTTATATGCAGGCTTTATGTTCCTTTGTTGCCAAACCTGTGTTGATATTAAAGATTATTTTAGCCCTAAAGCAGTTCTCCTCTCAAAGCCCAGTCCAGTCTCCCAAATATAGAATGAACACAAATGTGGACGGTTAGTACGTCATGTGTAGAACGGGGCTAATGCCTCTCATCCTCTTGACTGAACGGCCACTCCAGTCCTTCTGATCACAGCTGACTTCACTCCATTGAATTAGCACACAGCCTTCTGGGCTACAGGCTCGGGGGCCATGCTGGAGCCTCAGTGGTGAATATTAGATTGCACGCCTCCAGATCTCATTAAAGGAAGCAACAGGACAATGTCTGCATCTCAAATGAGACCAGAGGCCATCAGGCATCCTGTCTCCCTATTGGATTTACTGATTTGATTGATACTGTGTGTGTGTGTGTGCGTGTGTGCGTGTGTGTGTGTGTGTGTGTGTGTGTGTGTGTGTAGGGGTCCAACAGGAGGGTAAGATGTATTTTTCAGTAAATATAATTAGGCTACTTTTACAAATTACACAATTGGGGGTAAATAGGAATTTGGGATTGTGTAGCATGCTGTAAATGGCTAACACACACACACACACACACACAGCAGGTCATATGATACAATACCTTCAGTTAAAGGGGTTCCTTCCTTTCTTGTCTTCCTTTCCAAATTGGCAGTTCTCTGAAAAATAAATATGATGGCGTCAGTGTCCATGAGCATTCCAAAAGAAAATCAAATTTAAAGACATGAATTGCACTGAGATATCAGCATACAAGCAATTCAACCCGTATATTCCACACAGTGTTGATGAAATGTGTCAAATGAGTCTATGAAGAACATAAGTGGGTCAATGTAGTTTTATTAACAAAGATGTCCGGTATTAGTCCTTTAATTACTTGCTTAAGTTTTAAATAACAACTACTTGCGCCTGAAGGCAGGACTTTTACTGTGGATAACTGGGAGCCATTAATGAATACAGTTCAGTAAGTAAAACGTCCTAATGTCCACTATTAAGGGAAAAGAAGTAGGCTGATTCTCCAGAGAGGTGTCATGATGGCGGAAACCGCTGCAATTAAACTAATCACCATGAAATCCATCTATGTTATACACAGAAGACTCTTTTCATCCTTTTAATTGGGTCCTTATATCGAAAATACGCCCTCATGTCCTCATGCTGAAATATCTTCTCTACACCACATCGACATTATCGACAGACGTTATAACAGGTGTCTCTGACTCCAACGCCGTGTAAATTTAGCATGGAAAAGCTTGTGATTGGAGTCCATAAAGCCAAAGTCTCAGTGTTCAATTATAGAAAGGTTGAGGCACCGAGAGAGAACAGAGGGGATCTCATCAATCAAGAAACACGAGCATAATCTCGCTCCTAATCGACGGATGGGACACTATTACCTGGCTTGTTCTTTGCGGTATTTCACTTTCCTAAATCAACTCAGACGCCTCACACGACTGCAGTACCTCTTGAGCACTTGAGTATGGTGTGAAATTGGGCAGAAATAATTACAAATCTGGTGTCTAGAATGAAAACATGGCTTTAACCCAACCTCAATCCTCTATTTCAGAACGTCAATCAGTCGAACGATAATTGGTGACAGGAATTGGTGGTCTCATTTGCAGGCAGCAGATGGCACACCGTGAAGCTGTAAGACGTGAACATACTGTACATCGGGCCACTTTAGTGGGATCAAAAGACAGACAAGCTATATGAATCAGAAGAAAGTCACGACAACTATTTACACCTCTCGTACATATTCACAGATGAGAGCCTAACTGGCAAGTTATCACAGGACTCTCTGCATTTGTAAGATTTGTAGACACCAGCAATGTCAAAGAAGGGCAGAACTTGAGCAACGCATTTGCAATTCTTCCACAACCACTCGGTTGACTTAAATCCACATTTAATCCAATCTTGGACAAATGCCACGAATCTCAACATGTCCAACTCCAACGCGGCCAGAGCTGTCTTATATACCGGCTTCATGTTTCTTAATTGGCCCTTGCAAGTATAACATATACTGCTGTTAAAGATAAATCTGGGAAAATAATTGGATGTGAGGAAGCCAGCCCTTCAGGGAGGTGAGGTGCTACCCTCCTAAGTTAGCTGCAAGTGGGGTGACCAATATCACACCACGTCAGGGGGTGTAACATTTGACCGGCACTAGCAGAGAACTGTGATGTAATGAGGCAAACTTCAGCCTGAAGCCCAAAAGTCTTTTTCCAAAAGTCAGAATTTAAAAAAAACGCAATATTCCTGCCAACATGTGGATAAAAGCAACGCGTCCCAACATTTACTGGAGACTTCTTCTCTGGATAGAAACATACAGATGGAAGAGAGAGAGGACATTGATTGCTAATAGCAGGCCAGCTCTGCTACTGATTTTCTGCCTTCCAAAAGATGACGCTGTGAAAGATATAAACAGCCGCTAATTAGAGGCTGATATTTACCAGTAGACAGCAGGGGGGCTTTGAA
Source organism: Melanostigma gelatinosum (assembly GCF_949748355.1). Classification (NCBI taxonomy): domain Eukaryota; kingdom Metazoa; phylum Chordata; class Actinopteri; order Perciformes; family Zoarcidae; genus Melanostigma; species Melanostigma gelatinosum. The sequence goes on from NC_136655.1 coordinate 3,846,470, forward strand.
AGCCAACTCTGTGCTTTTAGTGAAAAGGTGTTTCATGAATGTGCAACAGTCATGTGGGTTCAAAAAAAGCAAAAACACCTCACCGTCTGCCCATTGGAAGAGGCCGCGTGGTCCAAAAATAGGCTTCGAGTGCCCGGGAATACCAGTCAGACGCACTCACAGTCATTGACCCAATAAGCGAGGTGAAGAGGGTCGTTAAACGGGACTATCTCCACAGTAGAGGGGTCAAGAATAGATCCTTTTACGGCGAGTGATGGGGACTGAGGACACCACAGCTAAACTTCACTGTGAGGCCTGAAAATGAAATGTCTGTGCAGAAAAAAGTGCACAAAGACTGGAGCGGCGTCCTCTCTTCATGTTACGTCCTTATTGAGGTCCTTTCAGGCCTTCTTAGTTCCATCAACTGTGCCAAACATGATTGTATTATGTTTGTTTTATGCATTAGTTTGAGGAAGGTTACAGTCTCCTCATCGCTAAACAGTGATTGGATGTTTTGGTTGACCATTCTTTGAGGCCGAAGCTACAATGGATGTTCAAATCACATGTTTTATGTACATGATGATTTATTCAAAGCCTGATACACCAACTTTTCCACCTCAACCAAGCGTAAAGTATGTTTCATGTTTGTTTTTTTATGCACATCCCACCGTCCCCTTTATCTCGCTCCTCTAGACAACACATCAAATATTCTCATGTGGACACAACACGGCAAAGCTCGAACGGAATAGGAAGGACAGTCTTGTGAAAAAACACAAACACACAATGTTACGCTTGGGCTCATATTGTTGTTTAGATCTCAACATCTATTTAATAAGAAGCTGAGGGGGCTGATGTCTCAGGAACAATGGTAACCCTTCTGTTTAGCGGCAGGGACACAAAGCCAATATCCGGTATGGAGATATTACCCCCGGGAAGCAGAGCCTTCATCTTTCTGTAAATCTCATGTCATCCTCTCCGTAGACTTCGAAGGCTGGATGGAGCCACTGAGGTTTTTGTTCTGATGCTGGTTGCTTCCTTCCCACCACAAAGGCAGCCTTGACAACAGTCAGGTCCATGGCCCACTTGAATTTGGCAAAATTAATTTGGCAAAAGGAAACCCAACCACGCTGTTAGCGAACAGCCAAAAGATGAATAAACCTCTATTCTGCCAAACCTTTTGCACAAGGGCACTTGTATTTTAGTGGGATGCCGTATGAGACCGTCTGGTATCCCCCCCCCCCCTGTTTGTGAGCTGTTTACATATCATACAGGACTGATGGCTTGTTTTGTATGTGGAATGACATCTGGAGTCAACGCCTCTTCTCTCTTCTCCGGAGAAGTACTTGTGCAGACTAGGACATCATGTTTGGTTTCTGCTGACGTAGCTGAGGTACAGAAAAATAAATAATAACACGAACAAGCTGTTGCACACTGGTCCTTTTACTCATTTGAGTAATGAGTATTCGTCATACGAGTATTGTTACTTGTGAAGTAGGGACTCAGGCACAACATTGCTAACTTGTGAAGTTCAGGGAAAAATGAATACAGTCTTCTTTTAAAATGTTGTATGTTGATCCTTATGAAGGGCAAAATCTAAAATAAGTTTTTATATCCGAGCTTTTATAGTTTAAATACAGCACTTTAAAGATACTCGGAGTAAATCCTGCATATTTCATGCAAAATCCCGCCTTGTGACAAACAGAATAAAGACATCACGTTAATGAACAACTGTAGCTTTACAGTGCTAGTCTCATTCTCTGGTCTCACTTTACTGCAACAATAGTACGCTGTCTTGATTAATTGGAGAGTCACAGTACATGTTTATTGCTCTGTATTCTAACAGTCAAGCAGCACTTTTTTTAATGACAAGTTACATTTTGCAGCAGACAGTGTAAGATCTTAAGGAGTAGAATTAATGTTGTTCCTGTTTGTTTAGTTTCGATGGCAGGTTGCATTATGCATGGCGGCCCCTGCCATCAGTGAAGGTTGGTTTGAACGCTATACCTGGTCGGAAGACTAGAAAGGGGCTATATAAATGTAAAAGTCCATTTCCCATTTACTTAAAATAGATTATGTTGCTACTTACAATCTGAAAGCACTCACAACTGACACTGACGGATCCATCCAAAATAAATGTACTCCAGCTATGAAAAACAACCGAAAGGACAGCCTGAAACTTCACAACAACAAGCAAGATATGGTCAATGAAGGTCAAGGAGGATGTTCATTGTTCAAAACACAATCTGGCCAAAGCAGGCAGTTAGGCTTTGATGCCTCAGAACTGGCACCCAACGAAAGCAGATATTTGAAATCACCTTCAGCAGAGAGAGACGAGACGTCTGAATCCCTCCGAGGAAACATGAAAGTTAATGTAAAACCAGCGGACCCAGGAGGTCTCCGGCTGCTTGTAGACAGAAACACAGGGGTAACAACTAACAACACGAGCTCAACATGACGCATTTATAGATTTAAGCTTAAAACAACTCGGCCAAACTCATTTCGACACATCAGTTCTGCTCTGCCTCCGTCCGTCGAGGCCGGTGGAATAACGAAACGCTGTGTTCGCTTTGTTGTTTTTTTATGTGTAAATGAGAAAGAATGGGTCCCTCTGCTGTCACTTACTGTATGATCTGTTGCTCCAGCCTGGCCGAGGCTGTCAGTCAACATTCCTCTCTCTCGACATGAAAACATTTGATAATGGTCCGCTCGCTACAGATGCCGAGGAGGGGGAAGCGAGAGAACGTACGCGGTGCTATACTAATTATGCTGCCTGACGTGTCTCTTTGTCATTTGACTAAACTGCGTGACATTTAACAATTAATTGCATTTTGCTCATTTACTTAGACGAATGTGCAAGAGCAACAATCACAATCTGAATGCTTGCAAATGAAAAATGAATATGTGACAGGACTACACAAAACAGGCGTATGCAGTGTGGCGCATCCATGGCTTTGGTTTGATTGTTTAAGAAGGAGAACATAAGCTGGTGAAACACTTGTCAGTTGGATTATTACGGAGATAAGTTTCTCTGGCAAACATACGTTTACTTCTCAAGCCACGAAAGGCTTTGCCAGCGCACCGCTCCGAGTGTAGGTGGAACACAGTCGATAAACAGAACTCTTGAGCTGCACGAACGGCAAACTCAAATCGAATCTGACCCTCTGAAAACATTTTGACTCTAATCGGGGGAGCGTGTGTTTTCTTGAAGAGGCTCTTTGATTGGTCACGAGGGGCCAGATTTACAGAGCGGCACTAAGGTCGACATTTTAAACTGTAGACGTTTTCCTCTGATGGAGCCAGAAAACAGCGATTACCTTGAGAGCCGCAGACGTCCTCATCATAAGACGTTGCTGCAGCCCGGCTGCACGGAGCGAGTTTGAGCTTTAAGTAAATCAAGTAAAAGCTATTAAGGATTGAGTAAATCAAGTGAAATGCTTTTTCCTATGATTTAAATGCTGTTTGTCTCGTTGAGCGCTACGAATAACTTTATTAACCGTCTGTGTGGAGCAGAATGCCCTTGAAGCTGGCACTCAAATCGGACGGCACAAGACCATTCAGATGGCCTCCCTGCATGATGATGACGCCTCCCTGCATGATGATGACACAGCACTGGCAAGCCCTGCCTCTCCTGCGCTTTGCCCTTGAACGGCAAAGCCTTTCCCCGTTTTTTGCATTTCCACACTTCTGCTCGTGTTGTCCTCGCATCCGTTGTCGCACCTGAGACACACGACTCCCCCCCCGCCCGTAATGCGGGAGTTGAAAGGTAAGCAGACTTTGCATAACTTGAAGCCTCACAGGGTTTATTGAAGGAGACAACCATGACCACGTGCGGCGTACTGCCAGGCTCACCCCGGTCAGGATGACCCACTTTGAGCCTAACATCAATCAAACACTGTTTAATTTGAAATAGCTCTTCTTAAGCCTCAGCCAGTCTGCGTGAGCTGTTGAAGGCAATGCTCTTGGGGGTTAAGCCTAGATCCATAACCCCACGAGAGGCGATCCGTCTTTTGTTTGAGGGAAACACTACTGTACCTTCTGGATGGCGAGACGGCGACAAAAACCCGGTTGCTGATGATGATATTTTATAGATTCACACAGAATATGAGCCAATCTAGAAAGTGGATGAGATACTCTTGGAACTCTGCCTCCTGTCTGCTCAGGTTTGATCAGGACTCAGTCCTCGCGTGTAACACAATCAAACTGAATGACAGCAGTCTAGAGTCTGCACTCTGGATAATCATGCAATGAAATTGCATTATTTGGCTTCCACGGATATCTGCGGAAATCATCTTTCCTTTATATTTGAATGTTCGGTAATGGGGATGCTACACTCTACAATTTCAGCGAGAACGATTCTGTGAAGGACTTAAGTGGCAAATTGTAGTATTAATATATAAACATATACACTTCGTCCAGCCCTCAGGCCTGTGTGTTTGCAGACGGATTAATTTTTCTATCTAGTCCGCAGGATATTCTTCAGTATATTATTTGAGCAGAGAGCGAGACCAGAGGTTGAACCATTTATCCATTGTTTACAAGTCACCAGCTTCACATCGGGTAGTATTTCTACGTTATTAATGCATTAAAGACATGGCATTAGGGCTTCAACAGTTACTTAAGAACGCAACGTAATTATGTCTTGGCAGACAACCTCTCCGGTGTCAATGTGAAAACGGGCATTGTTACCGCATGCAGATGGCCCATGAATAGAGAAGAAAAGAAGAAAAAAAGATCTTGCTGAGCGGGAGACTGCTTGCCAAACGCTGACTTTACCAGCCCTGTTTTAACGGCTGCTAGGCAACGCTCATTAGTGCGCTCCACTGATGAGAGTCAGAGAGATGGGATGCATGAACCCCAAGTTAGACCTCCGCCGACAATTAGATCTCTTTTGGGACGGTCGGGAAAGGAACGCCCACACCTGACTAAACGGCTCTGGTGAACCTCGCCTCACGGTGTAGAGACAAACGTTCAGTCGGCTCTTTGTCAGCTTTAGGAGCTCTTGAAATGTCAGCCGTGGATATTTGTAAGTTTGATTTGTTTTCTGCTATGACAGCACCCCATCCCACCTGTTTTCCAGGAGACTTGAAATCGGTAATTTGATCGGTGAAACGTGTGTGAATCACTGGGTAACATGTATGTGAGGTGATGGTCATACCACCACAACTGGACCAATGAAATGGAGATATTTACCGCCAGCTAGTAACCCATGAGACAAACACAGCTGCCGATTCAGCAGGTGATGAGACGCCGTGACCGACACGAGCAACTAGCACTTTAATTTGTTTCATATAGTTAATCGCTAAACTTGAGGGTGTAGACAGCTATGGTACAAGATTTTTTATTCCAGTCCAGAAAAAGCACAAGTAATGCCTCACACTTAAACCCCCATGTATTTTCAAAGCATTGTATTCAGGCCTATTCTTGGTTGGCGGAGGAAGTGGAATGTACCATCATGTTGCTGGATATCAGTGGAAATTCCAGGGTTGAGAAAGAAGCCTTTAATCACTTGACACCAAAACCTGGAGTTTTACTGCCGACGTTTTAGAGTGCTTTGACATATTCTGCCATCGAACTCCATTATGGGTGAAAGTATGATGATATAATGCGACATCAGCAGTATCTACAGAAAAAGAAAAATACAATATTCAGGCAGGGTGTGTTTGAATTTTCTAAAACCATGGAATTAGGTTGCTCACGTTTTACTGTTTCATTACTGACAGAAATGCTTGTTTTCAATTCTATTGTTTGAAGAAAATAAAGAGCAACTGAAGCACTTTTGAGGCAAAACCCTCAGGTTTTAATGTTTGAAATGAGCAACCATGTTATAAACTACAAAGGTTTTGTCATTGAGGTGGCTGTCTGTGGCCCCGAGTGCCCTACATGCTTATTTTTGGCCCGCTGTCAGTATTTAAATGGATAAACGAAGGTCCTCTTGTACGTCAGGACATCAGGACACAAACAAACTGCATCATCTAGCGGCCACATCGATTACACCGTTTTAATTAGGTTTGTTTGATGAGGGCATGGTTTGACTGGGACATGCAGCTGGCAGCGATGGAGAGACGAATTGAATCAGCCCGGCTGTAGACAATACAGCAAACGTCTGTGGAGAGTCAGCCCGCACCATTTCCCATAGCATTCAGAACAAATATCGGAAACAGTGCGGATGAGAAGACGACGGCTAAGATTAATCGATTTTCGACACAAAAAAAAAGCGGCATTTTTAAAACCTGGTTTTCACAGGAAGAAATTGTACCCATCGAAATAAAATGAGAAAGGAGGAAAGCTAACGTTAGCTGTTAGCAGACAAGCCGGTGGGCAGCACTGTCCTGCGGAGCTAGCAGCTAACGTTAACGGAGCTTGTATCGAGTTTCATTGTGATGTGTTCAAGCTCTATTTCCTAAAAACGACTGGAAGGTGAAGTCAAACGTTATAATCACGTGTTCAAATGTGATCTCGTAAAATGTAGTTTTTGGGTTGTTTGAAGGAGATGTTCTCACAGCAAGGGAATTATGACCTGTTTAACTTCCTAACACTACCTCGATACATGCGTCGAATCGAAATGGGTTTTAGGAAACGTAGAATTTCACTGGTATCGTTATCGACCAAAACATTCTGGTACCGTGATTCCCCTGGTTTGCCCTGAGCACCGCCACCGTCATTCTCTCTCTCTCTCGCTCAACCACACACACACACACACACACACACACACACACACACACACACACACACACTTTAAGCACTGCTCTACTGGCCCTCTTCACCCTCTGTCATCAGGTACACAGGTGTAATTAATGACATTAATTATGGGCCCTGGCGTTGTGCATGCTGGCTCACTGTGACACACCGAATAGGATGCTGGCACATGTTAACCCTTCTACATGTCAAAATAGCTGCTGTGAAAAGGGGCCTATTGAGCCACGCTACTCTACACAATTATAGGCATAAGTGTTGATGGAAGAATACATGTCAGGAAAAGTTCATATCAGAGGAAAACGGCACAGAAACCTTTCAAACCGCTCAAGGCTTTGAAATCCGTGGACAAGTTGTTTGCGGTGTGGACAGCAGCTTCAGCGGCGCGTGACCGCTGATGTGACGTTTGCGGTCTAGACCGGGGGTGAGTGTGTGTCATGGTCTAAATCATACAGATTTCATAAACAGGCATGTGTAAGAGTGGAAAGAGACAAGCGGAAACATGGAAACTGTGAATAAGGCAATCGCCCACCTTGATGCGATTATATTGTCAATTATTTTCAGCAGGGTTTAACATTAATGTTTTTGAAATACTTCCGTCATCAGCCCAGGAAAAAACAACAACAATGAGTTTAATTCGTTTTTTGGGGCGAATCAAGCGGGTAATCGCTATCGTTGAGCCCTGTGCAGTCTGTGTTCGAGTCTTGCAGCGGCTGCAAGGGACAAGCCCATTTCCACCTCCGCTCTACCACAGCGGTGAAGCCAGCGGGGTGCACACAGGACCCGGCTGCGTCCCGTCACAATGGCATATTCAGTGTTCCGTGAGTCATGCGGTTTCAACCTTTTGTGACCTTTAGTGTTTCATTAAGAAGTCGGAGCACAGCGTCCGGCAAGTCAACCTGAACTAAAAAAGAAAATACGGCCACGGTCCCTGAAAATTTCAACCGTGATTTGTCAAACATCTACTCCTTTTGAGAAGAACAGAGCGTTGACATAACGAAGCAGGGGGCAGGCGCAGTTATAGGTGAATGGGATGCAATCAAAGCTAGCGTAGTCTCTGTGAATGCGTTTCAATGTATGAAAAGGCCAAATTCTGTGAGCCCTGCAATCCACGGGCCTGACTGAGATTGAAAAGACAACGGGGCCTCCTGCAGGGGTGCATACAGGTTAGTTTAGAGTTCAGGCCGACTAAGTTGCGAGTTGTGACGTAAGAGGAAAAGTCCAGTCAGTCTGATTGACCTAACCCAACCGTCATCGTCTCTTTGTGACGCAGCGTGCGCCGCCTAATCGGCTGTTTTTGTTCTGGCAGAAGGGACACAAACCTCCACGGCTCACGTCCATTATCCTCAATTAACAGAGCAGTGGGCTGCAGATGAGGCTCGGTGTGGAGACAGAAGCGTGGGGGTGCATTCGAGGAGATCCTCGCTCAAAAAATCTTGAGATCTTTCAGCTTTTTCTAACAGGCAACATTTACAAGGGAGTTTGTGAATAACGAGCGTCATGCTGCTTTCTGCAGAAAATGCTAATTTGACCGATTGATTTATTTATTTTTTTCAGGCATTTCTCATCACATCATACCACCTCATTGAATACAAGTGACTCCGAACTTCACAGAACATTGATATTATAATCAAACCTGCTAAAATCAGGAAACGAGCACCCGGCGTGGTTAAGTGCAGCCTCTGTCGACATTCCAATCAGCAACCTATTCAATGGTGAAATGTATTGTTAGAGCACTTGTAGTCTCGACTCCGTGACCCCCCCCCCCCCCCCCGAGACAGCGAGGTTAAATCATTCGCTATTTAAACTGAAACGTGCTAAATTCAGAGCACGACTAAAGCAGGAAGCAGCCGTTTGCCATGTGAAGATACAGCGGAGTAACGTCTACCCGTCTACGAGACGGATTATTCGTGAGATGTGATAGAAAGCAGGTAAAAGACGAAGAAAATGCAACACAGTCCGCACAGCTTTATACTTAAATGTGGTGTTTAATGGAGCCAATATGTGATGGGAATGAATCCACAGCCAAAATAAACATATAGCGTAAACAGCGACAGGTCTTTCTCGTGGGATTAGTGCGCAAAACTGTTCCTTTAGAAGTGGGCTACTCAATTGGTTGAGTCAATCCTCTGATTTCAGGATGCTCCATTTCCCCTTTTAATTGGAACTTAATGTCCGTTGGAAATGCCAAAATAAGGACTGTAATTTCCCAGCGCCACACACTGCAGTCATTATCAATGCTTGGCGAACAAAAGCTTCCATTGTCGCCGTGCTCAGTCTCGGCCCACAACTTATGAACTGATCCTGTCCATTTGCATTTCTGCATATTATAAGAAGCAATTACCAGCGCTATAACAGCCCCTCTCGCTAGGAAAATCACATATTGATTACTAATTAGGGACTAATGAAAACGTAACCAGCCACTGCATGGAAAGTTAAATTACTCTTCTGATTATGCTTTCTGCACATGTGTAGAGACAAAGTTATTAAAATAAAAAGGGGGGGGGGGGTGAGCTCTCAGGGAATGGGCGGAGGGAGGCCTGTGATTGGCTTGTCTGGTTTTCTGCTCCAGTTCCAGCAGAGATGTGCGTTACATGAGGGGGCCTGCGTCATGTGAACTAGTCTGCTGGACAGAACTGCTGTGTGTGTGTGTGTGTGTGTGTGTGTGTGTGTGTGTGTGTGTGTGTGTGTGAGAATTGATAAGCACTGAATGACACTGCATTTAAAATGGATGTGGAAAATGTTGGGTAGATTATCTTCATGTTGACACACACAATCCAGATGTCAACTGTCTGAGAACGCCCTGAGAATATGGTAATATTGGACAATTTTACATTGATTTCATAAATTAAATCAATCGGTAAGATTATCTTTTGCTAGAATTTAGCACATCTGTGTCTTAATTATGGCATTACACTTCGGATTTTATGATTGTCATGTATTGTTTGTTTAAAAAATGATATTCTTAATATATTTTAAACTTTTCAGATTGCCATTAATGTATTCATAAAAACACTACCTTTAAAATGTGATTTTACGATCTACACTCAGCTTGTTAAAATGAATGCCGCCTAACATAAACATTAAATACATACATTTTTCCTTCTCGAAAGCTATAATGTTCAATTTCTATATCAATGAGGGTAGACAAAATAAAAGAAACACCAAAATGCAATGTAAGTCAACAGCACCAAAAGCTACAGCCTCCGAAATGACCATCAAGCTGAAATCAGCACTTCTTTACAAGGAAGGGAACATTATAATCAAGGTATTCATTGCCTTGTTGGCAATGGCAACTGAGTGTAAATGTGTGATAATTTAAGTCCAAACCACGAGGCAACAACAGAAAGAGAAACCTCAAAGTCAGTAAAGAGAAGAGTGCAATCAAGCCCGTCTTCTGACTTGTTATTCCTGCAAAGCAGCTCCCACTGAGCCCCGTGTGCCCCTCAAATCACATGCAAATGTAATTCATCTTCCCAAGTTGGCCACATCAACTGCCCACCCACCTCCCGGGATATTTGCATGAGAAGATTGCACCGCTACGCCAGTGAGAAGGGTGGAGGGGGGAGATGTGTGGACGGGAGCGTTTGGAGGGAGGGCAGCGCTGCGAACGAGCCGTACCATGTACCCGAAAAAGAGATTCATATTCATCAGTTTGTTCTGGAGAGCTTGCGGGACACCACAGACCACAGAGTGCCGAATACATCAGCCCATGCACGTCAGCTCGTTGTGGCGCTCAGTCTGGTCTTGGACTCTTTTAGCCTAAATAATGCCTGTGGTTACTCACACACTCACACACACACATAGACGTCACAATTTGTCATTAACACTCTTAACTGTAGGTGTGATTTTGTAGATTTCTTCAGCCGCTCGTGGTCACTGCAGACGTAGATCCGCCTGACTCAGTGCTGAACATATCGCACGAGTGTATTTCAGGTTTCACACTTAGCCGTGTCAATCTCCGTTTCACATCATCCTGCTTTACTGCTCACTCGATGGATTGAGACACGGTGCACGTCAACAGTTTCACCCGCAACTCATTGGGTTTAAAGGAACCACATTATGCCGACAGATTTGTATCACAAATATATTGTGTGTGGCGATCAGGTTCTAATAAAATGTGCAGCAAGAATTCTTTGTCGGGCAAAACTTTTCCAGGTTGTCGAGCTGTTGTTCCGCACTTTGAACTCAATTGTCTGCTTTAAGTAGCAGCTAATGTCCCCCAGTGTCCCTGGCTCTGCAGCGTGCAACGTTAATGCAAGGCTGGAAATGTAAAGTGACAGAGAGCACTTAAAAGGTTTAGTGCCTTCAGGCGGCTGGAACGAACCAGACCTCGCCCACGGGCACGTAGCCTACGATGTGAGCCGGAGCGTCTCTACGGGTTACAAAGAAAAGTCGGATTTTCATTCGTTCATTTGGAAAAGTGTCAACACGGCAATCTCACTTCAGCCAAACCTGAAACACAGACACTCGTTCTCCTTTTATCTTCTTTCCACTCTGGGAGGTAGAGAGAGCCGAGTCTCATCCTGCCTCTGCAGCCGCCAGATGAGCACCCACCTGATCGATCCCCCCCCCCCCCCCGGGGGCCACTGAGCAGCACACAGCAGCTGCAAGTGCCATGTTTATTACCGATGGATTATTCCCAAGCAACAGCAGTTATTATCTTTTCCTGACAGACAGGAACACAACTGTAAAGACCGGGTGTGTCTCTCAGACGGATAAAACATATAAATGACAACGAGAGAAGAACAACAAATACTCCTGACGATGGGGGAGGGAGGACATGTCGGACTTAGTCAAGAACCGCTGAACGTATGCCGCCATCTTGAGTCAGTGCAATTGCCATCGCCTGCTGTGAGTCATGTTTATATTTAGATTGGGGAGGAAGAGGAGCAACGAGGCGAGTAATGCATATCACCTTCCTCGGTGGAAGCATTTGGCTGTGTGTGAGAGAGAGAAAGAGAATATTAGTCTGTCTGTGTCTGTTTAGATCCACTGTCTGACCTAGAAAAGCAGTTGCACCAATCAGAGGATTCGTGGCAGTTGGGAAACACTCCACAGTATAAATAACTTGCCGTGTGCCAGTTTGCATGCATAATTACCGAACAGAGGAGCAGCAGCATGCGGCTTAAAAAATAATCAACCATGATGTGGTCAGTCTCTTAAGCAAGGCTCGGACATTGTATGCTCCTGTACAGCAGGTGGGGCTACAGCATCTCGCTCATCATTCAAAATATATATATATATATATATATATATATATATATTTATAGTGACTGCTGGTATTGAGTATCCAGGGTTCTAGATAATATCCCAGTTTAGAGTGTTGAACTCTGAGCTCATGAAAAGCTGACATTTTGGAGATACTATACTGGACAGCATCCGTTTCATACATTCGTGGTTCAGGTCCCTGTATGAATATCATAACCTGGAAAATGCAACACACGAGAGAATGGACCAGAGATACGGGATAAAGAGAGCAGGGTGGCTAATGAAAATACTCTACATCAGAGCTAATTCATCTATTTTCCATGGTCCAGCAATGCAGTCTATCATCTCAATAGAAGCCAGAGCCACTTAATGACGGGTGTCCATGGCTGTAATAAAGGTAGCGAACAAAGCGGGGACACAGCTTGAATCTCCTTTACAGGAGCACCACCCGAGAGGGAGGGAATGTGACTGGAGGTTCTTGGCGAGCAGAAAAGGGCAAATAACGAGGCTGGGAGCAGAGGATGCTTTGACCTTTTTTACTGCTAGCTTTGGAGCTAAAAGAAGAGCAGGGGGGCTGGACGGATCCTCCTCCTCCTCCTCCTCCGTCACGGAGGAGCACGAGGGTGCTAGATGCTGACAGGTCTGGGCGGCCGTCGTAAGAATTACCATAGAGCGGTTAAGTGTTTGACCGCTCTTTGAAGACAGCCTCTTTGGACAGATTTATTCATTCCTCTCATACCATTCCTTCATCCTCACAGATATGAATGCCAAAAAGACGATATATTATATTTAATCCCCTTTTTTTTTATTGTGTTTTATTACAAAACCACTTTTAATATCTTTTTTTTTCATTTTCCACACCATAATCTGACACATTACCAGCCGATGCATCTAACCCGGCCTGCCATTATGTTTGCATCGAAACCTGTGCCCTTTTAAATTATTAACAGCGTGGTTATCCAAGAGTCTGTCAACAGCATGCTGTCTGATGAATATTATATTATGTTGTTATATTATGTGTCAAGGGGTTTCGGTTGTAGTCAATAAAAGAGGCTTTTGCTGATTAGAACGTCAACTCCCACCACTTAGGACTTTGAGGGTGGGCTCATATTCCATGTTAACCTTCTTTTCAACTTGAGATGTTTCCTGCCATCAGGAAATTGAAAGTGGGTCAAACGGAGGGAAGCGTGGCTCTCTTTGGTGCTCATGGAACACTCATCAAACAGACGTAAAAACTAGAATGATCATGTTTTCATGTTTTCTGCTAAAAGGCTGCAAAGCTTTCTTATTCAGGGTTTTCTCAAAACATTCCGGGCACACAGACATCGGATCAGCTCGGTGCTGAAAAATGAACGACAGCCTTTCAGTGAAATCTGACACAAAAATGTTAAAGCACAAAATGTCTGGGAAGCTTTCAGTGTAATGAAAAAAAAAGGTCATTTTAAAAGCCAAAAGCTGCAGATTCTCCCTCACCGTCGCTGCTTAAGAGCGTCTCCTGTGTGCAGCGGATAGAAACCAAGAAGCAAAGCGTCACATGACACTGTTACAGACTAGATGAAGGGGAGATTAAAAAGTGCAGGAACACGTAAAACTAATCCAAGGCTGACATTTAACTAATACTCGTTTGCATATAAATGCAAGGCTGTGATGGGGAAATGTTATAAAAGAGACTTCCAGGATGACTTTTGTGGAGTTGTTGAGAGGCGGCCTGTGGGTACAGCAGATTCAGCAGCTTAGATGCTGACTTCAGTTCGCCAAACACAGCTGCTGTCTAGGCTAAGACGGTAAATACGCTCGTCTGGATGCACCACGGAAACCCTCTGTGGACGGGGAGCGAATGCACAAGCTGGACCAGGAGCCCTTAGAGAAACAAGTCCGCGAACGTCAATTATCTTATTTCATTCAAGTGAAATAAGATTGCCAATACTGACTTCCCGCAGTACCTGTAAAACACACAGGCTCCTGGTGTACAGCTCCATGAGCTCTGTGTCAATCTCGTATCCAATTCGGGAGCAGATTCTTCAATTGGCACGAATTCCGGTTAAAACTATCACAGGTTGATACTCGCTCGGCATGCGTGTCTGCGATGGAGGCTTTGTAAATAGCATCAATCCATATCCACTTTAGCAGCATATGAGCCCTTTGGTTTCCCATCCCATGAATATACGAGGAGAGATGAGGTCTGCACATCGACTCTCATCAGGGCCGATTAGGCCGACAGTTTCAGACACTCTGGATGCACCGATTCCCGCTTTGGAAATACTCGGCTTTATTAGGCATGGTTGTTTAGCTCTGGCTTCTGTTTGAAGCACGCCTGCTTGTTGCTCAATAGAGGCCATTAGCTCTAAGTCCAGGAAATGGATGTTGACAGACCGCACCCGCACAGGGTGGAGTGCGGTTCTGCCATATTGGCGAATTCAAAAAAAAAAAAAACCACCGCTTCGTTCTCCTTTGTCATTTTAGCCCGTCGGAGCAAAGTATGCAGCGTCCAAATAAACAACACCAATGTTTGCTCCGTGCGCCCCATCAATCTCAGGTCCCCCCCCCCCGAAGAGTCCCGTGAGCAGATAAAAAGCTAATCAAATCCTCCGCCGTGTAATTCATCATCGGCTGCTCGTGGACACTCTGTCTTCCGTTCCTTCCCTTTGCACCTTTTGGCAGCGACTCCATTTCTCAGACAACTGAGGCGCAGTGGTGCTGACATGCCAACACATCACATGGATCTCCGTACAGTAAAGTCATTATTGGCCCCATTAGGATATTGATATTCCGTCGTAGTATTAGACATTTATTGAGTATTTTGATATGAATAGATGGTAAGCATTCTTGCTTTTTTTTTACAATCTTTAAGTCATTGCTGCCACCATCATGGTAACATTTACATGTACAGTAACTAAATAGGAACATGCTTCATGGAGTACTGGGTTCTGAGCCCAAATTCACTCCAGTCAGTCCCTCCCTCATGAGGTCCGTCCCACTTCAGTGAGCCCGTCAACAATTTGCCAAATGTGTCTTTTTCTGATACTTTACTGTATATTTTGATGACTTTTACTGAGGAACCCTGAAAGGATTACAAAAACACTGGAATGACTTCACTTTGGAAAGCTGAAGCTTCGATCTGGAGATCAACTGAATGTAAGTTTTAAGTTAGTTGTTGTACCATCCAGCCATAAAATAAGTTAAATATCTATAAAGTCAGACGTTGATGATTATAGTGGGAAACTCTAGATAAAAATAAATGCCACACCCACTTGTTAGGAGGATAAACGATTCATCTTATGTTAGCAATACTGATTACATGAACAAAATATTCAGCTTTTTGCCCTTATTCCAAAAAAAGACAATATTCCTACTAAGCTGATGTTCCACTAATATTCCTGTTTACATGCAGGCGTGCATACTCCCATTAACAGATTCTGAATGTTCTGTATAGATGCTGAAATAATGCTCCTAAAACCTGAATATTAACGGCATATCGCTCGTGGTTTATTCAGAACATGCTACATTCTGAATAAGGTCCAATTATGAATATCCAAAATGAATATGCTGTTTACTTGACAGATATACAATTTGGAATATCGTCATATTCAGACTCAAAGTAGAATATTTGTGTACATGTAAACATAGTCATCGCTATAACCTTTTAATATTAAAGCCTGACAGACGATATGAGAAACAAAGAATAACAAAATCTGGCGATATAACGTCCACTTTTTTCAAAAGGGTCTCTTGAGTTTGTGTAACTAATACATTAAGTACAAAGTGGGACATTTTACAGTAGAAAAAAACATTAAATTATATTATTTATAATAATAAAATTGATATCCGAGGACGGGTTTTTCCTTTTTTGTAAATTGTGCCGCAGAAGCCCGATATAAAATACAATATCGCATCCTCCTCAACTTCATTTGGATGCATCTCATGTGCTTTCTAATACTCTTCAGAAATATGCGAGGCAAGAGTACAAAGAAGATCTTCGGTTGGTTAAAGGCTGACGTAATGAGCCTGAAGAGAAAACTGTGCGCGGCCTTCATCATTTCCACACTTTGATGAAGGAGAAACCATTGATGTTGGTGCAGGGCATGCACAGGATGAAAGGGGCTCGGTCCATTATTGGAGTTGCAGTTATTGAAGGTTGCCACTACAACAGTGCAATCCCTTCACTTTCAACTGAATGAATGAGGGCGATGTCGTGCATTCAAATTGACGGGGCAAAAGGGTGGCCCGGCGCCCGTGAAGCGCTCAGATTTTTGTATTTACGCCTGATGAATGCTTGCGGAGCCATGGCTGCTAACCTCAGCGGAGACTCGACCAAAGGGGTGAGGGAAGTCATTTTATGGTGAATTAGAAGGAAGACGGGACATTTTATGTTTTGGCCACTGCAGAGTGCTCGCATTTCATGGCGTGTTGTCTTTGCTCAATTTTCAAATCCTCTGACGCTCTCAGGAGAACTCATCACTGGGGAAAAACAGGACCTTCCTCTGGATGGTGAATAAAGGAAATAAAGAGCATTTTCACCAAGCGGCTCTCTCTTTTGTCTCTTCATTGCATCCTGTTTTCGACATTTAATCAATTTTCAAACAGTTTTAACGTAACCGGGGTTAATGAAAGGCGGTCAGAGCAAGTCACGTTAATCTACATGTACTATAGAGTGCACCCGTAGCAAGCATTTATATGCTGATAAGGTCCATATGCAGTATTACGTGCACATATTTATGCACACACTCAATCACTCTTTTCATTTGAGAGGATACAATGCAAATTTTCAGCATTTCAGTTTTTTGGCCATCATGCATGCAGGCTGGAGATATCCACATGAAGGGGTGATCCAGTTTGTCTGTTGTCCTTGGTTCTCTTCACTTTGCTGATATCTTCACAAAGTGGAAAAAAGGGAAATGAAAGACAGTGTGAGGGCCATATTTCTCTGGGGGGGGGATACACTTCAAACACACACCCCTGAAATACAGCCAGTGTCTGTCTCTCTCTGGAAGTGACAACATGGAAATTTTGACATTTCAATGGCTTTAAAATGCAGCCTGGGGCTTTTGAGACTGGGCCTCAATGGAGGAGAGAAAGTATCTGTGTTTGTTTCCAACTCTTCACAGAATTAAAAGACTGCTTTGTAAATATTTTGACCGTACAATTCGCGTCGACTCTGCAGAAAAGCAGCAGTTTTATCAAAGTAACTCCAGGATCGGCACAAAAATGGGCTAAAGATGCAGGTGTTGATGCCTCATCAGGGTCACATGTCTCCGACATCACAAACTGAGCTGTCTTCATCACACACACACACACACACACACACAGACCCCAAAACATTCATCAATTGAAAACCATTCTGTTCTGCCATTTAAACACAACGCCACGGCTTTGATCTTAGTGCAATCCCCCCCCGCCCGCCCCCCCCCCGATCAAAAACTTTCCGGTCCTTTCATCAGAGCGTCGGCTGAACGAGGAACTCTGTCTGCGAACAGGTGTTCTGCTTGTTTGATGTTAGCCTGCGGTGGTCAGGTAGCTTTGGAAACACGACGCAATCGTGATCCCATTCTGGAGACCCCCCCCCCCCTCCTCCTCCTTTCTGATGAGGCAGCCAGGTGCCCCAAAATACATGCAGCTGTGTTGAATAAAACATCGGCCTCCCTGACTGATGGTGTCCGGGACTCGCTGAAAGTTCCTGTGAAGTTGGCTCGGCTTCGACAGCTGCTGCGGATGAGGCAGGGAGCTGTCCATTAGGCCGTGGTGCTGAATCGGACTCCGCTCATACCTCTCTGCTTATTCAGGCGTTTAGCCTCCGCTCTGCAACAGGGCGAGTTGCATTGGGGTGAGCAGGGAAGCGTCTTGTTTGCTAAAGGGCATCGGAGACGGCTTGTTTAACCTGTACGGCTTTTGCAGTTGCTCTTGTCAGATGCAACTAGCAGACTTTATAGCATCACCGTCTCTATAAATCAGCGCTTCGTGACCCTTTTGGTCCTTTAAAAAGAAACAACGTCCGCTTGTGACCCACAGTCTCCATTAACTTTTCCACCGTGTTTTATCTTTTAAAGGCCCGATAAGACAAAACATCAAGCCATTGACAGGATCCTTTAATTTGCTTGTTTGTTGTCTTGGTAACATGTTGGGGCTCCACAACAGCTTGAGTGTTTTTCGGCATAAAAACTGGAACTCTAAAGGGATGAAAACCATTTTTCTAAAAGATATTTCCTCATCTGGTGCTTTGATGATGGTGGGGGAGAGTACTGTCTCACACACTCCCATACATATTCAACTGTGTTACGGTCACATCACTTTTCATACTCATCAAACCATAATCTGACCTCTTGGGCCCTGTATGGATCCATCTGCATCCATTATGTCTCTATGCACATTTATTCAGATTCCCCCTAACGAGTGACCCATCTGTATGCAAATGTTGCATTATATGGAGGCATAATATCATCACCTGCTCTGAGTCACTGAACAATTAATGTGTGTTTGAGGGGGCAGCATTTCAAAAGCAGAGCTTTTCCTCCTTGGTAACATCCTCCCACCATGCCATCAACACACTTCGTCTCCATGACAGACGGCATCTCCGAGCCTGTGGAGGGTCGACCTCATAGGAAGTGAGAAAGCAGTGCAGTTTCTACAAGGTTGAAAACGGACAAAACACGCAGCTACGCACAGACAAACTGAGCATCTAGTTATTTTTAATCAACCAGTGAGGAGTCATTTTGATCCACATGCCCAGCGTATTTAGCTACGCATCGATTCAACATTTAAAAGACGAGTTCCCTGGCCGTATCAGATTACGGGAGGCGCTGCCCCTTTAAGCCGTTCAACACCAAATCCTGTTTTGAATAAGATTATAGGAGAGACTGGGCTTCAGTACTTGGTTGATGTGAAGGATTTGTAACAAGAATCCGGAAAGCATGATTCAATCACTCCAAATTCTGTTCAAGAATCCAGGGCCTATGAAATAAATATTACGTCTGTTATTATAACACAGTGGCCTGTGTTCCAGTCATTCAAAGACCTCTGATGCCTCTGAGGCACAAGCTCACAAACGGTGTCGAATAAACGTCAAAGGCTGGTTGGTGAAGAACTATTATTTATCCTCTGATGGACATGAAATGAATGATATTACGCCTGAGTGAAAGATGGTGTCCGTCTGTATTTCCATGCTCTAAACACATCCATTTGGAGCACATCCTGCAAATTCAACGGAACCAGACGCTGCCCCGTGGCTGTGTGTTTTCCACTGAATCACTTTACGTATGCATCCAGAGAAAGGATTATATACCCGGAGCGAGAGAGAGAGAGAGGAGTGCAGGAGGTAGACTGAGGGTAAACAGAGAGCCAGTTAGCATGGAGTGACCCCGAAGCTTGGGATGGAGTCATGAGTCACTGACTGTGTTTACTGTATACAGAGAGAGACCCACAACAGAGAGGGACAACATCATTCACTGGCAAACCGCTGAGATACGGGGGGGGGGGGGGGGGCTACTAACGATTCTCAGAAAGGATGCAAGAAAAGAGTGTTTTCTGACCGGAGGATGTATCTTCCAGAGCAAGTTCGCAAACTGCAAATATCAACAAATGTGAATTTAAGACTAACATATTGTGACAGCCCCCGGGGTGGCAAGGGGGTTTCACGACAACACGGACCAATAAACACAACCAGTCGGTAGATAAATGGTGCAAGTGAGGTTTTTACTGAATATAGAGAGTGGATAGAGGTAGGATAGACACTCAACAATACACTGTCCGCTTTCCAGAGGGATGGTCGGTGTTCACTTCCACGGTTCGGTGCACAACGGGTATTCCTCATACGGTCCAGGGCGCGGGCAGGAGCAGGGTAGTCGTACAGGCAGGGGTCGGGAGCCGGGCGGGTAGTCAGACGTTCCAGGGTGATCAAGGGGTAAGGCAGTTGTCTCCAATGGGTTTGCTTTTTCTCCGTCTCCTTCCACTCCTACTCTCTCCTAGTTTCCTGTGTCCGGGGCCCTTTTATAGTCCCCTCCTCCTCCTCTGATAGGGTGTGGTCGCTCCCTCGTCTCTCCTCCTCAGGTGTTGCTTGTTGGGCTGATGGTGGTTTGGCGCTCTTTTCCACTCCCTGACATGGGGGCTCCGCCTCCATGTCAGGCAATATCGTCCCTCTACCACTTCTCCTCTGAGGTTGCCCCTCCGGCTGCCACATACCCCCCCCCTTAAATCCGACCTGGGGGGAGGACTGCTCCAGGAACCTAGGGCGTCCCGTCTTGACAGGGCGTCCGCGTTTCCATGAGCGGCCCCGGATCTGTGGACAACAGAGAAAGCATACGGTTGAAGGGATAAAAACCAGCGGGTGACCCGGGCGTTATTGTCTTTTGAACGGGACATCCATACCAGGGGGGCGTGGTCCGTGACCAGGGTAAAGTGTCGTCCCAGCAGATAATATCTCAACTCCCCCAGAGCCCATTTGATGGCCAAACATTCCTTCTCGACCGTGGCGTATCTCGTTTCTCTCGGTAATAATTTTCTGCTTACGTATGTGATCGGGTGCTCCTCTCCATCCCTCAGCTGGGACAGGACGGCACCCACCCCGGTCTCGGAGGCATCCGTCTGTACCACCAACGGTTGCGTAAAGTCCGGGGTCACCAGCACTGGTTCAGAACAGAGTACTTCCTTCAGCTTCTCGAAGGCGTCCTCGGTCTCTGCCGTCCATACGATCCGATCTGGCAGCCGGTTTTTTGTTAGGTCCGTCAGGGGTGCTGCAAGAGCAGAGAACTGGGGAACAAACCGTCGATAGTAGCTAGCTAGCCCAATGAATGCTCGTACCTGTTTCTTTGTGCGGGGGCGGGGCCATTCCCGGATCGCCTCGACTTTCCCTACCTGGGGCTTGACGCCGCCGCGGCCGATGGTGTACCCCAGGTAGTCAGCTTCCCGGAGGCCGAGGCGACATTTCTTGGGGTTGGCTGTCAGCCCCGCCCCTCGCAGAGCTTTCAGGACGGCTTCCAGTCTTTGGAGGTGAGCCCCCCATTCCTCCCCGTGCACGACGATGTCGTCCAGATAGGCTGCCGCGTATTCTCGATGGGGACGTAGTACCTGGTCCATCAGTCTCTGGTACGTGGGGGGGGCTCCGTGGAGACCGAACGGCAGCCTCTTATAGTGGTACAGTCCCATGGGAGTAGTGAAGGCCGTTTTTTCCCTGTCTTCGGGGGCTACTGCCACTTGCCAGTAGCCTTTAGTCAAGTCGAGGGTGGTTATGTATCTGGCCCTCCCGATGCGCTCTATCATCTCGTCCACCCGGGGCATCGGGTAGGCATCGAATTTTGAGATGGCGTTGAGCTGCCTAAAGTCATTGCAGAACCTGACTGAGCCATCGGGTTTCGGAACCAACACTATAGGGCTGCACCACTCGCTCGTCGAGGGTTCGATGATGTCGGCCTCCAGCATACTCTGTACCTCCCTCTCTATCGCCCCCCGGCGGGCTTCGGGGATGCGGTACGGCCTTAGCTTCACCTTCTTCCCGGGCTCGGTGATTATCCGGTGTTGCACCAGTGTGGTGTATCCGGGGTCCGGGGAGAACACGTCCCGGAACCGATCCACCATTTCCCGGACGTCCTGCTTCTGCCGGGGGGTCAACTCTTCTCCCACGGGTACCTCGACTGGCTCCGTTTTTCCTGGGAGGGTAGAGAGAGAGAAACAGAGCATGGCATCCCTACGCACCCATTTCTTGAGCAGGTTCACATGATAAACCTTCGTCGGGTGCCTCCGACCTGGTTGCCGGACTCGGTAGTTTACCGGCCCCAATTTCTCCATCACTTCATACGGCCCCCTCCATCGGGCTAGAAACTTACATTCCGCCGTGGGTACCAGGACCAACACCCGATCCCCTGGGTTAAACACTCGGGGTTGGGTTCCCCGGTTGTACACGCGGGCTTGGGCCGCCTGTGCCTCGGCCATGTGTTCTCGGACGATGGGCCAGAGGGATGCCATCCTCACCCTCATCTCCTCGACGTGGTCCACCATGGTGCGGTAGGGGGAGGGTTGGTGTTCCCAGGCTTCTTTGGCCAGGTCGAGTAGCCCCCGGGGTCGTCGACCGTACAGGAGCTCGAAGGGCGAGAATCCGGTAGATGCCTGGGGCACCTCTCTGATGGAGAACATCAGGAAGGGTAGCAGTTGGTCCCAATTCTTCCCGTCCTGGTCCATGGTTTTTTTCAACATTTTTTTCAGTGTCTGGTTGAATCGTTCTACTAGTCCGTCCGTTTGGGGGTGATACACCGACGTCCTCAGTTGGGTCACCTTCAGCATGCCACACAGATCCTTCATGATCCTAGACATGAACGGGGTTCCTTGGTCGGTGAGAATCTCCTCCGGTATTCCGACCCTGGAAAACAACATCACCAGCTCCCTTGCAATGCCCTTGGTGGCCATAGAGCGTAGGGGAATGGCTTCGGGATACCGGGTGGCGTAATCCACTATCACCAGGATGTACCTGTGTCCCCGGTTGGTCTTGGGTAGTGGCCCCACTAGGTCCATCCCGATCCTGCTGAAGGGGACGGTGATGATCGGCAGGGGCACCAGCGGGTTTCTGTGATGGGGTTGTGGGGCCACTTGTTGACATTCGGGGCAGCTCCGGCAGTAATCCTCCACGGCCTTTTTTATTCCGGGCCAGTGGAACCTGGCCCTCACCCTTTCCAGGGTTTTCTCCACTCCTAGATGGGCACCTAGGATATGGGAGTGGGCTAACTGGAGGACAGAGGGTATGAAAGGACGGGGTACCAGTAACAACCTGAGGGGGGCCCCGTCCCTTATTACTACCTGGTAGAGGAGCCCGTTATAAATGGAGAAATGTGTGGGAGGGAGGTCTCTTACCCCGTCCAGTGGTCGTCCGTCTACGGCGGCCACCTGCCGAAGGGCGTGGGCTAGGTTGGGGTCCTCCAACTGGGCCGTCCCAAACCTCCCTGTGAGGGGCCCGGGTAAGATGGGCTCCTCCGGGTCCTGGGGAAACAGCCCGGCCAGCTCCTCTTCTTCGAGGGAGGGGGTATCTGCCTCCTCGGGGATGGGCGGCGCCTCTCCTTCGGGCTCACTGGGGCTGGAGGGTCCGTCGTTCTCGACGGCTGTGGCATATACGTCCTCGGGGTTGGGTTGGGTGGCCTCCACCAACGCCCGGGCCACGGCACTGGCGACTCCTTCCGATAGGGGATCGGTGGAGATCTCCTCCCCCAGCCCACAGATGGCTTTCTTCTTGTACTTTCGGTGAGGGGTCGTACCTGGTTTCACCACCAGGCTGCGCCACAGCTCCTGGAACACGGGCAGGTCTCGGCCGACCAGCACCTCTACGGGGAGTCCTTCCACTACTCCTGCAGTGCCGACGTATCTACCCCTCGTCGTGTATATCTCGAGGGCGGTGGTGGGGTATTCGCGGGTCTCCCCATGGATGCACGTGACCGCTCGGGTGCCGGTTAGGAGCGGGTACTGAGCAAACGTAGGTCTCACCAAGGTAATAGCGCTCCCGGAGTCCACCATCGCGGAGGCGTCGCGGCCGTTTACTTTGACCGGGGTGAGGGGCATGTGGTCCTCGTGAGTGGCCCAGCATCCGGTAATCAGTCCGCATGGGCGACTCCCCTCACTGGCCGTGGGCATGGGTGCGTCCTGGCGGTGAGGACATTCCCAGGCGATGTGCCCGATCTCGCCGCAGTGGTAGCACCTCCTCTCTTCCGGTCCAAACGCCGGCCGACGTCGGGGAAAGCCTGGGGGAAAGGAGGGAGACACATAGGTAGTTTCCTCCGTTCTCATCTTTTCTTTGCGGGTGGACCCCTCCACTTTCGGGTTTCTTCCCCCACGCACTAACGCTTGTGCTGCGTGGTAACCCTCCATGATCTCTACCAGTTCCTCGAGGTTGCGGGGGTTTCTCTGGC
Source organism: Melanostigma gelatinosum (assembly GCF_949748355.1). Taxonomy (NCBI): domain Eukaryota; kingdom Metazoa; phylum Chordata; class Actinopteri; order Perciformes; family Zoarcidae; genus Melanostigma; species Melanostigma gelatinosum. The sequence continues at coordinate 3,870,229 of NC_136655.1, forward strand.
CGGCCAATTTTTTTGCCTCATACGGGAGGGATCTAAGGAATTTGTCCATGACGACACGATCGGTGGGCGACACCTCGGTTGGCTCTGCGTGCAGCCAGGCCGTCGTAATCCTCTTGATCTCATGCATCTGGGCTCGCGGAGAAAGGGAGGTGTCATATGTCCATTCATGAAATCGTTGTGCCTTTATTAACAGCGTGACCCCGCATCGCTGTAACGCTTCCGCTTTCAACACCCGGAAGTCAACTTTTCCAGCGCGCTCTAAGTCCTGATACGTTACTTGCGTTTCGTTGATCAAAAAGGGGGCTATCAACTCAGCCCAGTGCTCTTCTGGCCATTTTTCCCGGAGTGCCGTTGTCTGGAATATCTGAAAAAACACTTCAACATCGTCAGCTGCCGTCTGCTTGAGAAGGAAGCGCGCTGGGTTGGCTTTCTCCACGGTACGTTGCTCCTGTTGTGTCTGTAACATGCCCTTGATTTCGCTTTGCATCGCCTCCGCGCGTTCGGTTTGTACCTCCATATACTTCTCCATGTGTACTTGCTGTTGGTATTGTTGTTGCTGCTGTGCTTGGAGGATTTGCATTTGTACTTGCATGGCTTGTTCGTGGCGTTTTTGGGTTTCCTGGTTGCTAGCGATTAGCCCCGCTAGCAGCTCTTGAAATGGCACCGGGGTGGCCATGCTTACTGGGTCGGTCGGTCTATCGGTCAGTGTTGCCAGAACCGGACTGTGCCCACATTCTCCACCAAATTGTGACAGCCCCCGGGGTGGCAAGGGGGTTTCACGACAACACGGACCAATAAACACAACCAGTCGGTAGATAAATGGTGCAAGTGAGGTTTTTACTGAATATAGAGAGTGGATAGAGGTAGGATAGACACTCAACAATACACTGTCCGCTTTCCAGAGGGATGGTCGGTGTTCACTTCCACGGTTCGGTGCACAACGGGTATTCCTCATACGGTCCAGGGCGCGGGCAGGAGCAGGGTAGTCGTACAGGCAGGGGTCGGGAGCCGGGCGGGTAGTCAGACGTTCCAGGGTGATCAAGGGGTAAGGCAGTTGTCTCCAATGGGTTTGCTTTTTCTCCGTCTCCTTCCACTCCTACTCTCTCCTAGTTTCCTGTGTCCGGGGCCCTTTTATAGTCCCCTCCTCCTCCTCTGATAGGGTGTGGTCGCTCCCTCGTCTCTCCTCCTCAGGTGTTGCTTGTTGGGCTGATGGTGGTTTGGCGCTCTTTTCCACTCCCTGACATGGGGGCTCCGCCTCCATGTCAGGCAATATCGTCCCTCTACCACTTCTCCTCTGAGGTTGCCCCTCCGGCTGCCACAATATCTAATCAATTAATTTGTCACTGCCTGACTGGAGGGAATTGCTGATTAAAGTAGAGTGTCTCAATTTTGCCTTTTCAAATTAGAACGCAATTTGTGTTCCCAAAATTGAAATCTCTGTGCGCCAACATGGAACTGAGGCAAATTAAGAGATGCTAACAGCTCTTCAGCAGCGAATGCGTTTAGACGCTCGGCAGCTTGTCCACAAGTTATTCAAAAAGCTAAATTGCGAAACATCTAATTAGTGCTGATGTTCTGCACGTCCAATTGCTCTTTTCCTTTCAAAACGAAATAAGAAGGAAACGGGTCGTGTTTGAAGCGTTTGTGAAGTGGTGGAATCTCCTTGGGTATTTACGGATGAACAGATGATGGTGCCGTTACGAGAGTCTGTTACACGCGACGCTGCCGTGGCTCTCGGCGGCCGCCAAGCCACATTTCAGGTTGCAGCAGTATCTAGCGGTCGTGATGCCTCATTGCAACCTGCTCCTCAGCAAACAGTCCCCCAGTTGATCCTAATGAGCCCCAATGGTTGAATGAAAGTTCCTCATCGATTTAAAACGACGACACGTGTCCGTAACAGGTCCACAGCCAGTGCAGGGATATGCGTCTGTGCTTGTCTGGCGCTCGGGCCCCACAGGGGCCTTTAGCGGGTTGGCTAGCCAGAGTATAATTCGTATAAATCAAATGGATTTAAGTTTGTGGAGAATAATTCTATTCCCTGCAGACACACACTTGCACAACAAAAATTAGGGACGAACAAAGTGCGTCATTGCTTTTGGACTGCAGCGGCTTTGATAGCCGGATGGGCGTTTTGTTGCCTCCTGGTGACGCTTTGGTTTTTGCGTTCGTGGCTCTCTGCTGCCGTCTCAGTGCTCACATGATGCTGTTGTTGTCAGCTCTTTTCAAAGTAAGTCGGCTTGCTGAGCTCGTTAAAAGATCTCTGCACCTCACGACTGATCACATGGCTCCCAAATCCTAATTTTCTCTCAGCTGCTTTTGTTGCTACTCCCCCGGATCTGCTGCTGCTGCTGCTGTTGTACCCCGTTCATGGTTTTCCTGGGTTATAGTCTTTAATCTCCATGCACCCCCACTGGCACTGGGTATAAATAACAAGAAGATTCCCACCAGCATCCATGGTCACTGTGGCCTTTTGTCCTCAATCTAAAACCACAGAGTAGCAGGAGCCACAGAGGGGAAAAACATTAAAGGGTCAGTTCACCCCAATCATAAACCAAATGATATTTTCTCACCTAAAGGACATCCTCTATGCTTTGGTCTTGATGTGGACAGTCATTTAATCTATATTTGTGATTTTGCAGCACCAGGTCATCACAGTAGTGAGAAAAACCATGCTCAGTTTCCCTGAGTCTTTACTGTGTTTTGGTGTAAATTACAGGTGTGCTGCTGCTGTCCTCAGACATTAATTGGAATACTTGTCCTTAATGGCGGCAGACTTGCAGAGTTTGTTTTGCAGTGCACAATGCATGCATAATCCCCATTTGTAAGTGGCTGCCTCTTCATTAACAACGTGTAAGAAATGAATGTGAGGAAATCCATCATTATCGCAACTCGCAATCACCAAACCCTACAGCGGGTGCACACTCATAATCTAAGGCAATTTGCATATTGCAATTAGTGTACGCTTCAAGGAAAGGCAGTGATTGACAGGACTGAAATGTTTTGCCTAGTTGGGCTGATTGAGCTCAATTTAGGGAGTAACCATGGTGGACTTTATGGGCAGTGTTTTGCACATTGTATCTCTCACGCCATTGTAGATAACCAAAGACAATGCTAATTGACAAGTTTACCTCCAGGGGCCCCTGTTGTAGAAATGACATGTCCAAGAAACAACATTTGCACCAACGTTTTGTCCAACAGCCCTGTTTCTACCTCGACAAACTCCCATTTTTCCGGTGCACACAGCGAGAACACACTCAGACAATCTGGACAATTCTTTAAATGTACGGCACCAGGCCTTCAATGATTTTACGAAGAAACAAAAAAAATCATGCCGCCAGTTTGATAGAACTTCATTTCAAAAGGAGACACAGCTAGACATAGGAGGCATTGTCAGAGCTCTTGTTTTGGTTTTTCTCTCATTTTTTTCAACCCCCCCCCCCCCTCGCCGTGCATATGGGACGTGAGGGGACAGACATGTTTCATTACAGATTCAAGGCCAAGCCTTTTCCAGGGAGGGAAAGCAGGATGTCAAGGTAATGAGTTAATTTAGGAGATAAGGAACGGCAAATGTAATCTCTGAAATTCCACCAACAGCAAAATGGCTCCTCAAGCCTCAAGCCCAGCCTATCAAACAGAGGGGAGAAAAGTCACTCGTTATCATGACAGTCTTAGCTCTCGGTTCTCTAAATATGCTGTAAATATGGACAATCAACCTCTCAAAATATTGTTAAGTTTACCCTGAGGTTTCATTGTAAAGATCCTATTAAACCCTCTGGTGTGAATAACAGAGCGGGGGTTCCTTCAAATGCTTTAGCTTGAGCAGCAAAGTGCAGGAGTCAAACGGCTTGAGAGACCACGACCATTTCTGCCACTATCGCAGACCCCAGACTACCCAGTACGCCAGCATTATATCAAATTTAAGCCGATGCCTAGTTATTATCCCCAAGTGGGCCGGCTTGGCCCCGTGGCGCCGTGGTAATGAGTGTTTTTTCGTCTGACTGGGTGGACATGTTTTGGAAGAAAGGCCCCTGTCTGCCCCCCCGCCGCCAAGAAGCCTGGCTTTGAGAATGAAGCACAGACCTATATGCCTCCACGTTTGCATCATCCTTCACGGGGAGACCCAAACATGTCAGGCTGCTCCATTTTTCAAGGATGAATTGGTTTGCAGAGTAAACAAGAGGAGTGGAAACTGAGGCCACTTGCTGTTCTATCTCTTCATCTTCTGAGCTGTGGGCTTTTGGCTGGTTGTGCTATTATCCAAGCAATCAACCCTGGCTGTGCCGCTTGGCAGTCCTCTCAAGTGAAAAACATTCCCGTAGTGGAGGGTGTAATAGCATGCAACGTCTTCTGAGAGCAGCCGCTCGGGGGAAGGAAGGGGACCACGAGACGTCACCAGAGCGGCTCGTGACGACGACTAGACGGACCGCACGGGAAGGATGTACAGCGCTCGCACGCGTCATCTACAGTACAGAGATAATGAGTGAGGAAGAGCATGGGGGGGGGGGCTGGCATGACAACCTACAGCAGGCAGCAGACTTGGTTGCCATGGCGACAAACGAGGAGAATGTTTGCATCAGAGGCAAATCTCAGCGGAGGGCACACATCGGCGCCGATGGAGAATGGTCGGGTTCCAGAGACGAGAAAAGGTGGCACGAGAGGGGAGGAACGCCTTCTCTTCTTCTTGTCACTCGGCGTTCCCTCGCAATCTCTTTTCCACAGCGGGGGGGGGGGGGGGGGGGGGGTCCTGTCCAACACGGGGAACAAGGAGTCACACCCCTCTTAGTCGCATGAACATGTTCCGTTGGTTTTGTGCCTGCATATTTGTGCTGTTTAATAAGCATCCGATGGACTTGATTGGCCGTAAAAACAAAAAAAAACAGCAAAGTGGCTCACTTGAGGAAGCTGCTCTCCTCAGTCCAAAACTCACTCGTGAGACCGACGCCATGAGTTGTCTGTGAAAACTATTCATGCTTCCACATGTTGAAGTCATTGCGACACATTTTAAACCCACCCAAGGTCAGTTGTGACACGAACAGGGCGGTGCAGGGTGACACTGATTTTAATTGCTTTTTTTTCCTCCTTATCCCATCATGCAGCTGTATCTAGCACACGCTGCTGGGTGTCATGTTGCTTTCTGACTCGTGCGTCCTACGATGGCGCCCAGGAGCACGTCCATAAAACTTCCACGGACGCAGCGTCTCCCGTTTCACCTCGTTGTGCTCGACATATTTCGGGGACACCGACGGAGTCTCTGGAGGATTGTGTACACGCTGTAAAAAAACACAACCAGCCTTTTTTTTGTTGTTGTTGTTACTGCCTCAGATAAAACACAGCGTGATGCTCCGAGTTGTGAATGTGTCGTTGTGCTCAAATTGATGCATTCATTCAGCCTTTGTGATTCTCGGTCCGCGTCGCTTAATTTCCAGCAAAAATAAATAAATGAAAAGCTGTTTTACTCGTGAATGGGAGACAAGGTGAAGAATGGACACTATAATTTAGATTCCAGGCTCATCTCTATGCTGACAATTACACTGCCAATACAGAGGGGCTCAATCAACAGGGGACCAGCGGAGCACCTCTAATCTGATCACTTCAGACAAGAAAACACACAAAGAAGAACAGTTGGTTATTACTGACATTGCCCTGGAGGTGAGGGGGCACTTCCTCTTCCATTTTCTCTTCCACTGCCTTGATATCAGCACGCCAGGTGCATCATGGGATGCCCCCCATGTGTCTTTAGAGCTGGGAGGATGCGCATGAGTGCTTCAGGTAAGCACAGGAATACAAAGGTGGGCCAATGCCTCATTACATTCATGAAACATTGAAAATGTCCTCCAGGGCCTCTTTTTTTAATGCCGCGTGCCCTTCAGTAATAATTCATCTACTCTTTCATTCGGCAAAGGGGATGTTTCGCCCACTATGTCGAGGCGAGGCCGGGGGCTAAGGAGGACAGACGTGGAGCACACGGGGGGGAAAGGCTGGTGTCCCTCAGCAACAACCCACACCCCCCCCCACATGGCATTAATCTCTAATAACTTCCCCACAAAGCACCTTCGGGCAGCTGCAGGAGAAACGCTGCGGGTAGATGATGCGCTTTAGCAGCCCGGAGTACGAATCAGGATATTAAAGAAATCGTACGAGGGCAAAAGCAATTTCCCCCCTAAAGGGGACTTTAAAATTACAGCTCTCAGACTGTGAAGTTTTGCCATGAAATCATTTTCTCGTCCTTACCTACAGTATCACAATGAAACACACACACACTCCCCTCCCCCCATCCCTCTGCCACCATCGCTATACATGTACACCAAAGATAACTTCAAAATGAAAATCTCTCTGACGGACAGTCATGACAAAGCCATGCTTTCACAGCTTCCTTAGATACACTTTGTACATTTATAAGGCAGTCAAAACAGAGAACACTTTAGGTGAAGACTTTCTTTGAGGAAGGCAAACCCGAATTCTAACATGAATTAACGCTGAAGCCGTTCACTCATGTGTATTTAATCAGGCAGACTGCAGAACGAGGCAGACACATCTGACACAGACACATCTGACACAGACGTGTTGTTTTTGACTGGATGCATTGGACATTGTTGTATTGTGAGGGGAAATAAAGGTCCCACTCATGCTTTGTTGGGTTCAACAGCTTTACACCATGTGGTGTTCCACTGTCAAATAAGCTGCCTGATGGAGGTAGCCGACAGAACTTTGATTGTCAGTTCTGAAATGCTTTTTCAATATTTTATTGACATCTTTGGTGCCAAATGATTGTTGCCGTGACATTTGTGTACTGATCAAACTTTTAGTGGTAAGAATCTTCACTGGCGCCACAATTTAGTGGTGATCACGATTCACCCGTCAACAATTCGATTGCATAAACCATTCTCTCGATGCATCTCAATTTATTTTATTTATTACTGCTCCTACTTGGTTTAAGTCTCTGCATCTCCAGACCGAACAACGCCACGGTAGAATTTAAACGTTTTTTCTTTTCGGTCCGACATTGTTGAAAGAGAGAAGCTAATATTGGTAGCGAGAGCAACAAGTTAGCGGGCTGCCGAGCGTCGTCTCTCTGCTCCGTGCACACGGATTACCTGCAAAGCTTTGCCCTCGGTGAAGCACAGAGATAGAGAGAGAAACAAGCGGGACAGGCGGTACATGACAGCAAAACTTTCCACAAGGTTGAATCTGAACAAAGTGCCAAATGACACTGCAAAAAAATAAAAATAAATAGATCTAAATTCTCCCCAAAGAGTGTTGGAGTAGCTCCGCCATGAAGCACTTAATACGATTTTGGGCCAGAAATGATCAGGATGATTGAAATGGTTCAGGATGTACATCATACGCTGTCATTGTCAGGAAAATCAATTCAGGTCGGTTGGTTTGCTTCTTTTTTCCCATTAGTTTATTTAATTGACTTCGACCGATGAGTCAGAGTGTGAAATATTGCCAACAATCTCCTGTTTGACCCTGGAAAGCAATCCAAGTGAGCGAACTCGACTCAAAACTCACATTTTGAGCCTTCAGCAGAAAAGACGGGGCACAAGCAGATTCACGGACAAGCTTTTGTAAATATTTAGCAGAGAAAACAAGTCTATACCCAATGCACATGCACTGAAGGCACATTTACAAAAACCACGTTGTAGAAAATGAACGGTGCCACGCCGGCTCGCTAACTAGCGCCGTTCAATATTTAATTTCCACGAAGAAAATAAACACAGTTAATGGAAAACTGTGTGCAGTCGTGTTTATTCGGAGGAACCGAAACACTGAGCGAGTTCATTTCGCGAGATTTCATACTTGATGATCCAAGAAGTACATTTGAGGAGTGATGCGTGTGGACTTGGTGTCATTTTCATTCTTTTTTTTGTCTTTGTCTCTCGTTTTGCAGTTTAAAATTGAAATGACAGATTGACCTCTGATCGACTGTCATGTCTTCTTGCTCTGTCATGTCCAGGCCAGTTGGCTTGCATACTACGTTAGCTTGAGAAGCTTTGGGTTTTTTTTTTTTTTACAGTGTTCAATCAATGTATTTGACCTCACCATACTGTAGCAGTGGCACAGTGGCAGTGACTGGACTGTGAGTAATAGTCAATCAATAATCAACTCCAAAGGACCTCGTTACATAACACCAGACTGAGCTACTTAAAAAAGCTCAATCATCCATCAGCGCATTATTAACCACTGCATTTGTCGATACAACCCTTGATTATGATGGTACACGGAGGACAAGATGACGACGAGAAGATGAAGAGTAAATGGAGGTAAATGGACCCGGGGAACAAGCAGGAAAATCCATCTCCAGCAGCGTCACTGCTGTGGGCACGGCCCACCACCAAATGGCCACGCAAGGTCAAATCATGGGAGAGATGCTATTTTTAGCCTCCAGCGACCCAGAGCAGAAACAAACACCCGTCTCATTATCTTTCCGTCCTGCTGCTTTCTGGTACACTTGCGCGCTTTCCCCTCGTTTCCCCTCCACCTTTTTAATCAACTGTTAATAAGTGAGAGGCTTCAGCCGAATGCAGAGGAGGCCTGGTAGATGCCCTTTCATCCTTGCCTTTGGCTTTCTTTTTTGCGAAAAAAAAGTTCACTCAACATTACTCGGCCCAGACAAAAGGTCAGCGTTGCTTGGACATCGTGGCTCTTGGCCTTTACTATTTTTAATAGCCCTGTAACGAGCCTGATGAAACATGACGACACCTCCGGCGAAAGCCGTCTGGCAACTTGATCAGTTTGGGAGTGAACATCTGCCACCGCCCTCTCAAGCAGCCTCTTTCAAGCTTGGTGTAAATAAGATCATCATCAGGATGACGTGTGTTTTACAGCAACAAGATGTATCTCGAATATCTGTCAAGCTTTATTGTGTCCCAAACTCATATCACACATTTTGTTTAAAAGTCCTGGGCGACACCAACACTGAGTCAAGACTCCCTGAAACTCAAGACGAATGAAAGAAATTCCCTCTACGCGTTTCAACAAGCTATTCCCCGCCAACAGTCCACGCTGCATCCATCAGCGCAGGCACAGCCTCGGCCCCTCTGATTCAGTTAGTGCTTATGAAATGGAGCATCTGCAGAAGCTCCCAGAGTGTATGTAAACATAAGCTCTGCCTTGGGAAATGAGCTGAGGGGTCATTTAGATTCGGGTTGGGGGGGGGGGGGGGGGCACTCGCTCTCGCTCCCTCCGTCACCTGGTAACAGTTCTGACACACGGGAGGCTTCCTCGGCTAATGTATTCCAAGCGCCGGGCTAAACGGCAACACCTGAGCAACCCCCCGGCCCTCCCGCCTCCCTCCCCCTCCTCCGTCTCTCCTGTTGCATTGGCTGGATCCTGCCTCCTGAGATATTAGGTAATCCGGGAGCAGGCGAGAGGTGATAGGCCGCCCGTCTCCCTGCGATACCTTGTTTGTCAGCAAAGCCGCGGCACAATCGCCGCGGATATGCTTGACGTGTTTGCCGAGAGCCGGGAGCCCTCCGCTCCATGTGCGGTAGCCATTGGTCAACCTGTGGTGGGTGATAAGCCTCCTTTACAGCAGGGGGGGGGGGGGGGGGCGGGGGGTTCCCAGCAATCACAAAAACATCAGAGATATTGGGCACCTTCTGCAACTCAAGGGGCTTGTCAATTGTGTCTGCTCACTGCTCACTGCACACGCTTGAGGTAGGAATTCATTATCACGGCTGAGTTTGTATTATAGATTATCAGCACAAGCTACAGAGAGGAACAAAAGCATGCAGGAGAAAAGTCACAGACAGAGAGGGATGTCTTGTTCCCCTATCAAATGGCATTACAGCTCATTTCCGAATCAATAGCTTGCCTCTTTCCTCCCTGTCCGAGATAAACCCATCACAAATGAAGGATGGAGAGTGGAGAGAGAGAGAGAGAGAGAGAGAGAAAAGAAAGACAGGGCACCGGAGCAGCAGACGGCCGGTTTTATCTGATGGAGAGGTGAACAAACGGAGGGATTAGCTTCCATGGGATGAAAGCAGCTGCTCGTCTTCCGTCTCCATTCCCCTCCCCTCCTCGTCTCTCCATCCGCCCACACATCCACACCGTGGTCTCCCCTCGCAACCAGAGACATGCTCTATATGTTGTCGCTGATCTCATATCGACAGCTGCGCTCCACCCTCTACCTACGGCAGTTTCCCAGCAAACGAGCGAACGGCAAAAAAAAGCCTTCACAGTGCACATGGCGATGTAAAGGCGCGGCGGGAAAAATAAATAAATCAGGCGCCAACATATTTATGTCACGGAGCGTGGTTGGGGAGTTGGCGCAAAGTACCCAGTTTCACCCTCAAAGCACTCCACCCTTCCTGATTATGTCACCTAGACATCGACACGCATCCAACACGCCGCACAAACACACCCACAAACCAACAAGGGGCACCCCTGTTTCTTTGTAACTTCTGGGGTAGCCCAAAGGAGGAAATGAGCGCTCCTACCTGGCAACACGAGAACACCTTCAGCTCCGAATCTGCTCGCCCTGACGAGGCACGCTCATCTGGAGTAGGAGTAGGGAGTCTTGAGGAGAGAGAGAGTATGTGTGTGTGTGTGTTGTGAGTGTCAGTGTGAGGCTGGGAGAGAAACGAGAGGGAGAACGAGAGAGAGGGAGGGAGAGGTGGAGCTTTGTTTGGAGGAGAGAGGGAGGAGGAGAGAAAGAGGGCTGGATGATGACTCTGACTGCCGTCTATATAGCCAGTCTTGTGGGAGCAGCGTGGACGGCGCTAGATCACCTTCTGTTCAAACACGAGCGGCGGACGCACCTCGTGAAAAAGGCTGGGAGGAAGAAAGTCAGGGGGGGGGGGGGGGGGGGGGCGAGAGTGAGAGGAGGAGGAGGAGGAAGAGTGTGAGGGAGACTCTGGGCTGTTTGAGCCCAGAATCGTCACACGGCACTTCCTAGGAATCCCTCCAGTAAGAGGGGCTCTGCATCACCAAGTCCTTGGCTGTGATTGGCTGGGTAGCAGGGAGACGCCAAAGATGTTGGGCAACAGCGTGTAACCCAAGACGACCCTTTCTACACATATTAACATGCGTTGGTGATTCGCAGACCCTCTGGGTGCGCCTCACCTTCAACGACACTCCCGCAAAAATCCCCCTCCCCTCGGATCTCGGGGATCCCGGAAGCGTGTCTGTGTGTGTGTGTGTGTGTGTGTGTGTTTGTCACTTCATGGTAAACCATGACCTGCCCTTGCACACAACATCCTGCAAGAACTTGTCCATGAAGGGAGGATGATTTCCCCAGAGGAAGCCTGTCAGCAGAGAAGCCACACAAACACCTGCAAGGACAACCTTGCATCATTAACGTGATTGAATATGTTGTCAAACTGACCTCAAAACCAACGGAGAGAAGTTGTAAAGTGAGTGTAGACAAAAATCACATCCGACCTGTAATTTAACACGAGCGACGTCATAGTGTCCAGCTGTACACATGTACAAAGATGAGATATGAGAAATAAGATAATGTATAAATTCTGACTTAATAGCAATAATAAAAAGCCATAACATTTGAAAACACCACATAAGAGCTTGACTGAATCGAGGGGTTTTTACAGATTCATATTTTCAGCTACTCTCTGGAAGGCTGTTTGAACGACTTGGAGCGTAACGGCTACAAGCAGCGTCACCAAATTGGTAAACTGGCTCATGGAACAGGGTGGAAAGAAAGCATACGATTGGCTGGCGCCTCATCACTTTGATTTGCAGCTTCGTGTCAACGGCTTCCACTGAAGATGACTTGTAGCCTGTTGCTGTGTCGCTTTCTCCATTACATTGAAATACTATCGTCATTAAACCCTCAATCTTAATCAAGTTAAAGTAATATATTCATATATGAATGTGTACTTATTTACCCCAGCAATTTTCTCCAGTGACCATTTATTTGATAACATGTTTATTGTCGTGGCCTTACCTTACAGTACTTAACTGAACTTACTTAAAGTAATTAACTAAAACAACAATTTATATAAATTGTGCTACTGCTTACTCTTCCGTCTCTCTCACTTCAGAAAGACAACAACAACAACAACAACAAGTGACGATGATCTGAGGAGGAATCTTCACACCAGAGCAAGCAGTGGTTCTGAGTGTAACCTGAACATGCTGGTAACCGATGGTGTGGGATGAAGGACTCAGAAAAGTTATTCACATCCTCAACCCTTGTCCCGCTCTTCCCTCAAGGACCATTTTCAGAGAGAGGAGGTACGAGGAGACGTGTGAAGAGCGCCATCGACGCCGCCGACAGCCAAAGTGGAGAAACTAAAGCCTGCCCTGGCATTAAACATCATTACACTGGAGACGATGGGAACATGAAGTCCATCTGCTTTACCGCCATGCCACTGGAGGACAAGGTCTGCCCAAACCTGACAACTGGTGAAAAAGCTTCTGGGGCAGTAAGCTGTCTCGTGGAACATTTACAAAAAGAAAAAAAAAGCTTCCTATGTGACGCCCGTTTGAGAAAAGGTGGCCTGTAACTGCATCGCTGTCCGACTCAACTGTACCACCTGCTTGAAGAGCTTCTCCACCTTAGACCCTATGAATGTGACACTGTGTTTGAGCTGGAAGAACTACACCACCATCTCTACAGTACCTCCACCCACAGGGCTTCCTTTGAGTCCCCGTCCAAGTCACTGCTTTGGAGCAGCTCCATGGAAGATACTTTCTCAGACACAAAACCGAACAATACGAGTATAACAGTGATCCTCTCCTCTGCCCTAAACCCGAGGGCTCACCAAATTGAAGCGTCTGACACCTGAGCAAATCTTTGTTTACTTGACTCGCTCCTGCAGTGAAGAGGAGCGCAGAGAGGGGGAAGAGGAGGATGTAAACCGTCAAGTGGGGAACAAAGTCCTCACATACTTTGGAGAGAAGCCTTCTTGCCAAGGATGAAAATCCACTACGATGGTGGAAGGTTCACAAGAATAGATATCCCACCTCTGCCAGGTAAGCAAAGTCGTACGTAGGCAGCTCAACACCATCTTAACACATCTTCTCTGCAACAGGAAACACAGACTACAAGAAGAGAGCCAGCCTTATCCCGGAGCATGTGGACATGAGTGTACTTTAACAATCAATGAATCAAAGTACGAACAGATAGATTCATCGATAATGAAAATAGCTGTAAGCTGCAGGCCTGATAAAAAGATACACCGAGTGTGACTTTCTGCACATCAATCTCAATGCTCATGATGCATTTCTCTCTCGTCATATCATTGTTGAATCACTCTGGTCAAGCCGCCTCCAAAAGGCAAGAAAAGACCGTCTGACTGTGTCCACTGGTGAGTCACATGCTGTAGCACCCTGGGGTGATCCTCTTTAGACAGCCTTTAAAAGGTCACCCTCCTCTGCAGCACAGCTTTGTTTTCTACGACCAGAATCAAATAATCAATCGTCGGTTTGTAGGAACAAAACATTTGGACCAGACCAAATAATGACTCGACTGATAACTGACAGATTTATTGAAGATGAATCCAGTACGGGTTCTGGAGCTTTCAACCATATCACATGATCATCAGCAGATGATCATTTTGAGCAGGATTCAGTCAATATTGCAAAGACGTCCTAAAAAAAAGGTGTGAATGGAAATTTGAGCATCTACAATTCTGTGCTCTCAGTAGTCGGCGGTAATGACGGAGCAACGGTTACTTCTGTGTAAAGCCTGATGTTGGCTCAGTGCATCAGTGCACACAAAACAAAAGATCCTGCCTCAGTAGAAGCACTTGTCCTTGCGTGTCCCCAGCCAAGGCTCTAGCCATGGGTTGTTCAGCGGTTACTGGCCTTGCTGGCGTTTTGTCTCGATATGAAAGAGCTCATTGGTTCTGGAGGGGCTCCACTGGCACACTGACACCGTCAACAACAGGAGCACCAGCTGCATCCTCCCTGGTTTTGTTCAGATATAGCTTGGCCCAAAGTCGTGGCCCCGGCCCAGCCAGCAGCCCCCACCAGGCAGGCAGGCAGCGGGCCCGGCTCCACATGCCTGGCTCAGAGTCCTCCCGGACTGAAGGACAGAGGCGTCTGGAGGCCTGGAAACGATCGCTGACCCCTCGCTGTACAAGCAGCGTCCTCTGTCAGAGCCTCTCATCTAATGGGCTCACAACAAAATCAAAGTGACAATATTAATCATGTGATGGGGAAAATAATTAGAGCGGCAATAAAGGACCGAGTCCCTAGCACCCTCTTCCAACACACACTAGATAACAGACTATTGCTTGGCTCAGTGAGTCATGAAATGGTGCTCTGTTAATTGTAATAATCCTGCGTAGAGTAAATGTACTGAGTTACATTCCACCACCGCTAGAACCAGATTGATGCATTTAACTTTAACATGTACAAACTGTTCTAGTGGGTCCGAGGTCTGACTAATAACTGTATCTTAAGGTAACATTGTCGAATTTGATGTACACACCGCTTAAAATAATAATTCTGAAGTAGCCAGGCTTGTAGACAACCTACTAATAAAAACATCAGAGGAAAGGCCGTCTGCACGCATTGGAGCCCACGGAAGCCCGGTCTCTCTCTCTCTCTCTTGTTTACAGATCGACTGAGTCTCCGGGCGACAGCCTGTGACAGCCTGATGGATGATGTGACACTCGTGTGGCATTCCCTGCACTCCCTCATTCTCCCCCTCACACTCCCACCGCCTGCGGTGAGGAGGGAGGAGTGCACGTGGTAATGCATGTAGATCGAGCTCAAAGTTGCACAGCTCCGCGTGTGTGTACGCGGAGGAATGAAGCCTGATGGGGAAACGGTGAGCGGCTGTCAGCTCGCCTGATTTTTAGCGGCTAGAGACGATGATGATGATGCTCAGGAGCAGACGAGACGGGTGACAAATAGAGGTGACAGGACACACGGTTGCCAAACGAATCTGCATAGAAATGAGAAAGCTACCCCCCCACAAAAAAATAAAATAAATAAATCACATCTCAAGATGTCTTAAGTCACGTCGACAATCAGCAGGATGACTTAGCACAGGCTACATGCTGCTCTTCTACGAAGTGAAAGAGAATACGTAAAACAAACCTGAACAACTATTTCTCCATAATGTTGACGATATTGAATTAGAATTTGGCTTTTGCAATTAAGTGACGTAGATAAAACTGGACACAATCAATGGACTTTCTGATGAGGCATTCTGGGTAATAGGCCTGTTGAGATTCAAATGAAGGGCTTGAACTCTCAGACGTGTGCCAATTTCCCAGATCTGCAAAGTGAGTAAACGGCTCCAAGTAATGTTCCGTATGCCAGTTGACGGACTGATCTTCTTATATTGATATCACATATACCCTGCCATCACTTCCACCACGGAAAAGACAGCAATTAGAGGACCGTTGGGCTCGGATTCAATACCGAATGAAAAAGATTTCTTACGGAGCGTTTTCAATCACACCTGTGATCACGGCAGCAAGGGGAGATCAATAGCGTTCCTCCACCGCACTCCATGGTGTGGAACCTGTTACTTTGTGACGGTACGATTCACTTTTGCAGAAACAAATCAGTTTGTTGAAAGATGAACACTTTGACTTTGCGACGCCATTTGATCAATAGAGGTGCTCCTTACCGTCGCTGCCAGCATTCACTCCCTCGCCTGTGACTCCTCTCCCACCGTGTCCGTCTGCACGGTATTGTTTTTAGCCACACTGGGGATTTCTCATTGACAGACCGAAACTGAAAAAGCCTCAAGAGGAAATGCAGAACTGTCACTTCATTTTTCTACATTACGTTTAGTTTAGCGAAAAAACATTTGAGGTTATATCGTGTTTATGAACGGACTGAGACAACAGTTTTGGCACGAAACTAATTCCAGAATCCTGAGGGGGTAAAAATCATGTGATGTTTTCCCACCACTGCGCTTGCTAATGGTTTCTATTGTTATGGCAAAATTGAGTTCTGGAGATTAGTTTAAAGCTGAGACATGGCGAGGTAATTCTCTAAATAAGCGCATCACTGACTGCAATAATAGAGTCTGTCACGTGCACACAGAGGTGCAGATATCCTTAGTGGCGGCAATATTTTCAGGCGTGCAGTCGGGCTGGAAAATTTTCCCCCTTACACAAATATGTCAGAAGGACATCAGCTGAAACAGCTGTGAGGATACGCCCCTCACTTCGTCCTTGAATCCTCTCCGGGGGCCTTTAAGCAGACGGTGAGCCACTTCCCGTTATCGGTGCATCCAGACCTCCAACGGGCCTCATTTCACGACTTGCCCCGGAGATGTTTGGGCCCGCCGTGCACCGACGCCTCCACACCAACACAAGATAACGCCTATGATCGTACATCGACCCGTCTGTCAGCACGGTCGTTTTCAGCTGCTTCATGAATGGGGCTAGCATGTTTGCCTGAGAGCACATTGTCCACTTATAGGAGCCAAGATGGCTGCCCGTCTGCCCCCCAGTGACAGGGCGGCCAACCCCACACAAAGAGCCCGAGAGGTAATGTATGGATGTTGTAACAATGGCTGTTGGACACACTCCTATATTGCGCTGTGGCTCAATCCCCATGCGAAACGACCCGTGATACATGAGCTCTTTTCTCTGCTCAGCCAACAAATCATGCCATGATGATATGACGCATCACAAGCGGTAGCTTCAGTTAGCATTAACGTTCAAGTAATTCTTCCCATTACTCAATTTGCCACTCTCCTTTTGCCTTGAATGACAGTAGAGGTAAATACATTTGGGCTTTGGATTACTGCTTTGATGAAACAAGTCATTTAAAGATGTCGCCTTTGTGAATTGCGCGAGTGTTTTTCAGTTCTCCGTCGTTTCATAAACCAAATTAACAATAACTTGAGAATATAGTCAGCAGATTATTAGATCATAAAACTCATTAGATTCCCTCGTTAATGTGATGCTATGATATGTTTTGGATTTATAATGGGTTTAGTAAGTTTACGAAATTGAGTTGATGCGCAAGCAAATGTGAGCGAACACAAAGTTCCTCATCTGGGTCCACTCACTCAGCATCAGTGCGTCTATGTCTGTGATCAGAAGGGGGACAGCGAGACACTATTTAGTGTATAAGACCTCTTTAAAAAGCCCCACAAACCCCCTTGTTTCTCCCCTCTACTTCAACATCCGGTCAGTGCACTCCCACACATCCTCCACAGGAAGCTAGCAAACATTCGCAGCACTGTTTCGTGCATCCAAGGCTGCAAAGAGACAAACAGCTCTTTACCTCCAGGTCAAGGTGCTGCCCTACATATCCACGCATGCCATTCCCTGCCAGAGACATAGCTTGAATGCCCTCCTCTGGACTTACTGATCTCTATAGTATTGGTATTTGCATCTTAATAGTGAAACACCAAAAATGCCCAAAGCTGCCTTTGTTTACTCGGCCCACCAAGGTTACAGCTAGCCCGTTTGCTACCGATCCGTCCTCAAGTCAATTAGCAGCATGCACGCCTGACAGATACCGAGCAATATCTGTACCGAGCGATTTATTCTGTCACAGGCTTCGCTGATATCGTATTGTTTCAAGGCCTAATGATTAAACCCGTCTCTGTTGCACTGCAGACGCTGCTTCACTGATGATTTATTATCACGTCGTTCGCCTCCAGTGGGCCTATTCTTAGTCCCGGTATCATCCTCATCGTGTGTTGGCGAGAGGGTTATTTTTAGTCCGGCATGTCACATGGTGTCAGTGCAAGAGGAGTCTCACAGCTGTAGGCTGCTGGTACAACATGTTGCAGATCCACGGCTCCCAGTCTGGAACAAATGAAACCAGCATGTTGTGGATCTCGGGATGCATTCAGTAACATCTCCCTGATAATTCGGACATATTTATCTCCAACACTCACACAAATAGCCTCTGAGGTTTCCCGCTGCGTGAACGCTGATGGAGACAAAGATTCACTGCCATGTTTCCAACAGATACCGACTTCATTTTGACAGCGTTCAGCGAAAAAAACAAGTGTTTTCTAAATGCAGTCACACAATGGCTCATTCAGTGATATTATTGTCCCAGCAGTGTTTTTCGATGTCTAATTGTACCGCGTCAACGGCGACAATCAGCATTCACGACTAAAAAGATTTGATTTCATTATTTGCGTTAAAAGGGTTCAATCTGTTAACAACTGACCACGGACTCTGTCATTGCAAGTGAAAATGTCTTTAATGGCTATTATTCCCACTAGTATTACAGGAAGGTAAGCACCTTTAGAATAACAAAGAAACACTATTTGGTGCACATGTCGAGGCACCTCAAGTCCAAAGGAGGAGGTGTAATTATGAAGTATCGCTCTGCAATTAGTGTTTCGAAATCCAGCTGGGTTCTAAATAAACCGCAGCAAAACAACTAAAGTTCTCCCACAGAACAAAGAGCGGATCCATCCGCACCTGTAGGGAGCAGAGCTGTTCTCAAGGCCAGAACAATTGATCACAGGACGGTTGAGTAGAGATGCCGGGAGCGAGTGACAGCCTATAATTTTCCAAGGCGGTATTATCTGTAATTTAGCTCATTACATAACACACAGAGACTTCTATTGTTCCTGAAATGTGCTCATTTTGGCTCTTTTTCCCCAAACTTTGTGAAGAAGGGAAGGTCTGTCATGCCTCGTTGCACGACACGACTGCTGGTGCTGCCCTGTAATTTTCATCTCAGATCATCCGCGGTTATCATGGCATGGTCAAACAACCCACTCGTCCCAACTCCCCCACCTGAGGAGAAAATTGTTTGGCTGTGACGGTTTCACAAATTGGAGGGAAAATAAAAAGGGAGGTGGCCCCGCTAGCAAAAGTTTGACTGAAAGGAAAAGCCATTTATTCAGTGGAAGAAGGCTGTAATCTCAAACTTTCTTTTCCTCAAAGTGTTTGACGGAGCGTCACAGCAGCTCAGAGAAAATGGGAGGTCAGGGGTCATGTCGGTCAAAAGCCTCCACAATGGTTTTACGGCTTCAGCACTATTCAGGACTGCAGACTGTCGTTTTTACACTCATTTCTCTGATGCTGATGATATGAATGTTATTAAACTAGCTACTCTGCCAATCATTGACTGTATATAGGAAGTGGACGTCACTCATTGGTTTGTCGACCACAGTTTTGAAGCTCAGAGTTCGGCATTTTGGCAGTCGCCATCTTGGATTTGTGCGGCCAGTGAACGGAAGTGCCCATATTTTGACTGCGGAGGCGCGACGCCATGGAAGAGACGCCACAGACGGCTCTGGTTGTTCTCAGATATTTGGACAGAAATGAAGTTGAAAGACGTGGGCTGCGCAACCTGAAGTGGACAACGTGACGAGTTGAGTTGCGATTGGCTGGTTGTAAGGAGAGTTGGCGAGTTAGTTTCAGGAGTATGGGACTTCTGTTGTCTTTGAATACAACAGTGTTGACTTTTCCAATGGAAACATGAAGGAGAGAGAGATACTGTGGTGTTCTTCCTTCAGAAATATAGTACATAAGTAAAGCTGCGAGCAGCGGTGAACGGGCCCTCGCATCCTTTGAGGGTGCTGGCGGGACTCAGACTTATGAAACTGTATTTTCTGTGAACTACAGACAATCTTCCTCTCCTTATGCTCTGGATCATGGAGGCCATTACCAGAGCAGTTTTACCTTGAAAATTATGTCTGGTAGGCTTTTAGGAGAACAACAGCCTCGGCTCTGGTCGTCATTTACTGCCGAAAGTACACGCATGACTCATTTGAAGCCCATTTATCAACAGATAGGCTCTCAGCCCTTTTATTATTATTTTTTAAATCAAGAAAATTACAATTTGGTACAGCCAAGAGGAGGACGGAAAATTGCTGTAAAAATCTCTCAGGTTATGAAATGTCATTGTGGCGATGCTGGCAGGCTTTTGAAACAAGGATACGTCGTTTAGACTAACATTTAAATCCAGAAGGTGGAAACTACAATGTATCTCTCAACTTATAACCTTCTAAAGATGTGTCCATGTTTTCCATGTTTTGAAATATACAGCAAAAACCCTCCTATTCATCTTCAAGCAGCCCAGGCTGACTATTCCTCCACTGTAGCTCACCAATCATTGCCACAGCACGGCCCCGTCAGAGTAGGGGGGCTGATTGCGGCTCATCAGCCTGTCGGCTGGACGTGCGTACTGAATGGAGCCCGCGGTCGACTGGCTTCCCCCGCTGCCACATTTGCCTCACTTGACTGCAAAATCAAAACGGCTGTTGTTTCAGCCTTAAGATCAGTTAAGTTGTAGGAAAAGATGAAAGAAGGGTCGATGAGTCGGCGCTTGTCTCTTCCCGTTTACAGCCTCCGTTCACACGTGGCCAGAGAGGCTCATCATTTGAAAAAGCAGCCGAGGACCCGTTGTGACGCACCACGTGTTCGGCCGCTCTCGCTATCCCGCGCCTGCAGCTAGGTGCCGTTGTGCAACGCCATCGCAGCCGAGTCTCCTCCACTCCGAGCTGAGCTTATCCCGCAGATTTCCACTCCTGTGCAGTCCTTGGATCCTATAGACGCGTCTCCCAGCATGCACTGCAATGCCTCCGGGTGCGTCACACGATTTAAAAGCAATGGAAGAACAAAGCGCTGCGTCTCTTTGTCCGGCCCGACACTTTGGCTGCGGGAGCTGGATGTTGCTGGAGTGAGTGATGCAGGCAGCACCAACCGGAGGACATTTAGAGAACTGCCAAAGCCTGAAAACGTCCATTACCGACATAAAACAGCCCAGAAACAAAATGCCACTCATTGTACTAAGCACATTTGAAAGGTCATAATTATCCTGATGTCTGTAGGTTTTTAAATTTTGGTAATATGTAATTTCGCATTAGCTGTTCTACATTTCCAACAACTGGCAAACACATGCTCTTTTATATTCAGCGCTCCCAAGGCAGTTCACTGAGAGCTAGAATAGCGCATGAATTGCTCCAGTTGCAAATTAAAATCACCAAATTAGCAGCAAATATCCCATGATGCCTCTCAATTACAGGCGTTTTAATTAGAGACAGTAAATATGTTTCGAGTGCGTGTGGATGCACATCACTTCCAAATGTTTTGTTTTCAATTGTCTTGTCTCACTGGATAAAGAAGTAGCAGCTCTAGAGCAGACTACCGCCCACATAAGTGCACACCAAAAACCGCTGATACCAATGTTTTAAATGCATTTATCGAAAAGCAGTGATTGTGAAAATGACAGCGCTTGAGGGGCCGACGAAGAAGTGGATTTAACTCGGAGCGAATGACTGTTGAGGAAAGGAAAGTGAAAGCACAGGCGACGAGGCGAGGCCATCCGAGCCGCAGCCATTCAAACTACAAACTCACAGCTCAGCCAGCCGACTCACGAGGGAGCAGATTATCTAATGTGAACGCAGAACGCATCGAGTGGATATTAAAGTGTGAAGGCTCTGAACTCATCTCTGCCAACAAGCACGCACCAAGCGCCGCACAGATGTGATAATAAACACAAACTCCCAAGAGAGCCGACAGGTGGATCCTGAGCTCGATAAAAAGGACTCGTAAAAATGGCGCTGCAGAGAGGAGCAACAGCGCGAGGCTGCAGCGAACGTCCCATTCTTACCTTGGTGTCGTGAACATCCTTTGGCTCTTGAAGTAGAGTTGTTGACGGTTAGCTTAGCTGGTTAGCTAACGAGTGTAGCCGTGAAGCTAACCATTCGGGAGAGAGGCACAAACACGTGCGTTCAAATCAATTAACAACCCGGGGGGGGGGCAAAGAAGTCAGCTGGTTCTGACCGATTCCGCAGAAAGGTTGCATTAGATACTGTGAGTCCACGCGCTAACGTTTTATTTAATTGAGCAGGTAAATGTAGATTTTAGTAAATTGGGCTGTAGTTTCTGATCATTTTGACGACTGTTTTTACACTATTTGAGCGGATTTCCTCCTAAAAAATAAGAGCAACCAAAATGAAGTCAAAAACTATTAACATGAAAATTATACTTCAAGTATAAAACCTCACAACTGCCTCTACAAGTAATTATTTATTTACATTTAATGTAATGTTAACTCAAATATTTGGCCTGAAACACCAACGACATCTGATATCCAAAATAAAGCATATTTGAGGCTCTGATTGGGCTACTTGTCAGTCTAATGTGGCAACAAGAGCCCCAACTATAGCTGTATGGCTTCACTCTATTTCAGACCTCACATTATTCAAGTTCCTATTTCTTAACAATAATCAGTGATCAAAGCAGACAGGTGCAATTGCAGGTGGTGGAGTACAGAGCGTTCAAGGGTTAAAATAATGTCCACAACAAAAGCCCTGTGAGGCTCTCGCTGTCTTTCATCTGGGTGAGGCGAGAGAACATGCAAGAGAGAGAGCGTTATTTCAAGTCCATCTCTTTATCTAATCACTAATGGCTCTGGAGAGGAGTTTTCAAAAACCATCAACGCCGCTGTTTCACAATGTCTCCCGCAAACATCCCCCTCACAGCAGCCATTATGCAAACTAGACTGGAAAACATGCCGTTCCAGTTCCCTTCCTGCTCCCCCTCCCTGTCTCTCTCAGTCCAGCCACAGTCGAGATGGCCTTCTTAATGGCGATGGATGCCAAAGTTACAGTGGTCTCTCGTGCACTGGCGGCGATTTCAACATGTGATGTGACAGCCGGATTATCAGATCACCCCCGGAATACAACCAGATCCTTTAGACGAGAGTTGACCCGCGGTATCTGAGGGAAATCTTTGAGCAGGCTGTCATTCAATACCACAGACAATGGACGCGGACTGTCTTGCCGTTCTTTGTGGTAAAGGTCAATATTTGTCTTCCTGAAGGCATCGTCATACCAGCCGGGTACGGCTCTTTCCTGGATCTATACAGAACCACCGTGCACCCAGTGGATGATTCCTGCCCAGCATGGGATCACGGGTAGCGCCACGTGGAGAATGACCTTTTCAGCCACGTGTCACCTGCCCATGATGCTCTGGGTGGCTCTCTCAGCGAGTCTGAATGGGTGTGTGTGTGTGTAACACTCCAGTGAAGCAACTACAACTCAAAAAAAAGTATGAAAGAGGATCACAACAAAGTACTGAACTCAAACACACACACACAGAAAGTCCCAGAGCCACACTCTTTTCTTTTTTTTATGCAGCAGCAGTAGCCGTCAAGTGGTTACTTTGAAAATAAAAAAGGCATTTAGACATTTGGTGTAAAAGTGTCTCGAGGCAACAGGTGGCTGCACCAACCAGAGCCGTGAAAACCAACGCAAATGACAGGACGTCAGTGAACTTTTGATTCTCTGGGCAGCCTGCTTGCATAACGTCAACAGCTTCTCCGAGGGGAGGCCCCCGTCGCTGTCATGGTAACAGCGTAGGGTGACCCTCAGAGGCTGCCGGTGCTCCCCGGAGCCGCGTCGTATTCTGTTCGGCGTGGACTTTGTGAGTCATCAACAACATTCAGATTCACATGCTCCTTCTCTGGAGGTTTGGGCTTAAAATGGATGAGCAGATAGGAAACAAACAATGTAAATAGCAACAGCTGAAGTGAGACTGAGAGCATCTTTCAGCTTGTGCATCCTGTCAAAGCACCGTTGCATCAGGAGGATTTGGAGCTGGAGACCCATAGAAACTTCTACTTACATATGATGAGGGTGTTCCACCAGGAGATCTGTAAAACAAAGCCCATGGGAGCCATGATGGGCTATCACAGTGACGGGCTCCAGGCTGGGACCACTGCCACCCACTGGAGGAGAGCAGGAAGTGAGGCATGGCTTAAGGGGGGGGGGGGGGGGGGGGGTGAAGTTCCTAGAGCACAAACGCTTGTTTATCATCGAGCAGTTTGAATAAATGACGCCCAGCGCATAAAATAAACAAAGATAAAGCATCGATAATGTTTCCAGCAGCCATTAAGAGTCGGTGGGGGGCAAATGGAGAGCGGCACTTTGTCACCACATAAGTCAGAGTCATCATTCTGCCAGTCAATACGATGACATTTTGTGCACAGTGTGATGGTTTTATATCAATCCTGTGTGTGCGTGTGTGCAATGTAAGAGGGGGGGGAGGGGGGGTCCTCACAATGCATGTCTCTTTAGATCAGGGGTCTCAAACTCCCGGCCCGCCACGTCATTTGCGTCATTTAAGTCATAACTATGATAGAAAGTCATAATTCTGAGATTGAAAGTCAAAATTATGAGATTGAAAGTTGTTAGATCCTGGGTACTTCTGGCCCGATACGGGGCTAATTACTGACTCAGCTCTCTATTAAAAGATTCTCGAGCTGGTGTTCTGGCGAGGGAACTCGCCTGGCTCCGCTAACTGCCGTTACTCCCGACGTCTACCCTGCTTCCTCCGGTCTGAGCGCACTCGGCCGAGAGACCAGTCCTGGCCCCGGGCGCTCCCACCAGTCGCGTCGGTTATGGCAGCTTCCCTCTTATGGATCCGTGCTCTTGGTAAATGCCAGGTTAGGTTTTAACGGCTAGGATTAATTCTTGCTAAAACCGTAAGGGATTGTTAAGTGGATTCAGTCTCTAGGATAACCTTTCAGAACTCAGTTGTTAGACATACAATGGCTTTAACTTTTTACTGTCACGAGGAACTCTTTACTACTTCAGCAAATTAATGCACTTGAGAATTTCACTTTAAATGCAGATTAGATATTTATTGCAGGTTATTTTTAGTTAGTTTTGCAAGGATTACAGCTACAGCTCACATAAAATGTCACTACACATGATTCGTTACGTTAATTTTCTTCTCTGATTATACTCATTAGTTTTAGTTGCCGAGACGGCTCGGTTTGGAGCTGGTGGTTCAAAGGTGCGATGAAAAGGTTCTTTTGGAGTTGTTAGGAGCGAAGGTCTGGCCGGACCCTCGGTCCTCCTGCTCTGCAACGGAGCCCGTTCAACAGTTCCTCAAAACTCAGTACAAAGTCTTTCTCGGGCTGCTGCGTCTTCTCCGTTGTCCAGTTGGTAAAGGCGAGCAGGGGGGAGAGGTGATTCTCCGTCTTTCAATTCTTGTCCACGAACGGCGATCTTCTGTCCGTGAACAGAAACGAAGTCCTCGGACGCGGCTGTCGAACGAGGTCCAGTGTTTCTCCATGGATGGCTCGGTCGGCGTCCCATCGTGAATTCCCCTCTTGCTGTTTGCAAGTTACTTCTTTTATAACACTTTTGGGCTGTCAGCCCCCTCCGGTTCAATACATGCTCTCATCCCCCCCACCCTCTAGAAAGGATGTTGGGTTCGAACATGTCCATATAAGTCCAGGCTTCCTGCCTCTGACTCATTCCTTGCAACACTCTTCTCCTAATTTCTGCAAGTCATCCTGACAAGCACTTTTCTTACATCGCAGCTCCGGTCACACAGAACATTTGTTAATCAGTTTTTACATTTGTTAAATCGGTTTGGTTAGTACACATTTGCTTATAAAATGATTATTGATCTCATCCTTCATCATTATTGTGCTTTGTGTCTTTTCTTCTCAACCATCATTATTTCCCCATCCCTTGAAGCCAACACCCTGCTTACTTCCTCTTTCTCCGTACTTTCTACACTCAGACTGCACTATACTCAGATACACATATTATTATTATCAGGTCTACATTTGTTAAATCACTCTATGTATTAAACATTTGTTATGTAACGATCATACACTTTATCTTTAGATTACACTTTAACTATTGATTTCTGATTATATGCTTTTTATATCCTGACCTTCCCCTGATCGTGTATGCATGTTTTCGAGGCAGCTCTGTGGGCTCAACTCTTCTTGACAAAGTCTAAATTATGAGATACTTAAACACAGTCATAGAAGCACCTCTTTGGCTTACTGTACATTTAACATGGAAATGTATTGTGAGCACATTGAAGACGACTTTAAACTGTGAATGCAGAGAGTTATTGAACAATATGTTACGAGTAGTGACATTTACAACCGGCCCTTTGTGGGCGACCGTGATGCTGATGTGGCCCGGAGTGAAAATGAGTTTGAGACCCCTGCTTCAGATGGATGTGATTGGACAACGAGACGCACAATTTCTTTTAAAAAAGATTGATTGGGATACACACACACACGCGCGCACACACACACACACACGTCGTATCCCGTTGCCATGGCAACCCCCGGGGGGCCGGGGACGACTTAATTCCCAAAGGAGAACCAAGCCACTCAAGTCTGTCATCCTCTTCCCTCTGCTGTAAAGCAGTGTGTGTGTGCATGTGTGTGTGTGTGTGTGTGTGTGTGTGTGTGTGCGCGTGTGTGCGCACAACAAATTGAACAGGTCTGTTGTGCTGCTGCGGTTGGTGCTGCATGTAGATGTTGTCGTTGTTTGGACGGCGTGTCGAGGTGGCATCTGATTTCCCTTTAGAGGTGAGCGATTGGAGACGATGGTGGAAAAAACAATACATTGTGTAAATTGTCCACAGTTTGCCTCCACCCACTTCCAAAAAGTACCAATAACAATATTTTTCGTAAAGATGAAGTGTCATTCTGCCCATTCGAGGACACAAGAGCTTTCCTCTGAAGCCAAGAATAATTCAATTCATGACTAAAAAAACTCTTTTAGCTCTTTGAGGGTGAGTGATACCAGGGTGACCTAAAACAACATCAATGCAGATATATGCAGATTTAACCAAGTCCTTAATCACATGCATGTTAAAACACAACACAGCTCCTGCAGATACGTGACACACGTTTATTATGTAGATTATCAAAATCTACGAGGTGATTGCACTTGTTTATGCGCTCAGAACGTTTTCGAATGAGAGTCTGATTACTCGCAATACTCAAAGCAAGAAGCGGTGTCAGAAGTATTGCTACAGGCATCGATGCGCATACTTCTGGACAAATACATACTTTAATATGAACAAAATTCAATACAAAGCCTCAGAATAGAGGCAAAGCAACATATTACTGTACATCTACGCTCCTTCTGCGTGACAAGTGAGACGTTGAGGTGAAGTGAGAGGAGAGAATGTTTTGTTTCTTCTAAAATAAATAATAATATGGTGTTGTCACGATAGCATTATCAGTTTGATTGACGTGTATGTTGCACATTTTGACCAGAGGTTTGATTGTGCAGCTGATTCTCAGGGCCTCTGCATCTTCTGTGGAGACTCCTTGATCGTCTTCCTCTGCTTCGATATTTCCTCTGACGAGCCTAAATTATGCCATTCGGTAAATGTCTTGCATTTGTACCGCCATTAGTTGATTCCTCTGCAGTTCGTGGGCCGTGTTGGCGTCCCATTGACTTTTTACGGGGCCTTTCATCAAAGGGCAGCTCCACATGTGGTCCAGGTGTTAAGAGGAAGTGCATGCGAGGCGTCTGAAGTCTTGCTATGGCGCTGCTCGGCTGCTGTTTGTCTGCAGAGGACCGCTTTGGCCGTGCAGCGTGAGTAAAAAACAAAAAAGAAGCGCTTTCATGGTGAACTTGAAAGACAGTGAGGGATTGTGCCTTCTGCTGGAAGTACAGTGTGACATTATGTTATGAAAGCAGGTCTGAACGCGATAATTTCCCATCAGCAAGAACACTTCAATTCGAATTCCGGCTTTAAAATGTCACTGAGTTTTGAGACAATGACGCACGAGTAGTCACAGTCATCTTCAGGCTGGCGGTTTAGAAAGTGGGCTGCTGTGGTAAAGTAGACCAGAAGGAGCAGGCAGAGGAAATTGCACAAATATGTCCAGTATCTTTCCCAGCGATCCGCTCTCTGGCATCATGAGTGCTTCCCTGCACCAGGGACCCTGGAGATCGAGGAGATTGGCCGGAGAACCAGGAGCATGAAACCGGCCGATAATGAAATACGGCTGGGTTTTTTTTCGACAAGAACAAGATAAGGCCTGCTTCTCATCTCTGTCCTGATTATCAGCCTCTCAGGATCTATCGCACTTTGAGGAGGAAGAACGTGTCCATTTATTCAAAGCCGTGCATATAAACCAGACTGGACGCGTGATCCTTGTAGCAATGACTGAATTGAAATGTAGCTTATATGGTACAGAAACAAGATGTTTTTCAATTTACAGCACAAAGAGGTTTAGGAAGAACACAGGAATACATTTGGGCTAAAGGTCAAATAAGCAACTATTTCAATGCAATTTGGGAGAACAAATGGAATCCTGTGTTGAAACTTTAAACTGCTAAAAAGTCTATAACTGTGTCAGGAAACGATCTTTCTCTCCACAATTCAACGTTAAATAGATGATTTAGCATGTTGCTGCAGCTCCGTCCATTCCTGCCACAGGAGGTTTGTTTTGCCACGTAGCGGTGGACGGGAGGGTTGTACCACATCAACACACTCATCAGGAGCCCAGATGTGGTCCTCAGAAACCACAAACACGTCTAACAGTCGGGGCCAAAGGCAGGAATTTAGCAATACTTCAGACTGTTGTACATCAATTACACACCCTATGTTACCTTTCATTCTTCAATGAAACTTGTGAAAACAGAGAAAAGTTTTAGATTATTTGTTTTAGTGGGTGAAGTATTCCTTTAAGGTTGACCCAACACACAGCTGTCAAATGTCATTTATTGAGGTACTAATTTAATTTGCTGTCTCATTGTGTGTCTCATGTCAATGGAGCAAAGAAAGTCTTTAGGAACGTCAACAAATACAAATTAAAATAACTATTAAAACTTTGTCTTTGTTTTCTCTTTAATTAATGTGGCACCAGATTAAAACGTTTTATTTCCGGGCATGAAGATATAAAATGCTCTTTCAAAAGCTACAAATTAAATTGTTTTTAATGACTTTAAAGTAGTCGAATTGAATAGAACGAAAACAAATATGACCTTTGTGTCCTCACTGCACCATCTAATAACCCCCCCCCGCACGCACACACACTTATCTCTAAAGGTCGTCGACATGACATTTTCTTGCAAACCATCAAAACAAAGACAGAGAACCACGTTTGCTGACAAACTCACACGCAGTGAAACCGATAACTCACAATCTGATCGGACGCTTGCCGAGCTCAAGAGGAGCCAATGAGCAGCCTCTTGTGACGAACAAGAGGCTGCTATGAACCGTCTTTGCACCGAGTCTCCAAATGACAGACTCCACAACTTTTCATCAAAATGCTAATAGGGATTATGGAGAGAGCCTGCAGCTGAAAGAGGCCATCATCTGGAGATTCAGCCGACATTAGTCCCGATACGCCTCCTTCCACTTCTCTCACACAAGGTGAGGGAATTAATGCGCCTCAACCGCGTTCAGTGGATGGAGGTTTCTCGTCCTAGGGTGGTGGCCTCTATGCAGTCAGGTTGGTGATTGGCACGTTGAATCATCATGAATGTGTGTGTGTGTGTGTGTGTGTGTGTGTGTGTTGAGAGCTAGGCGGAGGAACTGAACCCCCCCGCCACGTCACTTTGCATTACCAACTCAGCGGCACGGTATCATCGCATCAAATTAGTCTTAATGAACACAAGCGAGTCGACTGAGGAGAGAGATAATCAAACTTTTATTAAATGACTTAATCTTCTGTACATGCATAATGTCATGGAAAGAAAGAGAGAGAGAGAGATGGGCGTGTGATGTCTGTCTGAGGATGATCTTCACCCCCGAAACGTGCGCGTGTACGTGGCAGCAGAGTCATCTATCGACCGACCACGAGCTACGGAGGATGCTGCCGCAGTGCCGGCGCTCCTCAGTGGAGCGAAATGATCAAAATACAGGAAGTGGAAACGCCGCTACCAGCCAAGCCTGTTCCCTCGAGTCAACACAAGAGATGCACTTCAACTTGTAAACGAATTACAGAGAGCTTTAAATTCCATATATACACACACACACATATATATATGTATATGTATATATGCTAGGAAAGGGTTTCACCCTAAGGACAAGTATAATACTTAGATGTTAACATTGAAGCATATAATTCACAAAAAGTCTCATTTAAATTTGCACGGAGGCTTTTATTTTTATTTTTTAAACCTCGAAACAACTTTTAAAATACTTTGTGTGCGCTTGTTTGTGCAGCACATACATTCATTTTACTTCATTACTTTATTAGACCATATCAAAAAATCCACCCCCAAAACAAATGGAAATGGCCTATATACAATAGATTTACATTAAATATGCACGATGACAGACGGTCTGTCCCTAGACCGCTCAGCTTTCACGACACATGGAATAAATCCTCCTCGTGGGAATGTATTAAAGGCCGTGCGGCTCTGAACGACTAGTTTACAGATTCACCCCTAACACAGGAAGAGACAGAACCAAAACGCATCGAAGGCCGTGATGCTGGACGCGAGCCGGGGTGTCGAGGAGGAACATCGGGGGAGGAGGCTGCGTCGTCCTACCTCGTCAGCTGACCCACCACTTTCAGCAGAGTCTTGTTCTCCTGTTTGAGTTGCTCGTTCTCATCCTCAATGTCGTCCAGGTCCTGGGGCAAACACAGAAAGCTCCGGGGTTAGAACCATCTGGACACGTTAACGCACACGAACACGCACAACCCTGCTGCTGTACCTTTCAGCACCCAGTCAAGCTGGAGTCTTAGTCTGAGAGTTAAAGGAAGCTGAAGTTGCTGCTCCCCTCGGCTTCATGGATTTCTCTCTTCAAAGTGTAAATCGAGAGGGAGATAAAAGTTCAGCAGCTGAGCTTAATCTTTTCTTTCTCTCCCAAATAAACTTCCACGGTCACTGAGGGTTCAATCTTCCTCTGCGCAGTGACGGCAGGCTGGTTCAGCCGTTATCTCCTGCTTTCCCATCAGGCCTTGCGGGAGCCTCTCTCGGGGACATTTCTGATGGCTATCACCAAGTTGACCGTCCTTACATGAAGCTTCCTGTCCATGTGTAGCTGGATTTTTCAGTTCATCGAAGCTCGTAGTCATAGCAATAAGTCCTCAAGCCCAAAACCTGCAGGAAGTGCGAGCGTACACTATTACCACGACGTCGTCGGACGAACCCGAGACAATTTCAGATACAAACGACGGCTGGCAGGCAGCTGTGAAAGCCATTTGTTTGATTGCAATCTATTTCCTACACCAGAGGCAGAGTGACGACTCCGCACTGATTGGTTGAAGATGACAAGGTTGTAATTCGGTGATCATTTAGTTTGGCTTGTGGCTCGACTTTACTGAACGTGAAAATTCACTTTGACAGATTTAATTGGAGGGTTTCTGAACTCTTACCAGTTGCCCGGGAGTAGACTGGTGCTTCCAGCTGCTCGTCTTACTTTAAAAGTCACAAAATACTTGAGTCATACAATCATTTCTGAAATTCTTATCCACCAGGCAGCGAATTCCTTTTGGTGGATCAATCAATAAGACATGCAACACCAGTTTTGAGGCTCAAACGTCATCAAACCACGGGTGACTTTTAGAAATGCAGATTACGAATGCAATGCCTCCGAATAAAATATTTGCAGTCATCTTGTAACAAGTGTATACATCCAAAAATAGGTCAAATCCGAATGGACTGCAAGGAAATCATGGTAGAAAAACACACCGCTATGATGATTTACAACCCACACACGGATGAAAACACAAAGGAGAAAATATATCAGACATCAGAGTCGAAAATCACGTAGGCTGCACTCACTCTGTTCAGCAAGTCAATTTCCTCCCTCAGCTTCCCGATGAGGTCGTCTTTGTCCTCGTCGGATTTCAGCAACCGGTTGTTCTCCTGACGCTCTCTGGCCAGCTCCTGAACACACGAACACACGAACGCACACGCACACGCACACGCACACGCACACGCGCACACACACACACACACACACACACACACACACACACACACCATGATTACATGAATTAGCCATCTTTTCACAGGGCAGGACATTTGGATTCACTTTAATGCAGTAATACATTGCTATGGGACTAAAAACTGTAATTACTTCAGTTATAATTAATGCTAAATGTCAGATCCAACAACATGGCACTGAAGCATTGCTGCCTGACAGGAAGGACTTTTTGTGGCTAGATGAAAGGAGTTCCTTCAGTAACCGTACCCTCACTACTGACCGGCATTAGAAGGCCTTGGATGTGCCGATCCTACAACTGCAAACAGCTGCAGTCAACATTTGAGAACATTCAGGCCTGTGCATTAATCTGTTGCCACATTAAGCTTTCATTAGACTTCTTCATCGAAAGATTATTTGACTTCCAGAAGCATCCGGTTTTAGAAACTTTTGTGGCGTGACAGATTGAATGAAATATATAATTTCCGATTTCAACCTACTCTTCAAAACCAGCAATCTGTCACAGTCAACATAACAGATTGTCAGTGAACAATGCGTCAATAGTTGCTTTCTTTATCGTGCTTTTGTGTTTCTCTCAAATGTTTCTTGGTTAACAGCCTCCTGTCCGCCTCCTGCAACAATGACAGCTCAATGAATGGATATTGTTCCTAATAGACTCTTTGTACTCTATAAACAGAGGTTCTAACATCTCAAACTGAAAGCTGAGTTTAGACACTACTTGGCTTTGTAGAACACGTATTTCTGTGAGATATATACACGTATATATTTATTGAACTCAAACAATATGTGCGTCTCTGTACTTGTGAGGCTTGTTGCAGTTGCAGGCTCACAGTCAGAGATGCACCTGCCAGAGATGTCATATGAACAGCCTGTAGAAACGCTGCACACAAATAAGTGTGAAATGGGATTTTGGAAGTGCTTCGAGTCGTTCAACTGAGAGAAACACCTCACGCTGAAGTCACTGAGGTCAAAACTGTACTTACTTTAAAAACCTTTTCCTCCGAAAAGCTACCCAAGTGACATTTGATTCAGAGTTGAGTTTCTACAGTGGCAGCGGGGGGAGGGTCGAGTGTCTGATTGGAACGGCGTGGGAGGAAAAGACTGCACTGTATAAAGGTCATCGCTTCAACAACACGGAGGAGGATTCCTGCCAGAAGGTTTCCAGCCATGAAGTCAGAACAGAGGCGGCCGCTCAAGGGACTCCCAAGTGCAAGTTCATCTGACCAAAGTGCAGCTGATAGACGCTTTCATTCGCCCAAAAGAGTAACTCAGGGAGCACTGATGAAGCTCATCGGACTGAACAACGATTTAGATCTGGTGACACAAACGTCGATCGATTTGCTTTCACTCGCTGATATTTATTAAAGATTCACGTCCCGTTTCGAGGGCGGGACTGACTCGGCTTGTGTTTCTATTAGTGGAGCATTGATTAGCATCACTAGTGACTGTAACCAAGTAGTAATATGACATATACATATATACATATACATACACACACACACACACACACACATAATAATAATATGCACCTTCTCCAGCTCCTCCATCCTTTTCTCCAAACTCCCCAGTGCTGCAGCGCCTCCATCTCGGCTGTGACGGTTGTGTCGTTGTCTGCTGTTCCCGCCCACCTCTTCCTCAGATCCTGCAGAGCTGTAACAAACACACACACACACACACACACACACACACGCACACACACATTAGTACAATACAGAATACAACTCAAACACTTACGTTTTCTAGACACGAAGAAAGAAGAATGGAAAAAACGGTACATTTTGTGCAAATTTCACTGTTCAAAGTGTCCAATACTCGTCACACTGAGGCTGCTTGAAGGTATGAATCATACCCACATCATTAAACTTCAACGGGATGACACATCCATCATCAAAAGCACAGGTGGGAATATCATCTGCGTGTTTGCTCTTTCAATGAGCCGTGCACTATTAACAACCCCGCCGCCTTTTATTCCATTAATGGAAGAAAAGGCCGTGAAGCTTTTGCAACTTTGGTGCAAAAAGGATTCTGATTAAGAAACAATTTACATATTACAACTTCAAATAGGCTCAAGAATGGCTGTGGAAACACGTGCACCCCCACACTACATCTACTCCCGCTCCCCGCCAGGAACAGATTGTGGCAGCTTTACAAAAGCTCCCCGGGAATCAAATGAGTGCGAGTGCGACGGTAGACTTGACTGGATTGTCTGTCTGCATATTTCTACAGCTGAAACAGAGAGGAGAGCTGCTGGCAAGACAAACGAAAAATACAACTCTTCTGAACCATCTGCACTCTTTTCAGGATCTGCCAAAGATCCCGTTTCCATTATTCGACTCCTTTACGAAGTACTTCTAACTCTGAGAGTCAAATTGTGTTTTTTTGCTGCAACACGAATGCTCTGAAAGTCGTACGGAGAACCTTTAAATAAAAGACAGTTTATGTCCTGTGGAGATTGTGTGACATCTTTGCCCAGTGCTGCCACAAAACACTGAATTGTGGATTTAAGATGAAGTGCATTTCATTCATCTCGCTCCAGGGCGACTCTTCCTTTATCGGCACGAGCACACATGCTGTACGCTTGTGCGAATACATTACAAAGCGTGACAACAAACACCATGAGGCCGAAAAAGAGCCGAGCACGAGACGATGACATGCCCTGTGTGTGTCTACATCCATGCATGTCATCTGGTTTCTATAGACATCTCCCTGGTTGCGACACACACAAGTGGGCTCAGCGGGTGTTGAAGCTAAACCTAAACATCCGGCCTTGATACTAAATATCACACCGTGGCCCATTAGCACCCTGCAGCTTGAGGTCTGGGGGAGAGAGCGGCTGAGCCAATCACGCGCTCTCGGGAGGCCTCAGCAGGTGCGAAGGAGAGCGCACAGACAGGAGAGCCTTCAAACAGCCACAGGTAGAACCACGGCTCTCACAAAGTCGAGTGCCAAAAACGACACTGGAAACCACAACACACGGTACTCAACCATCTGATTAACGCCTCGCCGCCATTCACGCCATTCCCCCCGAATAGCAAGACGACGGCGAGACATTCGGAGTGCTTTTGAGCTCGTACTTTAAAAAGGTGCAACATACAAGATTGGGAGCATTTTGATTGCCTCTGAATGGCTCTCAGCAACAACAAAAAGAGGAGATGCTGTGATAAAAACAGAGAGATAGAGCGACTTCATTGTTCTGCTCAGGTAGACATTACTCCACCATACCTTTAAATGCAAATAGTCTTTATTAATGCTCTGAATGTTGTATTTTGCTCCTTTAAAGTAATCAGCAATGCCTCATTGCCCCATGCTCCAATCTCCCAGGCCCCCTGAACTATGCAAGGTGAGCTACTGAGGTTACATAGTTTCATGTATTCATCCGAGAGGTAGAGGGAGCTTCAGACAAAGAAACTGCGTTACTAAAGGGGCTGAAAAATACCATTTTAAATGAAACACTGTCTGCTGCAGACTACACGTCACATTTTCTTTTTTAAGAAAACCTCTTTGTTTGGTACGGATCCAAGAAAAATCACGGCATAATCATTTAAAAATGTTCATCAATGAAGGAATTCTTTCTGATGCCGCACAACAACTCCATTTATAAATACCTTTTCATAAGCTAATGAGAGAATCAGACACATTTAACCGTCCAACAGCCAGATAATAGTGACTGCGAGATATTTGAATCCGATCTGATATCATCACATAACATGGAACATTGTGGGTCTGGACTTATTACGAGACGAGCCACAATTACACGGCCAGATTGAATGTCAGCTGGTGAACTCAGCTGTTGGGGTTGGCCACGACTTCGCAATTTGGTTTCAAATAAAGCAAAAATAAACACACACAGATGTTCTCAGAGGACTTCACCACTCGTGGTGTTGACCGTGTCTCACTTGTGATGATTCATCGGGTCAATAAGTACTTTTCTTTCTTCAAGAGTTTGCAATTCAGAGATACAAAATGGGACTATTATTTCATAAATACTGGAATATAATGGAAGCAGATGAAAGAATAGTTTCTTTTCACACAATTTTGTAAATTGTGTGAAAAAAAATATATAGAAATCATCTGCCCAGAAGGAGGCGTCGGCCCAAACATCGTTTGAAAAGAAGAAGTTTGAAAGCCCCTCATCAAATGCAATCTTGCAAAGCAATCTCGAACTGAGCCACACATTCTAGAAACGTTTCAAAGCAAATGATTTGCTTTCAACACGCCCTGCCAGCAGCGGCAGCGAAGTGTCATCAACAGTCATCATTCATGAGCCATAAAAGCATGAAAAGAGCAGCATCGAGGGAGAAAAGAAAGAAATCAACAGTGACGCACCAAGAAAAAGGCCGTCGGATCATTTCAGAGGGAATCTGCTCTGGTAGCGCATGACTCAAACTGCCGTTTCTCATCCCGGCCTCCGTCCCTTCTCTTGACACATTGCTAGCGATGCCCAAGCAGATAAACTCCGCTCTCTGCGGCAGGGTAATAAAACGAGTCTCACCTCTTGTGGCGGCCGCTCCCAGGTCTGGGGGTTTCCTGAAACAGAAAAAGGAAAGGATCGCCTTCAGTCCACGAACAATAACTCCAGAAACTCGAGAGAGAAGTGCTCGTTCAGTCTCAATTTCACAAAAGCAGGAGGTAGCAGGATGAGCTTTCAGGTATCGTTTGTGTTCGGCTGCCTTGGGTGATGTTGGTTCACCAAAAAAGACACACAAAACCATCTACAGGATAAGAGAAATTAATCAGGAGCAACATTCATAAAAAGCCTTCAGGTTGTGTGTGAACGTTTGTGAATCGCAGCTGCTGAGCTGATGTATAGATGAGCTTTGTTCCATTTAATAGTTCAACAGGAGCTCTGTAGCCCCAAGAGGCAGAACGGCAATCTGCTTTTTGTAACATGGAGGTGCCTGTTTATCTTCTTTTTCCCCATTATTGTATGATCTCAAGGTTGTTTAGATCATGCGGCAGTGATGCGCCAATAAAACCGCCTTCGGTAAAATAGCGGTTTCCTTCCAAAAATGAGGCGCGTGAGATGAACGCGCGTGGCTTCCTTCCTATGGTCTTGTGCAGTGAAGGGTCCCAGGTTTGATTGAGGAGCCTTAGCTCGGCTGCAATCTATCAGTCACAACATGGCTTTGGCGTGGTGGGGGTGGGGGGGGGGGGGGGGGGACCGCCGTGCCCGACTCTTGCATGCTCCAGCCTCTCCGTCTCGGTGACATATCATCCATTACCCCTCATCCCTTCTCGGGCTCAAGCCTGGATAGATTTGCTGAGATGGAGGACAGCGAGAGGGCGGCCTGCTGCAGCAGCAGGTCAGACACTAAATAATACATCACCTGCGCTCAAGAAACACCTGGATTTAAGAGCGCTTTGATGAAATTTGTTCTTGGAACTGACATTTTCTAGGATTTGGTATAATCCAACAGCTGGCTTTTTCAAATCCAGCTGTTGGATTACACCGTTCAAACTTTTCTCCAGTCGAAGGCGGACAGATGGTGCTGCTCTTCATGTGTACTGAGTTGTTAGAAAAAGAAAGAACCGGACTGTGCATACCGGGGTTAAAGATCAATGATTTTGAAATTAACTAGTTCATTAAATGCCCGAAAATAGTGAAAAATGTCCATTTCCCAGCGTTCTACAAATTTCTTGTTTTTCGTCCAATTTGAGGAGTTGCAATCAAAGATTTCTGTTGATCCACTCTGCGTTTCAGCACTACCACATCCGCCTTCCCAGAGTAAATGATTAGAGATAAGGGGGAACCAAATCAAGACTAAAGACAAGACGGAAAAAGAGGACGACAGTATATTCTTTGTTGAGATGTGATGCGTACAGCAGCTGTAAACCTCGAACAGAGCCGCCAGTCAATACGGATCGCAGTGTAGAAACAGAGAATGCTGTCTACATGCAAATGTGCGTTTGCTCTCGTGCCTCGACAGTCGAGAGTAGCTTGAATAAACCAACAGGATGATTTGAATATGCAGTTGACCTGGAAATCCACTCTGCTGGTCAGGAACACGGTCAGCTTCCCGACCAGGCATGAAACGATCGTTTGGTTTCATATGGACTCATTTATTTTATTTTGTGTGCTTTAAATTGTACGTTGGAGCTAAAACAAAAGGGTTTCATCCCCTGCATCTCAGCAAGAGAACGTAGAAACATACGATTGTTGACAGAAAACATCACAGACTTCATTTGCCACATTACCGCCGCAGCGCTTCGCCGTGTTTCACTGTCTGGGATATGAATCTGCGAGACAGGGTCAGCGTAACTCATGTGCGACTTCCTCACTGCACACAACGCAAGCCCGCGCAACTTTATTCATCATGCTTGAGCTGCGCCCACAGCTCCCTTAAGCCCGACTGCAGAGCTACTGAGAATACAGAGACAAATATCAACAATGAAACGAGTTCTTTATCACTTCAACTCCAGCGGAATGCTTCACTTCTTTGTCATAACGCATCCAAATGTCTTGCACGGACATTTATGGCTCGATGTTGACTCTGATTTAAGTCGACAGCTTATTAAATGCCTAACAGCAGCTGATGAAGATCACGATTTCACAGGAGGCGTTCAGTGAGAGATGCTCTTCAAATAAGCTCACATGATTGACATAATAATAATTTATAACAAGCAAAACGAGGCTACTGGAAAGTCACTGGCAAGTACTGCACACGTTTGCGTGATCATTATGGGCGAGCAGCGTACCTACTGTGCAGCTCTGCTCTATTGTTGGAGCAGATTTGCTCTGCAGTTCTCTCACACACCTTTATAATTAAGACGCTAAGCTCACCTCGCTGTCTCGGCCTTTGATGCCGGCTGAAGTAACAAGATGTCAGAATGCCAACATCAATCGAAGTGTGAGGATGAAAACAGGACTAACCTGCGAACAACACAGTAAACAGCTGCAGGCAGTCATGACCGCCTCTTGCCCTCCTTTTGACCGATACAGCGATATATTGCATTCGTCAAAGGGTTTTTTTCTCTCGGGTCCTGATATGAACTTTACTTCATGCACAGCAGCACCTTCTCTTTATGTTTTAAATGATATCTGAATAAAGTTTGATTAGATCTACCGCAGTGTGAAAATGTTTCACTCCCTAAACTATTTCTGCAGCTAGAAGTCCAGCTAGAAGTGCGGTTCAGTCGGCTTATACAACAGCAATCCTTCAACTCTTGAACCAACAGAAGTGCGAGTGTGATCAAATATTGTTTCAGGCAACGGGAAGAAATTAGACGCCCCCGGTTTGCAAATGCCGTGTGATGGGTCGCGAACGCTTCCCTCCCGCTCACACAAGACGCTCTGGTCTGAAAGGTGCTAATTGAAAATGTAAATGTGTTACAAAGTGTGTTTTCCATGTAAGAGAGAGAGAGAGGCTGTGGAGCTGGAGCCGCATTAAATGCAGACGATCCCGAGGAATGTTCCACATGGTTCTGACTGCTGGATCACTGGAGCAGGTGTTCTTGTCGGGCAGCTACGAGGCCCGACTGGACGCTGTGCATCATAACGGGCCTGACATGGCAATTGCTTGTCTGCCGTTGATGAATGGGGCCGGAGAGGAGCGGCACATTGTTTCGGGGATGCTCCATCTTTACAGATGTCTTCCTGACAGCTCTGCAGTAAATCCACCGACCACACTGGACTCCTCCGGCTCTTCGTGCGCAGGCTGGCACGGCGGAATATGAACGGCAGTGTTATGCGAGTGACAGAGAGACATCTAATGGTTAGTTTCTGCATCGCCACATCTGGTCTGCGTTAGGCCTCGTGCTGTGAACTTTCGTAAGAATAGATTCAGCACGCATGAATGGACCTGTTCTGTTCCAGGTGATGGGAATCTCTTAATATAAAAGAACGGATAGAAGCTGCAAAGAAGTCACATGAACAGTGGCTGCTTTGTGTGTTCAACCAGCTTAAACCAAATGTCTCAGACCTGTGAGAAACCGTCTCCCCGAGTAGCTTCAACAGGATTTTAGGGCGATTATTATTGCTTTTAACTGATTTCACAGTGATGATGAAATGCTGAAACACCTTTGGGTTTTGTGTCACCGCAGCCTTTCGAGCAAACCCAGCTCGTGAGCTCTCCGGGTGTCTGCCTGAGCAACAGTGCCTCTGTTTGGCAGCACCGATGTATCAATCTGTACAACGCAGTGTGGTGGAAAAGCAGAACGTCACACGAGTGTACGGGAGACAACACAGAGTAGAGAGGCACTGCTGCAGACATCAAGTCTCTTCTTGGATGCTGGAAGTCTTTTTTTATTTTGGCTATGAATGACCTCTGTATCGACTCTTATGTGGCTATTAAACCTTCTCTGAAGTGGAGGAGATACTACCACTGGTTACCACCAGAGGTAGGAAGCGCTGTCCTCCGTCCTCCTGTTTCTTACCATCAAGTGGCCGACGGCGGGGTCAGCTGTCATGGCCTCGTTCTGGAAAGTGTTGGCCTGTACCAGCTCCTCCTCCTCCTTCCTGTCCTTCTCCCCAGTGTCGTCATCGTCCAGCTCATCCAGGCTCTGTGAGGAGAGGAGGAAGAGAATGAAAGATAAGATCACGAAATCAGGTTATGGGGAGAAAGCACATAAAGGCCAGTTTTTACAAAGATACAGAGAGCAAACGTCCCTTTAACAGACGAGCGGGGAGTTGGCTTTCATTCGATTCTAGACAGATATTCTGCACATCGCCTGGCAAACCACTCCAACTCTCCCTCCTTGTAATCTCAGCTTTATCGTGAAACACGTGCACAGCCTCGGCTCCCTATTTGCATTACTTTTGCAGTCGACTGTGCGGCGGAGTTACGGGGGTTCATCTGTCGGGAGCGGCGGCGATT
The DNA here is from genome assembly GCF_949748355.1 of Melanostigma gelatinosum. Lineage (NCBI taxonomy): Eukaryota > Metazoa > Chordata > Actinopteri > Perciformes > Zoarcidae > Melanostigma > Melanostigma gelatinosum. Next base: position 3,910,592 of record NC_136655.1, read on the forward strand.
CAGTGCGTAAACAAGAGCTCAACATTCGGACGGATCGGGTCATGACGAGAGACGGAGACCGGAGCCAAACTCCCAGACGGCCACAATGCAAACCAGTCTTTCCTGTTTCAAGCTGCAGGGCAGAACAAAAGGTGGCCGCTCAAAAGGCCCAAAAATAGCCTTCCAAGGTTAACAAGGAATGCAGTCATTTGCGAGGCCTTTCCTGCCAAACGCTTTATCAGTTGTCCTGGGGGGGGAATGCCAGCGCCTTTTCTTTTTGACTCACACACGAGCGCTTTCCTCCTGCTCCTGATGTACCTCAGTGCTAACCAGCTCGCTCTCTCTCCATCACTAACATGCACGCACACAGGGGTGGACACAATAACATGAACAAACCCTCCAATAAGCACAAATTGATGTCAGAGAGTTTTTGTATTTCCACAGCTTGTGCTGGAACACGAAACGTCTTCCTGCAGCAGTTTACAGTTGCCAACTTGACGGCGATTAAGACCTATGTGGGGGAAAAGAGGGTCGAGGTTTTGGAGATTAAAAACTGAAAGTAAACAGCAGTTTGTGTGCGTCGACACAAAGGGAAGTGTGCAGTGACTAACCACTCTGCTACGCACAAACTTGCCTGAAATGTGGAATTGGGAATCTCAAAGTTTATTTTGGACAGAGATGCATGCGGCCCGTTTTGCCCTCTAGTCTTCCAAATTGATGTGAGTTTCTTCTATTCCCCCACAAAAAGAAGAGGGGGAATCGGGATCAGTGTGCAACCATATAAGGGATGTTTGTGCCTCTGAATTCATAAAAATGAGTCAGTGTCATTTTCTGGCCAATTTCTTACCTTGGACGGTGGAAACAAGCAGTGACGGTGCGGAGGGATGAATGAGAGACGCTTTGACTCTCAATGTTTTGAGGCATGTCACATTTAATCACTGCAAAGAGTCCAACACTGAGAGGACAGAAGCTACAAAGCAGTGTTCCTGGTTGCAGATTTGGCAATTTTAACAGATTATTCTCCTTTGTACTCATACGTCATACTCTGAAGTGTGCGGAACATACATTAAATACTGGAACGCGAGAAATAAACTTTATCTGGAGCCCAACAGTGTGCAGACCTCTTGTGTGTCCTGCACATTCTGAAAGAACACATTGTTATTTTAAAACAATTGTTATGGAACGCGTGTCTCATATTTATGGGAGCATTTTGCAGCAGTGTGACGCAGAAAAAGATCGGAATAACACTTTCAGCCGAACTAAGAAATGTCTACAGCGACACATCTGGCCGGGTTTTCTCCAAAAAGGGTCATTGCACAGTCGGCTACTGTCAATCTTCATTACACATTTGGTTCGCTGGTGCATGCTGCCATAATGCGACTGATTACACAGCACTTTGATTGATTAATATACAAAACTCTTATTGTTACTCCTGGAAATAAAGTCAATGTACAATCTATGAGTATCGGCCCTCTAACGAGCCATCATTTAGGTTCATACTGTAAAATGCAGTCGATACACATAACTTGATCAACATGGATTCCTGTGATGATGATGATGACGATGATGATGATGATGATGATGATGCACGCCAAGTCAAAGAGATTAGAAAGATGAGCGTGAGCTCAAAAGAAGCAGCCCTGATCTCCCAGAATCCTCTCTGCTTCCTGTTTACAGCTGGACCAAGAGTCCGGGCCTCACACGAGTGTTTACTTTCGTGCAGCAAGTGAAACACGTCTCCTGGTCCCGTCCGTCACTCTGCACAGGAAGAATTAAAGAGGCTTCATCTGGAGCGGAGCGCCACGGTCTGCTGGGATGTCTGTTGTGGTTGGAAACTCTTTTCTTCGGAGAGGAAAATAATCAGCCATCTAGTCCAAAGCCCCCGGCTGCAAATATCCGAACGCAGTTTGATTCTTTGTCTGCACAACAAAAGGCAGTGTGCCTTAGAGCTTGTCCTCGGATATTTGCCTGTTTTTACGTGACGCTTCAGAGTACATTTAAGGCTGGTAGGAGATTCACAATGTCGGTAGTTCAGTGAGTTGAGTTTACTGTCCGGCCCAAACATGAAACGTCTTCCCAGAGAACTGATTTGAGATCCAGTGTGAACCTCCATGCTGCCTTGTCACCCTGCCAGTCCCCCGTCCACTTAGTCCTCAGATTTATCTCTAAACAAGCAAAGGGCACCTCGGGCGGAGGTACACCCTCATACAGCAGGCTTAATGACTGTATTAATCACCCGCCACTCGCCACAGCACAGTGACTTCATTAAGATGATCTATTGGAGAAGACGGAGGCCGGCACACCGACGCCCACCGTCTTCTAATCAGGACCGCGAGTCAGCTCGGACATCAGCACAGCGCTGCGCTCAGGTGTGGCAGAGATCAGAGCGAGGACATCGGCCCCGGAGCCGCTGATTGATGCGACGCCACAGACGGCCGAGGTCAGCGACAGGTCCAGGAGGCGTCCGCCAACTCTGAGCAGCAGCGAGACGTCATCCGACAGTTACTGGAAATACCACCTTTAATCCTGTGAGGAAAACTAATATCTTCTGACACGCGCTGTGACCTTTATCCAACTAAGTTAAGTATTCTTCAATCAAGATATCACAATGTGGCTGGTTTGTCTGAACAAAAACTTCAGAAGTGGAAGGTGCTCGATACCTGGTGCCCATTATACACTCAAAGGCTCCGCTTCTCTCAAACTAATTGGGCTTTCATTTCACCAGTAGGGTTCAAAATGTCAAGTTGAGGCCAAAATGACAGCGTAATTACGTTACACAGAACCGAGGAAGAAGAGTTATGACAGGAAGAAAAAAGGCATGAAAGCAGATTAAAAACATGATTTCTCAAGCTGCACAGTGTCGAGGTTTACCACCACTCCATTCAAGATTCATCGCCGCAGTCAGTCCGGTTTCATTCACTCTCTCCAAAAGACGGGGTGTTTCGTGAGAGGGTCGTTTGGGGACGGAGTCGAGTCAAACAGCGTACGAGACATTCTCAAGAATCAAAGCTTGTATTGGCCACAAAGCCCCGGGTTGCTTTCTAAATCCCAGTGTATGAAAGCCTTCAGCTTTACTTCAGCTCAACTTCAACTTAACTTCAGCTTTGAACTTGGAAGTTTGCTTGACCCTCATTTCCACTCCAAGTGAGACTTCAATGTCTTAAACAGCACTCAGCCAGACCTCAACATGAGGGGGGGGGGGGGGGGGGGGGGTGCAGTAAAAAAAGAAGCTTTTGACAAACAAACAACAGGGGGTCCGGCTGTAACTGTTGCCCCAGCGATAGCAGCGTCAGCATTCCTCTGGATGTGTCGGACGGGGCCCTGAGGACAGGCCGGGCAGAGACCTCGGACTGTCTGAAAAAGCTTTGTGGGAAACGGCCCTTTGCACACTTTGAGTTTGCCAAACTTGTTCTCGGGGCTATAACCTCCAAAGTGAGTTTGGAACGGAGCAGCGGTTTCGACCGGGCTCGTAAGGAATCTGGCTGCTTGAAGGGAGGGGGGGGGGGGTCACTCGTTTAAATGGGACCTTACACTCAACACCGCAGACCTCACAGAAACAAAAACCACACAGGCCCTGCTCTGTCCTCTGCTCAGAGATGTCTGGCTTGGCAAGAAGTTCTGAAACCAGAGCCGCCCGATACATCAGCAGGCCGACGTCCCAGAGCCGTCAAACAGCAAGCAGCAAACTGCAGCAGTACATGTTTTATCCGCAGCATTTGTACGACTTGTAATATCAGGGGTTTGTCGTCTCGGTGACTGTCAGTCATTCTTCCGATGCCGTCAAACAGAACAGCATGTAGGGCAAAGTGTGAAAGAGGTCAAGAGAAGTTCTTCGATAGCCCTCTTTACTGCTTGAAAGTGGCTTACTGCAGCCCCATGCTGCGCCTCTGACCCTCAACAGACCATAATAGTCGTGCGACAGTGGCCCCTCTGCGTGCACAAACCGACCGGCTTTCAGAAGACCGCTGGCACCGCGTGAGCGCCACAGAGCTGAACGTCAATCCAAAGAATCATCAATCTGCAGAACAGCAGCGCGTCAACCTCGGGCGCAAAAACAATGATTGTCAACTCAGAGCAGGATCCAGCTGTGGAGGATGTCGAGGGCTTCACAATCAAAAGGCAGGTGAAATGTAAAGTCGCACGTAAGCGACACTTAATGAGTCCAACAGCAAAACCAGAGAGGTTACATGAGAGGAAGTGTAGAAACTGCAAACCAGTGCTAACGGATGACATTCAGTCACTGATTATGTTTAATGCCGTGAAATTATTCAAGATCATGGAAAATTGTGTAATTGCACGGTTTTGCCTTGGATCCCGGTTAAATAATTCGCCAGAGGTTAAATTCATGCACAACAGAAAATGCCAAATCTGGTGTGCTTCTTTGAATGACTTAAACTGTCGTTCCCGAGTCGATAAAAAACAAACTAATCGCGTGAAATGTGATGACTATGGTTGCTTTCCGCCGTCCTGACGTGCCCATACTGACACTCATCCTCTTAATACTTGACGTTGAGTAATAACCGCTTTCTCCCTCAGTCAGGACGGAGGCTACAATCATTTTAACATCTGCGTGTCCCGGCCACAGACCAGGACGGCTGTAACTCAAGCCAGATGGAGACGGCGGGGGCCAGGCTGGTGGTGGCGGCTGCTGCTGCTGCTGCTGCTGCTGGAGCGTTTATCCCAGCGGCCTCTCCAGAGTCCTGCGTCCCGGTAATGAATCCTGTTCCTGCAAAGCAGCAGCAATGACGGGGCTCCTGCCGTGTGCCGTACGGAGGCCGCAGAGGGGGAAGCGGTCCCGTGTTTTGTTTTGTCTGAACCCGAATCTGGTGTTCGCCCCGGCGCTGGCATGCACGCGTCTTCCTTCCTTCCTGTCCTGATGTTTGTTTTGTGCAAAACGCGGCGCAAAAGATGAAGTCACCAGTCCTAACAAAGCTGCTGCACAACGGTGCTCTTCCATCATTTTTATTGTCGATAAATAAATAAATGTTTCTACCAGAACAAAACTGCTGACTTACCCTGTAAGCCTGTGGTACAAATATTGGATGCAGAAAAACACAGCTGAAAATAATCCAAAGAGGAGAAAGGAGGATGAAAAGCCAGGAAGTAAAAGGGCACCCGACATCCTGCTGCTTTCATATGTCACGCTTCGGCCTCCATCTTCTTCTGCTGCTCCGCATTCTCCGGAGCGTTTCTAGTTCTACCAGTGCAGCTTTTCTAGCCAATCAAATCTGTGCGTTCCGATAAGCATTGTGACTCGAGTCAGTGAGTGAGATAACACACACATACACACACAATTATATTGAGATAAACACCTGGTCTCTTGTATATTTGCCCTTTTAACATCAAGGATTATAATGTAAATAAGTCCTGAACTTTTTTTGTAGTTGTGTAGTTTGAAAATTAGTATTTTTGTCACTTAAACTGAACTAAAAATAACTTAATCGGGCAGAACTCCTTGAACTGTCATCACAAGTATTTCCTGCTGCTGCCGTAAGAACGCCGTGCTTCTGATGACCCCAGTTATCACATTATGCATCAGAATGACGCCAACGCTAGCGAGTCCAACTCAAGAGCGTAAAGCAACAAACAATCAAAGCGCTGCAGAGAGTTTATTCCTCTCCTGGTTGTACCGAATGGAAATACGAAGCCCTACGACGCCCACAAGACGCCTGTGTGGGAATAACTGAATAATACTCTTCTGCACAGCACACACGGCTACAACGGAGACGGCCTGGACCTGCTGAGTGACCGATTATGAAGACAGCTGTCGAGAGAACAGAAGTGGTAAGTCAACCTCGCCCACAGTGTGTGTGTGTGTGTGTGTGTGTGTGTGTGTGTGTGTGTGCAGCTGGAGAGCAGTAGCAGCCTGAGGGCAGTGCTTAACCATCCAGCACCTGAACAACACACCTGGCACTGAAAGGATTGTGGTTTGTTCCACATCTCCTGGTAAACACAGGTGCTGCCATTTGTTTGATGTCAGATTTGTTAGTTTTTTTGCTTTTTCAAGTCCATATATTACTCTTTTGTTGTCCCATCCCACATTGTATTATCGTGTAAACTGCTTTTATCTTACGCGAACGTGACATCGCTTTGACAATCAGTAAGATTGCCAGAAGGTCCGATACAGCACCTGAAAAATCATCTCACCTCTGCAACCTTCTACCAGGACCAAACCAGAATTAACCTCCATAACTGAACTTATCAGGCCGTTTAATGGACAGCAACGTCATTCTTATGTCCGTTAAACTGATACTTTTTAGCTCGTTTGTGTCATTTTAATGTCCGAGCTCGGTATCTTGTGTATCGAAGCAGACTTTCAGGAAACGTCTGGCACCAATTTAAAACAAATTTTCCGGGACAAAACATTCCTGTAGGAGGTACATACTGGAGCCAGATGGGAATGTTGTCTCTTGTGAAACAGAGGGCCGGACAAATTTAGCATTCAATCAAACAGCACACAGAAACAGTGAGGCCAGAGCGCTCGGGTATCGCGGCTCCCTCCGAGCCTCGATCCAGTCATTAGTGAAGAGTGGCTCAGAAAGCAACGGCTTCCTCCGGAGATCGTTTCCTTTTTGTCGTTTTAAAAAGGCTCTGGCCTGATTTCTAAGCCCAATTAAAGATACAGCGTCTTGTAGAAACATAACAAATACCTCTGGCAAGCAGCGTACCCTGCAGCTTTGGAGCAGGTCACAATTCAATTATTTTGGACGATACATCTCGCTAGGCCCGTCTCTTAAAAATCACATTCATCAATGGGATTAGGCTGCTTCAAGGGAAATAAATTGCCTTCTTTGTCTTGTTGGCTCTTTTGTGTTTTTTTCCACGTAGTTTCCATCTTTTTCAAGATGTTCCCTTGTTGTGCAAAGAATGGACATTTTCATTGCAGTAATAACTTTAACAGAAGAATGCCACGAGCATAAGGTGCTGTTTGTAGACACGCTGTACAAACTAGTCTGTGAATTTACAATTTCCTAGAAATGCATACCACCTGGAACACAACCCATAGTGAGGCCCCTTCCACGACAAAAGGGATGAATCCACCTGTTCTAATTCATTTTGTACCCTCTGGTACTTGTTCATACTTTTATTATTGGATAATTAATCACAGGACATGACATTTCTGGTGGGATTCGTGGCGTGAAAATTGCCTTACCCATGTGCCACGAACCCACAAAAAGTGCATCAAATCCATGCCAAAGCCAAAATGTGCCCAACAATAAATCACATAAAAATGTGGAATGAAAAGCGATGCCACATTTTAAGTGCCTCTTAATATCAGGTATCCATTTCTGCCTCATGTTGCATGACAACCCGCGTGGCTGAGCCCACATGTGGAATTCACAGTTGAGCCCCGTTAAAGCCCAGAGAGGTAGCTCCTCCAAATAAACAGAGGGACCGAGTGCCATCTACCTACCGCACGGCGCGGCAGGAGAGAGGCTACCGGAGCTATGATTGACACGGCTTAGGAAGAAAATGGAAAACACAGGGAATACTTCTATTTAAAGCACACGGCTGCCAGCCTGCTCAATACCGTTCCCCTTTTTTCATTTCTATTCATGAAGACTCCCGTGGAGAGAAAAGGCCATTTCAGAGGAAAGCGAGGGAAGCCGGATGATGGATACGGCGAGAAATCATTTACAATCAAACTACAAAAAGGTAGTTCCACCTTCAGAGTTCCTTCATCATGAGCCGTAAGAGTGTGGAAATAAGATGTAAAATAGGGGATGCAACTTTCAGCGTTCCAGGTTTGATAGCTGCACACATGTGAGCCCGCGAGCAAGGTAACGACGTCACCGCAACGCCTTCTCAAACCATTTGGTACCATTTTAAACCACAAGTATGCACTGATTACAGAGTCTTCACTTTGTAAACAAAGACAATTACAGGGTGTTCACAGGGACTCCACTGATACACCCGGGTTGAAAAAGTGATAAGTCAACACGAGGCAGGTGGAGGGTGGATAAAGTCAGGAAAATCACACAATAGCTTGACAGTGAGATGAGAAGTCAATGATCTCTATCAAGAAACTGTTGCAACACACATCAATCAAAAGAGTAGGATGTAAATAGAGAAAGAACCAAAGATAAAGCCTTTAATGAAGGCGTTTCTTCTTTACATGACAATAACCAGATTACTTGAGTTCATCACTAAGTGGAGCAATAGAATGAGCGTTGACGGCTCAATAACTAGCACCAGGACTTTGGCAGGATTTCTGTGAGTTGAGAGAAATTATTTGTCGTAGAAAAACTACAAAACGTCACGAGAAACTAGAAAAGTGAATGCAGATCTCCAGCAGGTGTGTTTCACTCTCCCACCCAAACG